>NC_139847.1:6367320-6709820 GCF_963691815.1 Echiichthys vipera | reverse complement strand
GGGGGATAATACTTTTCCTAATACTCTGAGCTTCTCTCCTCTCTGTCTGCATCATTCGTGTCTCATCAATGCATGTCTCTTATTCAACTTCTTCCCCGTAGTTGTTTGTGCTTTGTCGTCTCACAGGTTTCTGCTGATCGTGGTGGTGCCTGCTGCCGTGGTCCTGCATGACCATAAAAACACCATCAGTGGTATGTCTCACTGTATCGTAGCTGCTATTGCCGCTGCTCATCATTGATCATGTTCGTCATAATTATTATCATTGCCATATTCTATCACCTTAGCTGTGCTTGTTTCTACTATTCTGCTGTATTAACTGCCATAACATAAGTCATAATCACATTACTGTAGATATTGGTATAGTTACTGGAAGTGTGTCTGTCTCTGTCTTTGTGTCTGTCTTTGTCTCTCTCTGTCCATCTGTGCGTCTTTTCTCTCTTTCTCTCTCCTTCTCTTCCTCTCTCAGGTGCAGACAGATGTGCGTCCTCCACAGAGCTGGGTCTGTCTGACGTTCCTCTCTGTTATAGGGAAGGTTTTCGTTGCCACCGTACTCTACGGGGGAACTGTTGGGTCTATGTTTATCATAAATAAGTCATAGATTGTGGTCTTTACCTACTCTGTAAAGTGTCCTGAGATAACTTTTGTTATGATTTAGCACTATAAATAAAATTGAATTTAATTGAAATCAGGTGACGTAGTGAAAGAGTACTAAAAGAAGGAGGGTAGAGGTGGTGAATGGGTGCCAAAAGACAGGACGTTCATCCCAGGCGACCGAACAAACTCATTTCAGTGCCGTAACTCAACCCTCACTTGCACCGAGAAGTCACCGTTCCATGGCATTAATCAGACGAATTACGGTGGGATTGCTGGATGGACTTTCATGTCTTTCGGTATCTTAAAATAAGACGAGATAAGACTTTGTTTATCCCGAGGGAAATTGCTGTGCTGAAAAACAAAGTGGGGAGAGTGTGAATATATAATATGTCTACAATAAAAAGGCAAAATAAGGTCAGAAATATGTGTAAGTGCAGTGTGCTTTTCCCCGAGCAGAAGAGATTTATTTCCCACCATACTGTTTTTAAACACTGCAGTAAAATCACTGAGAGTAAAAGCCTGATCGATGCATCCAGGCTGACAAAGCAGGAAGGAAAGTGGACGGTTATAAATAGTTTTACGCCGCGCGATGTTGAGGAAATAAAATTTTAAAACATATAAGATGCAGTTTGGCATCTATTGGCAGCTGCACAGCACGTCGGCCTGCCAATACAAGAGGAAGCCAAATGCATAAAAGCTTTCTTCGATAGCTATGGATTCCTGTTTTTTTTCACCCCCCAATATATTCATCAGGAATTTACATGACCAAAACAATAAGCTCATAACACCACGACGGGCGTGGGCACTTGGAGCACAAAGGGTGTCAGTGACATCATCGGCCTTGTGAGAGGTTAAATACCTGGACCTCCACACCAGTTAGTTGGACCAGTCCCAGCCTGGTCCTGGTCCTGGTCCTGGACCAGTCCCAGCCTGGTCAGATGCGTACATGAACTGATGAAGCCTCTTGGATGAGAGGTGAAACATCTTCCTAGACAAACAACCAGTCCAGCTGCTTTTGACTGAAATTGCTTTGAGGATAACGACGACCTGGACGAATGAGAACATTCACAGGCTCATAACACTGTTTCGGTTTTCCTCTCTGTGGTTTTGGATGTGAGATAATTGTGTGTTTTTGCTGAAGTGGTTCTTCCCATTTTACTCATTTGTGCTTGAATATTTTAGGGTAATTATTCTGAGGCATTTATCAGGGGGAGAGAGAGAGAGAGAGAGAGAGAGAGAGAGAGAGAGAGAGAGAGAGAGAGAGAGAGAGAGAGAGAGAGAGAGAGAGAGAGAGAGAGAGAGAGAGAGAGAGAGAGAGAGAGAGAGCATCAGCCTGCAGCAGATAACAAGACACCAGATCTCTTTCTCCAAGCTCCCACTGAGCTCACCTGCATGTGTGCAGTGTGTGTGTGTGTGTGTGTGTGTATAGGTGTGTGAAACAGTGCTCAGGATGGCCCCATAGGCAGCAGGAAGCTTTCTGAACCCCTCCAACCCTATAGGAGAAAAAATAGGGTCAGATTAAGATTCAAGTTCACCGCCATCAAGGACACATCTGCGCGCACACGCACACACACACACACACACACACACGCACACACGCACACACACACACACGAACGCACACACACGCACGCACTCACACACACACACACACACGCACCCACGCACACACGCACAGTGTTCTTTCAGTCCGCATTCAAAGAGGTGAGTCTTTGGGGAGAGACAATAGCAGCACATGCATATATTTGAACATGTAACGAGGGCAAAGCCCACCAATTAAGGAGCACTGGTGTGTGGGTGTGTGTGTGTGTGTGTGTGTGTGTGGACCACTAAAGTCTCGGCAGGGGATGGAGACGAAACCCAGCGGAGGGGAACCGACCCCATTCAGAGCTGGTAATCCAATTCTGAAAACTGTCTTTCAGGGGAGTGAGGAGTGAGTGTGTGTGTGTGTGTGTGTGTGTGTGTGTGTGTGTGTGTGTGTGTGTGTGTGTGTGTGTGTGTGTGTGTGTGTGTGTGTGCGTGTGTTCAGACTGGGTGGGGTAGGAGTAGCAGAATAGTTCTTTAAAGTAAATGCAAAGCAAGGGAGGGGTCCCATTACTCCCCCCCTTCCTCCCTCCTCTTGTAAACGTTCATTTGTTTTTCAAATCTGTGACTCCCGCTCTCGGGGGCCACGACGCACAGTTAAGACCCCCTCCGCCTCAACCTCCCTCCTCTTCCTGCTCCTACGCCTCCTCCTCCTCCTCCTCCTCCACCACCACCGCTGGCTCTCTGTCCCTCTGTTCAATAACCCAATAACAGAGTGCTTTTATCTGAGGATCAAGTTTCATGCTTTGGCTCTTCGGGATCCTGAGCACGAGAAAAAAGGGCTGAAAAGAGCCAAACACTGCGCTGAGAAGGGACACATTAGTTACAAATCATTAGTTTCAAAAGTGGCTCCAAATTTTCTTTTCATCTTGCCTCGTGAAGGGACTCATAATCTGCGGCTCATTTGCACGTTCTATCACAGGAAGATGTTTTTCTGAGCTGTTCTTGTTACGAGAGGACGTTGTGACCTTACACGGGCGGATCAGGAAATCATCCTGAAAGCCCCTCATGCGGCGAGTTCTCCTCAGAAGGTTTGTATGACATCCCCAGACTGAAGATGTTCAACACACACGCTTGTTTACTGTAAACCACAGCGATGAGCATGTTTTGGATGTTTGGGGAAATGAAATTAAAGTGAAAATCGGTTTAAAAGATCTGAAATCAGTGATTTTCTTTCCTTGAGGAAGAGAAGTCGAGTCATATGAATGATGCATGGATGCTCTAGACTGTTGCATTATTGAAACATGCTACAGAAGAGCGAGCCCCCCTCCTCTCCTCAGTGAGAGAGGCGGTCGCTCTCGCCTTCGGTCTGCAGCCCGCCTCTCTGTTTCGAAACACACAACGTGAATCCTAATTTTTGAAGTCGGAGCTGTCGGAGAAATCATAGGAATGGGGAAGAAGAAGAAGAAGAAGAAGATGAGCGATGGTGTGAGGAAAAAGGGCGGTGTATTCTTACACTTTGATCTCTGCTGCTGTCGCCCCTTTGATAGTTTTCTCTTGCAACATTATGTTTATTTGAATTGCTTTTTGAGCCTCTTTGGAAACGAAATCCTGGGAGTACAGCAATCTTTATTAAAAAGCTATATTTAAAATAATAATACAGTGTTTTAAGGGGTACAGAATGAACGTATTGATTTTCCATAAAGAAATATGCAGTATTTAGTCTGAATGAATATTGTTTTTAAAAATTTGATGGGTTTGACAATGACTCTCTGTCACGTTCTGTTTACATTGTACAAGCCTACAGCTGCCGGCATTGCAGGTTGCCAGGGTTATCTGTTGTTTGGTGCAGCTACTGTTAGCTACAGTAAGCTAATCATGGATTCATTTTGAGTTGAGAGCTAGCTAATCGATTACACACCACTCAATGAAAGACTTCCAGTTGAAGACTGGCTAATGTTAAATACTGTTGTAAAATTAACTGATTAGTCGAAATGAGTCGTTCCCCTGAATGATTCATCACTTGACATGGAGCAGGCTGATCACTCGACACACTCTGCAACGAACCCGGCAACCAGACTGCTGGAATTATTTTTGTTGCTGCGACGTTGATCTTGAGACACAAGATGGTGGTGTTCTGCTCGTCCTCCATACTCAACCTCTAAGTGAACAAAAAACTAAAGGACAGAATCGAATATCTAAAAAAAGTGATAAGAGTGCTTCTTCAAGCGCATCCATGCGCAAAAATATGCATTGACGGGATATGACGGAATATAAACATATGTTTTTCAGAGGGTCGTATTCAACCGGGACTAGTTTTACCTGCGGTCTTTTTTCCAGAGTGTTTTACAGAAGGTGAAAATTGCCGTAAATTTTACTGACATTCTCCGGAATAATTACTGACATGGTGCATCTAAAAGGGACTAAGACCCCCACATCCCCACATTAAAGTAATCCTGTCTGAATCGGGCTTTAGGCAGTATGTTTTCGTTTTAAAATGCATAACTTTTGCCATACGTCTGACGTCCACACCGCTCCGGCATTTTCAAGCCCCGTACACGGAGATGTTTGGAAATGCTGCCGACCCTGTGTCAGTTTGAAAACACCAGGGTTGCGTTTTAATCTAGAAACGGAGACTTCCCCACATTAAAGTAATCCCGTCTAAATAGGGCTTTAGTTTGGCTGTGAGAGAACATGTGGAGTGTAGATGGAGGAAATTACAATATGTGTGTGTGAGAGAGAGAGATTGAAATGGGAGAGAAAGAGAGATGATAATGAGTGGGGGGCGAAGGGGTCCCCTGTAAGGCCCACCAGGTCTCTGCAGGCCGCTGGGAGAATGGAGCGCTTCAACAGAGCGCCTGTTATTTTCTTTGTGAGCTCAGGAAACTGGAGATGCTGCGGAGTGACATCAACCGCTTGGGGAGAAGACACACAGACAAAAAAAAAAAAAAACTTCCATTAAAAACACACTCCCACAAACCCACACAAGCCTCATCACCCAGCACTTCCACACACAAACGTCCGAATCCCTTAAACGGCTAATTATTTGCATATACTGCTGTTCCAATTATCCTCCCGTCTTCCTCCCCTGCTCTTTTATCTGCGGGTGAAGACAGGCCTATGTGAGGTTTAATGAAAGTGAGACGCGCTTTGTCATCTCTCCGACACCGCCCGCTGCTTTTTTCCTCACCCCATAGCAAAAAAGGAACAAAACAAAAAGGGTCGTCTGCTAGGGCCGTAGGCGTACTGTGTGGAATCTATCAAAGTAAAATACACAGAGACTGTAAAATATATAAATGCTACAGTAGATGACTACAGTAGAACATGTAGTCATCATATACACATGTGGAGGAATTTGGTGAGCAATTGCAGGCTGTGTGTGTGAAATGCATGAACAGCAGTCAGAGATGCAAAGTGACCACAGTTTTGTGTAGACACAAAACCACCACAGAGGAATGCAAAATAACTAAAAATAGATGCAAAATGACTTAAAGTAGACACAAAACCACCACAGAGGAATGCAAAATAACTAAAAATAGATGCAAAATGATTTAAATTAGACACAAAACCACCACAGAGGAATGCAAAATAACTAAAAATAGATGCAAAATGACTTAAAGTAGACACAAAACCACCACAGAGGAATGCAAAATAACTTAAAATAGATGCAAAATGATTTAAAGTAGACACAAAACCACCACAGAGGAATGCAAAATAACTAAAAATAGATGCAAAATGACTTAAAGTAGACACAAAACCACCACAGAGGAATGCAAAATAACTTAAAATAGATGCAAAATGACTTAAAGTAGACACAAAACCACCACAGAGGAATGCAAAATAACTTAAAATAGATGCAAAATGATTTAAAGTAGACACAAAACCACCACAGAGGAATGGAAAATAACTTAAAATAGATGCAAAATGATTTAAAGTAGACACAAAACCACCACAGAGGAATGCAAAATAACTAAAAATAGATGCAAAATGACTTAAAGTAGACACAAAACCACCACAGAGGAATGGAAAATAACTAACAATAGATGCAAAATGACACATAGATGCAAGTAGACACAAAACCACCACAGAGGAATGCAAAATAACTAAAAATAGATGCAAAATGACTTAAAGTAGACACAAAACCACCACAGAGGAATGCAAAATAACTAACAATAGATGCAAAATGACTTAAAGTAGACACAAAACCACCACAGAGGAATGCAAAATAACTAACAATAGATGCAAAATGACACATAGATGCAAGTAGACACAAAACCAACACAGAGAAATGCAAAATAACTTAAAATAGAGGCAAAATGACTATAAAAGGGATTCGAAATGACATAAAATACACAGAATGACAAAAAATAGATGCAATAAAATGACTAAAAATAGACACATCACACAGGGATGCAAAGTTACGAAAAATAGATGTAAAACGAGAACTACAAAGTGACTCAAAATGACTAAAAATAGATACACAGTAAATCGACTAGAAAGTGACTCAAAATGACAAAAATGAGCACAAAAGAACTAAAAATAGACACAGAGATGCAAAGTGACCACATAAAAGTCAAAGACCTAAAAATAGATGCAAAATGACTCAAAATAGATCCAAAATGACTTGAAGTAGATACAACACCATCAGAGAGGGATGCAAAATAACTAAAAATAGATGCATAATGATGATATTTGGCGGCAGTAGCTCAGTCCATAGGTGACTCGGCTGGGAACCAAAGGGTTGCCGGTTTGAGTCCCTGTGTGGACCATGAATGGAGCGTGGACTGGTGGCTGGAGAGGTGCCAGTTCATCTGGTGCTGTTGAGCAAGGCACCGAACCCCCAACTGCCCTGGCAACCCCCTCTCTCTGACATCTCTCCAGTAATTGCATGTAAATAGGTCTTGTTTGTGCATGTGTGTGTATTTTGGGCCTGTGTGTGTGTAACATGAATAATAGTGAAAAAAAATCAAATTTCCTATTATGGGATTAATAAAGTAACTCTTCTTCATCTTCTAAAGGGATTCAAAATGACTAGAAATATACACAGAATGACAGAAAGTAGATGCAAACCCACCATAGAGAGAGATGCACAATGACGTAAAATATGACACGATGGGGGCCTCCTACATGTCAGTGCCCAGGGGCCCATTGTTTAGTTTATATTTCATTCATTCACTCATTCATCTTCAACCGCTTGTCCCTGCCGATCCCAGCTGACATCGGGCGTGAGGCGGGGTCCACCCTGGACAGGACGCCAGTCCATCACAGAGCACATAGAGACGAACAGAGACAGACAACCATTCACACCTACGGGCAATTTAGAGTCATCCATGAACCGACCACGTGCACGTCTTTGGACTGTTGGAGGAAACCGGAGAACACCCACGCAGACACGGGGAGAACATGCAAACTCCACACAGAAGGGCCCCAGCGGGGATTCGAACTGCTGTGAGGCGACAGTACTAACCACCACACCACCATCCTTACCTTAAAAAAAAACTTTTGTTTTGGTGGATCCGTGCTAAATCAATCATCAGACCGACTGCACTAATTAAGGAAGATGAAGGTTGCATTTGTCCCGCTCATACAGTACCAGGTGTAACAGAGGGAACAGAGTGTGTTCACATCTACAGAGGAGGTCTAATCAAGCAGGAGGAGTGGAAACACCTGTGTGGGTGGCGGGTGGGTTTTGTAGGCACTTTAAACCTGGAAAAAATGTAACACTCTGCCCCCGGGCTGTCTCCTCTGTTATGTAACGACCGATGTCACCTGCTGACATAATGAGAAAACACATAAACGGTGCGCTGCTAATGCTGTTCAGCAAGGAAGTTGCTGGGGAGGAAAAGTTTTTAGACACAGCAGGAACCCGCCAGAAATGTGAGTGTTTTTGCTGTGGTTGCTCGACTCATTAGTGAATTTCACTGCTAAAGAAAGTAAAGAGCTGAGCAGCTTGAATCTCACTCATGCATGTTTTAAAAAAAGGGCTTAATTAACCGAGAAAACGTAACGAAGGTCCAATTTAATGGAAAAATCAGGCGGAGACAGACAAAGGGGGAGACATCTCGTGTTTATTTGTGAGATCTGCACCAAATTAAAGTTTATCTTTGTCAGAACAACTCGCCGTCTCTTCCGTTCCTCTTCCGTCCCCTTAACGAGACTTAAATCTATTTACTATTCGAGAAACATCAAATCTAATGGGGTTTTACCAAACGCCACAAACAATCTCCCTGCTTCTGCTTTTAGACGATTGTCGAAGAGAAGCTTTCTTCCCGTCTTCCGTCTGCGACATTTCTAATGCTCTTTGTAGCTTGTGCACACCTACACACTCAGTTTGCAGCCTCGGTTTTTGCTTTCTTGCTTGATGTTTGGAGCTAATGAATGTCAGTAGGGGTGTTTCCACAACCAGCCAATGATAAAGGTCTAAACCGTACAGCTCGCTAGACAAACTCAGAGCATGCATCAATAAAGACCCCAGATTCACCTCGGCGCCCGAGACAGGAAGACGCACACACAGAGCGGAAACTTCCTAAGTCTGAAATCCTATTTTATCTTAGTTTCAGGTGACATTTCAGATTCATTTCAGAATGCACAAAACTATTATTATTATCTATTGTATTTTAATTCATTAAGTATAGAAGTTATCTGAGGAACTGTGTGGTGTGATGTCTGCATTTAAGCTGTTGTGACACTGTAATTTCCTGTAAACCATTATTAAAAGCTCTATCTATCTATCATGGTTTTACCAAACCCCAACCACAGCGACTTCCTGGTTGATCCAATGAGGAAGTGCCAAAAACTGCAGTTCTCCGAGTGTCCACTAGGAGTAGTTTGCATAATAGAGCAGTTTCTCATTGACCCCCATGTAAAATAAGACATTTTCACAGCATCATTAAACCTGTTTAAGGCCTGGTACAAAAAAACATTCTAGTCTGTATGTTTAGGTCATATCTCCATGACAACACTGAGGGTGGTGAGTTTTCTTTGTACCAGGCTAGTTTTTATTTTATTGGGGGTTAAAGTTTATAAATAATTAGGGGCGTGGACTCTTGAGTGACAGTTGGCCTCTGGCAAGATGGCGACTCCCGTAGGCGATTGGATCAAGTTGAGAGAACGGACCCTGATGGAGAAGCTACGTCCATTTTTAATACAGTTTATGGGTATTACAGAAACATGTTCTTCACTGCATTTAGGGGGGAAAATATTTTAGGATTTGGGATGAAACGATACCTCTAGAAAAATCTGTTTAACTAATGAATTGAATGTAATTATACACAGCGCGCTGTTTCTGCGTGGATGATTATTATGATTGCAGAAAATACAAGGGTTGAGGAGAAGACACAGGTGAGCGAAAACCACAGAAAGTGTCCAAAGTTCGGGATAATTTCAAGCTGAACCAAACAAAAGCTCTGTACAGTGTCTATACTGTGAAATTCAATTAGTGACACATGCAGATGATACGACACCCGTGGAGCTCCACTCACCAATGGTCCGACACAGTGGACGTGTATATGGTACCTGCAATATTGCTAGACATGAATATGACACTAAATGGGTTTAGTTTTTGCAATTTAACCAATAAAATAATGTAGATTCTTCGAACAAAGGAACCAAATTACTTGTTAATTTTTAAAGAACTGTCTTATTTTCTCTTTTGTATAAAGTATTTTCTTATCCGATGACTTGATTACTAAAATAATCGACAGCTGCAGGTTGCAAGTTCTACTTAGGATGGGACTTCGCTATTACGATCTAAGAAAGATATAAAGTTAGAAATCCTAAATTAGGATGGTATTCAAAATAACTGCCACAGAAACAGCAGTTTTAGGTCTGTATGCCAAACATTACTGCTCATTTCGTTGCTTTCCAACCACCATAAACCACCATACACTAACTTCATGAGCATGCAAACACATATTCGCTTCAAGTTCTCTGCCACATGTTTGTTCCACATCTCTCCAAAAGAAGCACGGTTCCCTGGGAGGTTTCCTTTCCCTTTCTCTCTGTTTTCCATATCGAGCGGGCTTCACTCTGCAGAGAACATAGCATTTGTTTGTTTTATTTTAGATCACAGCTCCTGTGTGGGCACGGGGGTCAGAGAGCGCTGCACTGCAGAGGGGAGTATGCAGCGCGCTTTGAACCGGGAGTCTCAGTAAACAACAGGGCCCGTAGGTGGAGGCGTTGGGTCCGCTGTGGATTCAGCCGCCGGAGCCGCTGCAGGCTGATAGGGAGGAGGGTTGCATGTGTTTTTAATGTGAGATACAACGGCGGCATCAAAGTGTGTGTATATACCTTCATCTGTACAGTGAGATGCAGGCGCTGTTGATTGAGTGTGAGTTCACAGCAGGGGTGTATGATCAGCAATCAGCAGCAGCATCTGGCGCACAACTGACTTGATTTTTTAAATATGTTTCCTCTCAGTTTCTGATCTTTTCCCTGCAACTCATCATCCACGATCATCGCTTTCCTTCATCTTTTATCTCTTTTAAACCCCTTTGATGCAACGCTGTGCTCCCGTGTTTCCCGCACAAACTTGCATGAATGCATCAGATGCTTGTGACCCAAAGAGAGTTTGCTTTGCTGCTCGGCTCTTGATCCTTTTAGAGACATGTTTTGGGACTTTTTGTGTAATTAAAGTGGGAAACTCATCAGTTGCTTCCTGAAGTCTTGTCGTCACACCACAGCCGATAGCTTCTTTAAACCTGGCGTTGTTGGGTTGTCTAGTCGACAGCTTTAAGTACAGGGGCTGGTTTCACGAAGATGGACCTTGACTTTGTCTTAGGGCCCATTCACACGGTGACACGTTTTCCTGTAACCGCACAACTTTTGTATTGTGTTGGCTGACGGCGGAACGGCATACTTTGTTAAACGATGCCGTCATCTCCACACCTCGGGCCTCTAACCCCCGCGGCGTCACATTACAACAACAGTGCTGCTGCGTGAGAGGAGAGAGACGGACCCATAGACTGTTTACTTAACTCTACTCTGAGCAGCTTGCATGGGAATGGCGACCATATATCTCTCCTTTTTCCCGGATGGTCTGAATAAGTTGCTTAACTGGTCACTAGTAGCTTTTGATAATTAAAGTTGCTAAGAAGGAGTGAATAGGCCCTTAATTAACGCAAAACGGTGCCCGTCTGAGAGTGCTTTGGGACGAGGAAGGCGCTCACGGCAGCACCCTCTGCTCGTTGAGGACACTAACTGCAGGGTGATCCGTGCATCAGAGTCCAAAACACCACAAAAGTCTTCAAAACACCAGAAACAGTCACTAGATTTCTCCAAAGGACTGATTTGGGAAGTCGCCAGATTTGGTGCGAAACTCTCCGGTGTTTGTATTTTACACAGCGTCTTTCCGTCTCTTCTTCTCCGTTGTTGGTGTATTTCTGTGGCAGTTACAGCGTCTGTACAGGGTCTGGCTTGTGTATTACAGCGGTTTGAGTCGGTTTCACTGGTTTCGTGTGGAAGCAGTTATTTCTTGAGCCGAGGCCTTGTGAACGGAAAACTTTTTAAGAACGACGGAGAAAAAAAAGGTTGTTTTCGATCGTGTGGACGTACCCCCAGATCTAACTTCTAGTCAGACTTTAGATCGACATCTAAATTCACCTGAGGCTCTTAGGGTGCACTCACGGTTGGTCTGTACTGTGCTGTGCTTTAGCGTGATTCCCCTGCAGACCACTCGCTCTGCAGAGAGGCGCATGATTTGCAAGCGGTGACAGCGGTAGGCAACCGGAAGGGACGCTGCGACAATGACGGACAGGAGGCTCTGCAAATCATTTTAGTCGCCCAAATAAAATGATTGGTCAGACTTTTATCAGAAATATATGAGAAATTGAATATTGATGAGTTCAACACCTGGTGGATTTCTTTTACATTTAGTGCCATACGCTTATTAGGAGCATTTTAAGATTATAAACGAAAAGGGTAAAAATCCCAGAAAGCTTCCAAAAAATAACCCCAAAAAGCACCAAATTGGCTCCAACAGCGATTGTCCTTGTTGACTGAAGTTGAAAGTTGCCTGAAAGTACCTTGGAGTTAGTATCACCTCCAGGGTCCTCCTAAAGTTTACTCAGACCAATTAAATTTAAAGCCAAACCCCAGACAACAAGCTACATGTTCCTGTTGTGGAAGAGAAGCCCGCTCCCCTTTTTCCCTTGCTGCTCCATTGTTTCCAGCCTTCCAGCCTGTTTGCTTACTACTGGCCTTTCTTCATGCCACAGACCCCCCTGTGATGTTGTTTAATTAAGGCGTGTGTGAAACTGCAAGTCCGTGCGTGTCACTTTGTGAGTCAAAGCACGCGTATGCGGGAAGCTGTGTTTTCCTGCAACGCCTTTACGAGTGAGTGCTCCTGCTGAAGTATTTGTTTATTTCATGTTTATGCAGAGCTGATTTTAGCTCCTCTCTTTCTCCCTCAGGCATGCCTCCACTCACACACACACACACACACAAACACACACACACACACACACACACACACACACTGCACTGAGAAGGATGGAGACTAATTAAGTCGGTCACAGACCTCCATCCCCTCACTGGCTCATGTGAGACAGAAACAACAACAGAAAATGGCTGATGGCCGTTCATCCGTCTGTCCCCGCGGCTAAAAGTTGATCACAGTCCCGGCCGTCTGCTGCTGGTGATCAGAGCTGACAGAAGTTGCTCGACACACACATACACTAACACACACTTCTGACTATCCTCTAATCCCACATCCTCTCATCACTCCATCACTCATCTGTCCACATTTCTCAATGTGAGAGGCATTTACGCCCAGAGAGAGACATGTGAAATTACATCTTGACGGGGAGAAATATGTCTTAGTTTACAGATTAAAGGTTTAGTTGCTGGTCCAGATCGGTTATAATACACTGCCAGTTAAGGGAAATGATCTGCAGACACTACACAGAGATGATGTGACACTTTATATTATGCATTTATTGCTCATTAAAAGGATGAGAGTGTGGATATGGTTATTGCTCGGACAACATTTGTGTCATCTGTTATGCTATGGCGGCAGCAGCTGGACTGTGACTACTCTTTAACGTTATCGATAAGCCACGATTCATAGCACACAAGTTAACGTCACGCCCATTATAAACTAATGTGTCACAGCCTTAATCGTAACAACCAAAGCACTGACACAATCAGAGAAACAGCCAACAGCCAGTGGCAGCTGCTGGTCTATCTAGGAGGGGAAGCTCATTTTTCTGGCCTACATCATGAATGTGTTTGTTTATTATATTTAAATTCCACCCTTCATTCCTTTTCAAGAAAATGATCTGTGACCTTGTCGTACCAACTAGTCGTCTTTTCCAGAGACTTGACTAGTGTCCTCTCAATGGCAGCAGAGCTAGGCTGCTTAGGCACAGCTGGAGCTGCTGCGCCAGGCTACTGTTAGTTAGCTAGTGTGACCGCCGGTGAGTGTGAGTGACGGCTGCCTCTTGTTGGGGAAATAAACCGCAGAGTGGCAGAACAGAGTCGCCAAACACAACGCTAGTCGTGTTTAACAAAGACAAAGTCTCTGGGGATCAGTTCAGAATAACAGAATGAAATACTTGGCAAAAGTTTATTCTTCAAGATCACTGTTTCGCTCATTTAGCCATCAATCAAAAAGGGATTCTGCCTCAGACAGCTCATCCAATCATCATGCAGAAGTTGAGCGACCGGGCCAGCCCACTGTCCCATAGACGTCCGACTGTGTAAACGCTGTGGATCTGTGTGGATAAATAAGAAGGAAGTTGCACTGGTTACCTGTGATGAGTAGCTGATTCTGAACAAAAGATGAAGGCCTTCTAGTGCGTAATTAGTTAATGAAATGTACACACAGCGGTACAGGCAGGGGTGTCCAACCCTGCTCCTGGCGAGCTACCATGAGCTGCATGGTAAATGGTAATGGACTAGTACTTATATAGCTAGTCTTCTGACTACTCAAGGCGCTGTCACACTACTTGTCACATTCACACTGATGGCAGTGGACATCTACATACCATCTAATCTAACCATTCACACCACATTCACACACCCATGCGGAGCACGGGAAGCAATCCGGGGTTCAGTGTCTTGCCCAAGGACTCTTCAACATGCGGACCGGGGGAGCTGGGGGTCGAAACGCTGATCTCTCGAATGGAGGACGACCCACTCTTTCACTGAGCCCCAGCTGCCCCCGGCTGCATGTTTTAGGTTTGACCCTCCTCTAAAACACCTGATTCTAACGGTTTTCAAACCTGTGCTGAGCTTCATTTGCTTGATAACGAGCTCATCATTAGAATTAGGTGTGTTGGAGCAGAGAGACACCTTAAACATGCAGGGCAAGAATGATTGAGTTAATTAAGACAATTTAAAGGTTAGGCTGTGTTTTTTAGTTATTATAACTAAGGTTAAGGAACAAAACCACACTCCTCTCCCCTACTAATTCAATCTGCCCGTGCCTCACTAAATGAACCACCTGTGTCTCATCAACGCAATCACCTGCACAAACCTATATTTATGCATGTGTGTTACGAACCCCACTCTTCTCCTCTCTCCTCTTTTTAGCAGAGCTCGCCAGTCAGAACCACAGACCTAAAAAAGGAGCATCTCATCTAACGCGACCCTAACCCCAAACTGCATTCCCTGTTTATTCCAAATTAAACCTTTTTAATATCGTACAATTGTGTGGTTTTGTTAATGAATGTTTTATTGAGAAATTGTAGGTGTTTCACCTAATTGCACTCTTGTTTCATCACATGATTCCCTGATTGTGTGACACACATTTAAGCACATTGTATTATAGACACTTATGACATTTTTAAAGGTCCCATTTATTTAA
Organism: Echiichthys vipera; assembly: GCF_963691815.1. Classification (NCBI taxonomy): domain Eukaryota; kingdom Metazoa; phylum Chordata; class Actinopteri; order Perciformes; family Trachinidae; genus Echiichthys; species Echiichthys vipera. The sequence goes on along the minus strand of NC_139847.1, from coordinate 6,694,897 downwards.
TTATAACGCAGGTGGAGGTGCTATATAAATACTGTGAAAGTATCAAAACGCTTGATCCATAGAGAAACGCACACGGCCTAATGGAAGACCATAACACTGTCCAATCAGAGCAGGAGGGGGTCTTAAAGAGACGCTAAAACGGAGCGTTTCCGACAGAGGGTAAATACAGGTATATTCAGACAGACAGGATGAGACAAATAATGTGTTTTTTGAACATTAAAGTATGTAAACATGTTCTAGTAGAAACCCAAAATACAAGTATGAACCTGATAATGAGCCTGATATGGGACCTTTAAAAAATGAGGGATCAGGCGCAATAACCTAAATTCTGGTACATAGATGGAAAAGATGTTCAAAACCCAGACAGCTACAGATCAGTGTGGCTGAACTTGGTCAGCTAACTAAGCGTATTCATTAGCTAACGAAAAGTTAAGCTAATGAGTAATTTTCTAAACTTCTGTACTTTTAATTCGACCTGGAAAAACAGTTTCTTTGGCTCAGCAGTCGAGGTTTAACTCACTCAATTATGTAATTTCTGCCTCAGAGAAAAACAACTACTAACACTGTACTGCTATAAATTCCTCCTCTGTTGACAAGGGAGCGAAAGCAAGAAAAAGGTGATCTGAAGTCGGAAGTGTGACGAACAAATGATAGATTTGATGTCAGTGACACCTCTGAACCCAGCGGAGCGGTTATTCAGAGACGGGATGAGTGCACGTTATCAGGGATAAGCTGCTCTAACAGCCCACCCAGCCTGCCTCCTGTGTTCCTGCACTGTTCCAACACGCTCTGACTCACAAAAGGCAAAAATACAGAAACCTCTGTGCTGCTGCTGCTGCTGCTGTTGCTGCTGCTTTGCCTTCTTGCTCTCTGTGACTCACAAAGATGGACTACATTTAGCCGGCAACATCCGTCGCCAACACAGCCTGACAAAAGAGCTGCAGGGCTGCGTGCGTCCTCCTGCTGTTAAAGCTGAAATCTTAAAGCGGTGCATAAAAAGAGGGAGTGGTAACAGGTAGAAATTAAAATATTATGAAAAGACATGACAATATGAAAAGACACTTAAGGAACAGCGCAATTATATGAAATTATATGAAACGACACTTTAGGAAAAGTGCAATTATACAGTTATAAAAGGATCAGTGGCAGGTTTGTTTTGTTTATGACGCCTCTTTCACATCAGAAAATTGTTTCTTAAAGCAATTTCTGGCATTTTTACACTTTTCTTTTGTATTCTTAAAATGCTCCTAATAAGCGTATGGCACCCTAAAATGTAAGTGAAATCCACCCGCTGTTGAAACACATTAATATTCAATTCTCTTATATTTCTGATAAAAGTCTGTCCAATCACTTTTTCCGGTCAGAATAAAACGATTTGCCGAGCTTCCTGCCTGCCGTCTGTCGCTCACTTGCTGCGTTCAAGTGCCATGGGGAGTCCAAAGTTTCGGACCTCCAATGAGGCAAAGTGCACTTGAACGCAGCATTTCTCTCTCACCGCATGTGTCAGCGGACAAGGGAGCGTCAGAGGTCAGACAGGGGGAAGCGCTTTAAGACATGCCAGAAAGGTAAGAATAGCTTTAAGGCATCAGACTTCATATTTCCAGATAATTCTGGATGATAATTTCTGCTAAGTGTCTAACATGATACCTGGCTTAAATGTAAATGTAAAAGAAATTCGTAAAGCATTAAAATATTCTTGTGTTTCCATAAGGCACAAACGTTAATGGGGCTAAAAACTCAAAAATTGGCATCTTAGGAAAGCCTTCCCATGCAGTGGGCAGACTTAGCCTACTTCTCAGTAAGATGCATGTTTTTCTTTACAAAGATAAGCATCTCTGAATCAACAGCTGTGTATTCTAGCTACTGTTGTCTGACACAACAGATAAGCCACTGCCGTCAGTGAATGTCATCTCATTTGCAGATAGGCTGGTGGCAGTCACAGAGGCGTATGTCTGCAACATATTCTCATCAGCGGGTTTGATGATAGCAATAAAGGGCGATGGTTACATTTAGGAGTTATGATTAGAAAAAAAGCTCATGATTTGGCTTAATACTTCCAGGATGCTGGTCCGCAGGGTGAAAATCATGTGTTTGACCCTACTCACTATGCATCCCTAGTCTCAAGTAATACAAGATATGTCTCACTTCAAGTCATCGGAGCAGGACCGAGTCAAGTCACTATTCTTCCTAAGCAGAGCTAAGATAGTCTCTCAGGTCTCTGAATGAGACTTTAATGTTTTTCCTCTCAACTTGGATCTAATCTTGTGATGGTAAAGTTTTGTGTAAGTCAACGTTTAGACCAGTCAGGTCCAAGTCTCGAGTCCGCAGCTCTGCCCGTTTTATCTATCGCTCTTCACCAAAAAGCAGTTCAACAAGCACATTTCAGGTCGAGAGGCAACGTCAAGATTCTCCGTGAAAGTTTCTTTTTACTAAACTTTAAAAGAGTTATACAGTGGCCAAAGTCACTCTGTGGCTATCAGAGCTGGTGTTCAAGTGTAAACATATCTAACCCCACAGTGCTGTGCTTTCTTCCTGGCTGGAAATACACTTGACTTGCTGCTTGACATTTTAGGCCCAATCATTGTGCAATCAAGACAAAGCACTTGAGCTAAGATCGGGCAATTTACTCAGAGTTCCTCTCGTACGCTTTCAAATGAATAATCCTATAAATTGCTACGCAGAACAGCATATGCACAACACACAAATACATGGTTATGGAATTAATGAAATGCATTGTAATGGTGTGTTTGTTGCATTGTTGAGGTTACAGGTCTTATTTTGGTTTTGCACCCTAAGGGAGTTTGTTTGTTTGCGTCTGAGAGGCCCTTATGTCCACGTATAAAAGCCTATTTGTACATCAACAGGATGTTTAATGCGTTAGAGTGCATGAGCTGTGTGTTTGTTTGTGTTATTAGGGAGTTAAATGTGATCCTGTGAGTGCATGAAGCCTGATATCCTGTTGGAGTGGCCATTTTGTTGCCCACCCTCTCTTACATTCTTGTTAACAGTTTTCTGTTGTAGAGAGGGTTTACAGAGCTCTAATGTTACATTCATTTGATGCAGGAGCACAAAACAACTCTACATAGTGACTACTAGTTATATTAAAAACAAATGTTATTTATACACTAGTTGAAAAACAAGCGTTTATAAATTTGGATTTAATTAAGGTTTACTTACTTACTGGGTCATTTTCATATCATTTACAGATGTTTTGCCGACAGTTTTGTGTAAGATACTATGCTTGTTGCAATTACTTTATGCAGAACCCCCATCTTGATAATATTGCCATTTCCTAAATAGTGAATAGTAGCTCAGAGGTGGCATAAACACTAAGAAAAACGAGTACTGCTTCATGTATGTAAACGGGTAAATTCATATAAGGATTACGCAGCTTTTGAGGCCTAATCTTGTACAAATAAGACAAAAAGAATTGGTGTAATACTAAACGCACCCCTAACTGCTTTGCCAATCATCTCGATGCTCCTCTGCTGTTTGCACATATTTAAATGAGGTAATAAGCATAAATTTGGCGCAAAATTGGTCCATTTCTATGCAAATGAGCTTTGCTGCAAATTCAGGTCTAATAGCCGCACGATTATAAGTCTTCAGAGAGTTGGGATAATTGAAGTGTAATGCTAACATGCTGGTAATAGGCAAGTATAATGCTGACCACGTTCTCCTTCTTAGTTTAGCTTGTTAGCATGCTAACACTTGCTAAAAACACTATAACTGAGGCTGGACGGAAATGCCATTGGTTTTGCACGTATTTTGTCTTTAACTGGACATGTTTTGACAAATGGCGCAAGTGGAAAAGCCAAGGAATCAGTAAAGTGGTTACAATTTGAACAATTTGAACAGTGTTAACCAGATGTCACGGCAGTCGATGCAACATTTGCTGAGATATTTCCGTGGTGGAACGACCAACAGACCTGTACCATCTCTTTGAGCTCTAACATGGCTAAAAGGTCAAAAACCAATGAAATGAGGGATTCATTAAAAACTGAATTATTGTAAATTGTAAATAACTATAGGCACTTACACACTGAGTTTGTTTGGGGAGAAATAGGCTAGTATTGAGGGTCACCGCCATGGCAGCAGCAGGTCATAATGACCACCATGCAAAGAGCATCAAACACACTGCTTTGCATTTTGTTTTTGTCCCTGTGAGAAGCAATTTGTTCACTCATTTAGGCAGGCGTGCTGGATGGAGGTAATTTCAAACGACTGATTGCAGGCTGAGAAGTCTGGTTTTGGTCTTCTGGGAAATAGAAACCATTTAGCATCTGAATCTTAATTGAGCAACTGACACTGTGCGTTAGGTATCGCCGCTGATGAAGAGTGTGCCTGTGCGTGTGTGTGTGCGTTTCTAGAATATTCTGAATTATTCAAGTCAGTGGATATCTGAATAAATCTGCAATCCAAGGGAGAAACGGCAGAAACAAAAACCATGTCCACTCGGGGATGACTTGGAATCATTCAAACTTTATTCGTCACGTTCACCCTTCGCCCGTCCATCATTACAAAGCTTTGGGGCCCCTAGCTCTGATTGTCGTTAGCCATTTTGTTCAGAGCCCTGTCACCCGCCAAAACTCTTCCACTCAATCACCAAAATGGGAGGAAAAAATCTCGTTCTTCTTCACAGATCACGGATAAGTCCATAAACAGAGGTCGGAAATAAACGGTGAGCGGATCAAGGAGGCAACAGAGGAAAACACAGTCAGAGAATCATCACTGCATTCACCGTAAGTCAATGAACTGGTTTTTTTGTTGATTCCCTGCAACATAAAGGCTCAGCAGAGACAGAAAGAAATGGATCTGACACCACTAGAAAGAAGTTTCATTTTCTAGTAAAACTAAATAATAACACAACAAGCTTTGCCATGTTTCTCTAAAAGAAAGAAAAACCAAGAAGGGGCGGCTAATGTGAAGATGATGATACATTAGAGAACTGTTTTTTTCAAAGCCCCTCTGGCTGAAAGAGAAAGAAGAATAGCCAACACTTCAGACATGACAGCATGACCATTACTGAAACTCTCCCACAAGAAGCAGAACAGCCGGGCGAACGACTCGTACAATCAAAACAGCACTTAGAGAGACACACAGCATCGGAGAAATAGGTCATAAATGAAGAGTTGAGGGGAAATAAAAGCATAGTCTTTAGCTGGCTCCCACTCAGACACAGAAGTGGGAGGAAGTGTATTTTCAAATCCCACATTTTGATCTATTTTATGTAGTTTACGCCTTTAATGGTCTACAAATGACTGGCAGGCTGTTTATTTTACCCCAGGAATGTAGTGACTATACCTGAACTCCACCTTTTAAGGTTAAGAATCAGGTTTTGTTTCAGTGCTTGTGGAGACTCAAAGTCGAACAGCCAAAATACACGGGGGAACATTTATCACCTGCTAGATGGACCGCGTCAGTAGCGCGTGGCTGCTGCCAGCTTAACTGTGCCAATATTGAGTTTTGCCAAGTAATAATGCAGTTGGTTGTGCAGGTTTGGAAGCAGTGCCGCCTCACATCACCCTCTAGTACAATAGGCATGTTTCCAGTTAGGTAAAATGTGGCTGCTGCAACATTTCAAGGCCCGCCCTCTCAAAAGTGGCGTGTCTCCATAACAAAAACGAACCCCGGAGGGATTTACAAGACACCTGAGGTGAAGTATCACTGGATGGGTTTTGATCGCCGGGAACGTCGGAAAGAAAACACTCCACCTTAAAATTTACGGTAGCTGTCAAATAGTGTGTGGCTGGCACCGGTGTAGAGGACGTTCATCTCCATTCGGGAAAAGCTCAGTATGTGGTCTGTGTGTGAGTGTGTGTGGGTCAGGGGATGAAAGTAGAGCAAACAGCTGTAGTTTGTGGTAGTAAATGTACAGTGTAGTGTTTCATATTGCCTGTTCCTGTTTGTTTCTCTAAACGCAGGACCTTAGCAAACAGAGTGCAGTAATCAATAATCTGTTTTTTAGCCTTTTGTGCCTTTATTTGGAAAGGACAGTTGGAGGTCGAAAGCAAAATAGGAGATAGGGAGGGAGGGCGCGGCATGCAGCAAAGAGCCGCAGGTCAGAATCCAACCTGCACTCACTCTCACAAGCGCATGCACAGATTTCCGGGAGTAAAAAAACAACACTACACCACTAGATAAAGAGTCTACTCTCTACTTTGCCTACTTTTAAAAATGTTGCGCGTTGTTGTGACGTTGAATAGTTACATCCAATCAGCAACCAGGCTTTTTTCAGGGGAGAGACGGGCCGTTTCGGCGAAGGAGACCTGCCTTATACCCGGTATTCGACTGTAATGGAATCGCCTCTAATGAGCTATGTATCTTTATCATTTTTAAACAGATTGTACTAAATATTTCACACCGTTATCTGTACTTTTTACCTGTTGGAGGGCCATGTAGCCGCACGTAGAGAGAGATAAATAGACGGACAATTGAATAATAGAGTTGAGCAGCACGACGTTCTCGCAGGTGCGCAGCTTCAATGGTCCAGGCAGTAATGGACGTGCTCTACCGCGGGTATGGTGCGACAGCCCTGTGACATCGTGTAGTTCCTAGTGTATTTTGGCCTTGGACATTATAAAATAAAACACTCTGGGTCTGCTTAATGAGTGACGGACAAACATAAGTTCAGTGCTTTCTTGTTGAAGTTTCATTTGAAGCCAAAATGCTTTCTACTTTTTACATATAGCATCTGAATTCAAACTACTGATTGACTGGCGACACTCTATATTTCTCCTAATGTCAACAAATCCCATGAAAAGACCAAACCACAATGAATTCATCCCAAAATCCCAAGAACTATTAAAAACACATCAATGTGTCACACTGGTGCATACGTTATGACAAACACAGGTTCTGTGGTTCATTTTAAGTCAATCACGCACAGACGTCCTGCTGCTGGAAATAGTCACTACAGAGCGCTGCAGGAATGACTCCTAAATTAAATCGGTGCGTTTACATGCAGTTTAAAACCCCCATTATATTCGGGTTAAGGGCATACTCCGGTTTCTCAAACACCATGTAAACCATTCCGGGTTACTGATGTGCATGTAAAGGCACTGAATGAATTGTAAGCAGTTGCCAACAAGTGGCTTAATCAGAGTCCAGAGATTGTCATGGACATTACAAAGTCATCATGCCATACACAGAAACTCCTCTACTCACTGGATGAGGTCACACTTAGCGGAAAAGCTTTAGCGTAAGAGATCAAATCAAATAACAAGTTAAAGGTTAGTGGCAGTGTGCTCATAGCCTCATGTTTGCGTCAGACAATTGCATTTACACATCAGAAATTCTCAAAGTGGTGTTCATTTATGAATTAACTTGCTGAACAAAAGCCGTTGGTATGATTTTGCTTTGCTAAGTCTCATCGTCTTTTTGTCGACGCTAACTCAAAAAATACGCGTCATCCCTGCAGCACTCTATTGTATTTAACGTGTGTTGAGCCACAGCTGAAAATAGTCCCAAACAAATGTACCGTTTGAGTAACATTTGCTAAAAAAACGCGCAGCTGCTTTTAGCAAATGACTCAGCCTTTTAAAAAGCATCAAGCCACATATTTGTGACCTGTTTTGCAAAGATTTATAAGGCGCTTGAAGCTGACAGGGCGAGGAAGTCGGCCGAGAGTCTTACACGTTGTTGGTTTTGGTCTTATCGTGGGACTTGTTGACAGGATGAAATAACTCTAGCCTTATCCCTTAAAGTGAGTTTTTGCAGTGGATGTACCTAGAAGACAAATTACACATTTCAAAACCCTGTAAATGAAAAAAGAGCTGCTGTGCATCTCGTGCTTTCAAAGCTGAGGTTCTCCCGGTAAGTTCAGATAAGCACACTTTGAATTCAAATATTCACAGCCACTTCATGAAACTGTTTATCCTCTACGTAGGTCTGTTTTCCACCCGCTCTACTTTTTATTCCTGTCAGAGCAGCAGTGGTTTGTGTTTCATTATTGTAACTTCAGCGCGACAGACTCCAACCGCAGAAAGCCTTGTGTGGTTAAGCACTAAAGCACCGCCCAATGAAAGATTCATTTTAAAACGACTACATTTGTTTCACTGTGCGGTTTTCAGAAGTGGTCTTTGTAGTTTTGCATTATGTAAAACATGTATAGAGTGAATTTTTTAGATCATTGCCACATGCCTTCTTCCACCTCAGCTCTCTGAAGTGAAATGCCGAGCACATGAAGGTTTTTATCCAGTGATTCATGAAAAATTACAGTTACAAATACAGTATTGGGAGTCTTTAAATCCCCGATAATAAATAACACATAGTTTTAATAAATCTCACACCCATTATTTCCTTTTGTTGCCATGCCAACATGGCTGGCCTTGGGGGGGAAAAAATACAACATGAAGCAGAGAGAGCCAGTTACGACTCACACACACACACACACACACACACACACACTCACACTAATACACACAGACATCCTTCCTCCGCCTTCTCGTTACTTAGCAGTGTGCTGCTGATCACTGGAGGAATAAAAGAACATAAATGACACATTAAATATGAGCAGAATGGATTAAAAATGGATCACAGCTGAGATAAGTGATGACATTTTTAAATCCCAGCCAAACCAGCCGGGCCATCAGTCTTTCGGGGCTCTAAGCATCCTACATCGATGCTCTCGCTTTGTGTTTTCAAGTTCAGAGTGAGCAGCTTCCGCCCGGTCCTTGTATTCTTAATGAAAATGTACGGCCGTGTAACCCAAGAACATGGGCCATAGGACGGCTGGGAGAGTGGACGATTAAATATTCAAAATGCTGCAACCCACAGGCCTCAAGTCTTTGTCCTGTCAAGCAGTTTTACATTTTTGTTTGTGCCAGTGTGTGTGGAGTGGGGTTGCTGGTAGAGTTATTAAATCCACGCCTTTTCATATATACGAACGTAGGCCTGGAGATCTTATTGCAATAACGGAAACAAAGCCCCACGTCCTGAAAGTCCATATGAAGCAAGATGGGATATTGGCTACTGGTCGGCGGGAGACTGCAATCAGACATGAACGGGGGTTGAAGAAAAACACAATGTCAGCACCACTCTCTGAATTGAGAGCCGAACTAGAGGGTAGCAGCAGGGATGAGGGGGACGGAGGATGGAGACAAGGTTTGCTGAGAGGTCGAAAAGCTGAAGAGACACATAGCTTGATGTGTTTGTGTTCAGTCTCTGTGGGAGTCAGAGCGATAATGGCCATCCAGTCTTTGGGCTCACCCTCTGTATAAGGTCTCTCTTTATCCGTCTTTTTAACTCCCCTCCTCCCTTTGCTTTAGGCTCTAGAGTTCTTAAGAGAAGAAGTAGAAGAAGAAGACGAAGAGTTGTTGATTGTGATTGTGCTGTTGTATTAATGCTTGGAGGTGATCTCGATTTCTGTCTGGCCTCTTAGGAGGCTCTTTGGATGCCTGACAGCTGATCCCTTTTTGTCATTAGGTCTCTCTCAAGGACTTTAAGTGGCATATGTTAGAGAGAGAGAGCTTGTGAAACAGAGAATGAAAGCAAGTAACATGATACTATGCCAGTGTGATACACACAATGCCTACTCTGTGCCTCACAATAGGCCCGATATCGCCACTTCCCCATTGAGTCCCGGTCGCACATAACAGATTTGCCTCAAAGAACCACTTTCACCTAAAACCCTCTCCCATCCACTGTTGTCGGGCATGCAGAGGCGTGCATTTGAGGCGAGTCCTAGTGTAGATTTCTCCCGCTCTTTTGTCTGCCAACCCTGATTCTGTTTCACAGAGCAGCGAGGGGATAGATTCAAGTTCAAGTCCAGATATGTCTAACCCAATTTCCCCTTCCTCATTTATTTTATTCCCAAACTCTGCCAGGAGGGGACAGGAGAAACATTAATGCAAGAACAATCTAGACTTTCTTTTTCCCAAGGACCCCCTTGTTTCCAACACCCTACCACCTCCAACCAAACACCATCGTCTCAAGGGTTGGGATGGGTAGGACAATGCAGTCTGTTGGGCACTCAGATTTTATTCTAGTCTCTATTTTTTAGTCTGTGAGGCCTGGGTCTGTGAAGATTTAGGCCCTAACTTTGTGGTCCGACCTTGAGTTCCTACAGCTGGCTTTGAGGTGGAGGTGGACCCTGTCCCTGATGCAGGGCCTGGGATTGCAGGGGGCGGTTGGCTGCGCTGCACTTGAGGGTGCCGCTGCAGGACTGTGCGTATAGGCTGCTGGAGAGGATGCGTCTGCTGTGGAGGCCGAAGTTGGTAGCCTCGACGATAACGCAGTGATTGGGAGCGTAGGAGCACCCGTGTGTACTGGACCTCCGGCATGATGAGTTTGAGGCAGAGCTCCTGGGCCTGGCTTGAGAATCCACGACTGAGATTTACCGGGAGGTCGTAGCCCACAATGTCGACTTTTGCACTAGGCTGCCAGGGGCGGAGATCTTTGTTTTTGATTTGCGCCGCTGAACGGAGAAGCGGCATCCGTCCACCGAAGCAGCTTCTCATTAATCTCTCCTGGGCTCGACGAAGGAGTCGCACCTCCCTCGCCACACAGGCTGGACCCAGGGCTGAAAGCTGCCGCCACAAGGAGGCGTTGAAGTGGTCGTAAAGACGTGCATCTAAAGAATTCCAAGCACGGATCTTTGAAGGAAGGCCTGGCGTCAAGCTCCGCTTTGAGCTTGGTGTCCGCATGTTGAGTTTAACGTACAGAATATCATCCAGGTCCCAAGAGAGGAGGTGGCGAAGGAGAACCAGCGACTCATCAAAGTACTCAGCAATCATCACCAGGGAGAAAACTCGCTCCACTTCAGCCAGAAAGGCTCGTGCATATGCCACATCTGTTGCTGGGCGATCCTTGTCTCCGCCCAAATCAAAGGTCAAGGTGTTGCGTGCATACATAGAGTCCTTCTCATCTGGTCGGTAGTAGCGCCATGGCTCCGCTAAGAAAGCCTCCAGAGAGCCGTTGGGGACCCTCTTGAAGCTCTGACAGTACTGGTTGTAATAACTGAACAAGGATTCAAACATGGAGCCCGGCTCTCTCAGGATTGTGATGTACAGTGTGTTGTTGGGCATCAGGCGCTGCAGCTCTGCCTTGTTGAAGCGCATGTGGCTGGTGATGATGTTCGGTGGTAGCGTGTGTGGGTGGACAAAGTGAGAGGTGAAGGTGCGTGGGTAGCAGAACTGGTGGCTGCAGGCCTGCACGGGCAAGGCCACCGTGAGGTTGTTGCGCTCCGCGAAGCGGAACAGCAGGTTCTGCATGGTGGTGCTGGCCGTTTTGTGGGTCTTGAGGAAGGCCACATTGGTGTGCTTAGGCTTCAGGCCAGGGGCAGGGTGGGAACGGAGGGCAGGACAACCGATGTGGAAGGCCTCCATGGTCCTGGAGAAAGAAAAAGAAAGTGCAATAATAAATTTGAAGCTCCGGAAAAATGGAGGAACCTATTGTGTGATATTAGAGACTCAGACACTAGACAGATATTAGAGACTGAGGTGTAGGACAGGACAAAGGTACAACAGTCAAGTAGAATGTGGGGAATTGAGATGAGCAAAGAGGGCAGATGTAGGGTAAAGCCATGAGGGGATGAAGGATCAAAAACTGAGAGTGCAAGATAATTATGGTTCTCTGAGTTGTTTGTTTGGTTCATTGATGACTCTAAATTGTCGTAGGTGTAAATGTGAGTGTGAATGATTGTCTGTCTATATGTGCCCTGTGATAGACTGCCGTCCTGTCAAGGGTGTACCTTGTGGGTGATGCGGTTGAAGATGGATGGATGGTTGGATGAATTGTTTGTACTTCATACTGTTGGCAGGTGGTAAATCAATGTTATAGTTTATAACTATCAGTGGAATCATAGTGGGATGGTTGTAGGTGTGTTTGATGCACGACACCAATAGCTAATCTTATTTAATTATTTTTTTCTGTTTACATTCCTCTACTTACGGTGAAAGTGCACAGAATTGGAAAATATTCTTCCAAAAAAGGGGGGAAACAGCTTTCGGAGTATCAAATTAATTACGATGAATATTCATGATACGATTTTACCGTGGTACACACATACTGAATACTGCAGCATTACAGCATGTAGGCTTAACTGCAGACTGAACGAATGTGTCGGATATTTCAAACGTGTGAAAAATGTTGAGACAGTGACAATGAGAATGTGGGAAAGGTTTTATGAGCAAAACGTTAAGTTGAAAAAAGGGTACGAGAGCAGAATACAGGGCTGTCAAAGATCTACGATCCTTCCACTTTATAATTGGTCCCTCGGCCAATTTGGCAGCTCAAAGTTTCCATATCTGAATATTATAATAAGCCAATCCTGCTGCTAATTTGAGTTGAAAGAAAAAAGACAGCTATCTTCATAGTAATTAGCACCATATGAACTTTTCAGAGAGACAGAGGGTATAATGTAAGTTTGCATACGTGTGGGCGTGTTCCAATCACTCACCAGCTCAAGTGGCCCCCATGGTGCAGCAGAAGACTGACAGTACTGATGGCGACGAAGACCAGGAATATCTTCTTCTGCGACATCTCTCTCCGCTTCACTGGGACTGCGGGAGGTAAAGAAGGAGAGTGAGGTGAATAGAGAACGTAAGTAAAAGGTAGGGTAACGCAGGTGGTGGTGTAATGAGAGAGCAGAAAATGAGGCGGAAGGGGAACCACTGTGAAAATGGGCGAGGGGGAATTAGGGGGAAACGAGGAGGGAAAGAGATGAAAAGAAGCAGAAATTAAGAGTGAAAAGGACGTGAAGAAAAGGGACGAGAGAGAGAGCGAATAAGAGGAAGAGACGAGCACGGCGAGGAGGATTTACTGAGCAAATAATGGCCGGGATCCATTAGCAGCAGAGGGTATAGGGAGACTTGGCTTTTGTCACTCTGTAATAATATAGTGAACGATACCTTCATTACCTTCCACAGCTGTAACAGCCTCACTCACTGTTAACACCTTTTCATACTCTCTGGGCTCAAAACTGTGGACAGATGGCCCCCGCACGTTAGCTCTCGTCAGTTATGAGGGACATGTCAAAAAAAAACAACAGCACTGTGGCAGAAAACTCCCCGTGTCACTGACCCCGCCAAAAAAATGCCACGACAGAAACTGAAGCCGGGAAGGAATCCAAGCCTCCCTCCACGGCATCTCACTTGCATAACAATGGCTGACGTCTCTCTCCTTGATTACACCGTCCTGTTAGCGTGCGTCCGTGCACGCGAGCCAACGATCGCGGCGACAAGCCAGCTCGCGTCACTCAAAGCAGTGGCTTTTCACACTGCATGCGCCATTTGTGGTGGATGCTTTTATCCAAGTGCATCAATTTTAAGCATGGCTAACCCCCGAGGGGGAACTACTGATGGTGGCTGTGTTACCGCCACCCACTCAACTAAATGGGATCATTAAGGGTTTGCTGCACCGACAGGGATTTTAGTAGAGGGGTAAAATAAGTGTTAAATCCAACCAAACATGCTGGAGTTTTTAGATTCATGCAACCTGCTTTCAAATCAAACAGAACTTTATCTTTTTCTTTATCAGCCGCAACGTCGACACTGGTATTCACCTTGTTCGTCTGTGTGTGTGTGCGTGTGTGTGTGTGTGTGTGTGTGTGTGTGATCCTATAGACACCTACTGTAGCGGAAACTACCACAGAGGAGTTTTTTTATATGGATTTTGTCGCTGTGATAGTGCCGCAACCATGCCAGATACGGTCACGAAACTTTACAAGTGTGTAGTTGAGATCAAAACGAAGGTGGGGTTCAAAGATGGTTGTGTTCCGAGCAAGGGCGCCGGAAGTAGCAGCGTAAGAAGTGATCCCATTTGGTGTCTTGTTGATGAACTTACTCATCAATAAGTCTATGACATGTCCAAAAATAGTGAAAATCCCTGTCACAGTTTCTCAAAATCAAGATGACGTCTTCCAGTTGCTCGTTTTGTTTGACCAAAAGTCTCAAACCCCAAAATTTTCAATTCACACTGACATAAAACAGCCTCTCCTGACATTTGAGCAGCTGCAACCAGCATTATTTTTTACTTTATAAGGACTTAAATTATTAATAAACTATCTAAATAGTTGGCCGAAGCCTGATTTCAGCACAATTCTTTTTTATTATTATCTTAACGCTAAACTGACTGTCAAAACACAACAACACACAACAAAGAGTCGCCCTTCTGTGCAAAACACAAAGCTCATGAATAGGCATGAGGTGGGACAGCGTTTCATGAGCTGTGGTGGAGAAAAGTGAGACCCAGATTCTAAGTAAAATCAAGTTCCTCCAATAGTAATCAAGCATTCAGTAAATATTTGACAGCTGTCACGATTAAGAGAGAAAATGTACATTCGTTTTTTTTTATTTTCGATTTCCAATACGCCCGAACAGCTGGGATTGTGCTGCTCGGGTGGTTGGAGGGCTCAACAGGACTGTGCGTCAACACACACAAATGAACAAAATCACTAAGCCTGCTCTGATACTAAACGGGCACTAATGCTCTCACTCTAATTGATGCACAGATTGTTGTAGACACAGTTTGGTTGTTTTTTGGCGAGTTAATCTTTTGTCGATGTCAATACAGCATGTTCTCTGCGCCACGGATGGCCCGACAATCTGAACGGGACTGCAGCTTCTATTTGTCCTTTTTTTAGATTGTTCTCTCCAACGCTGATAAAAGGCTGGAGCCACATCCACACTACTGCGTTTGATCTTAAAACACGACCAATCTCTATCCACACATTAAGCAGACTGTTTAATGTTACGGAAAATATAGACAATACTTGGAGGGAAGAGCAGTGAAGGTGAAAAAGTGAGACCAGAAATGTATTAGCTTGGACCGATGACGAGGTGGAACTGTTACTGAAGGTACCCATGAGTATAAGGTGGTTAAAACTGATGCAGAGAATATATATTGTGAGTATGTAATACCAAATATGGTAATACCAAGGAGTGTTATCCTTTGCCAGAGGAAGCCAGGGCAATGGGAAAGGAAGACCCAAAAGAAGGATGAAATCGCAAAATGTATGTAGCATGAAGTTTTGGTTCAAAACGTGGGTGTCAGCGTCATCATTTCCAAAAGTCTCCATTTCTAGATTAAAAGGCAACCCCAGGTGTTTTCGAACTAACACAGGGTGGTCAGCGTTTCTGAACACCTCCATTTACACGGCTTGAAAATGCTGTGATTGACAGTCTGCTCTCACACAGCCTTGCGCTGACTGGACAAGATGAACCGGCAAACAACAGGCTCAAGGTGCACGTAGAGGCGCGTTTTTTTCTCCTAAAACCAGCTGATTTATGTTGTTCTATCTGAGAATTGTGTTTGTTTCAGTGAATATGATGAAAAAGAACTTGCCAACTGCAGCTTTAATGTTGGGTTATCAGGAAACTACGTAGCGCACACATGGCGACAGGTAGGTGACGTGGTAAGTGACGTGGTAGGTGACGTGGTTGGGAGGGGATACGTGGTATCCCCTCCCAACTCTGGCAGAATACAGGGATTTCTTCATCCCGTGCGAATTGGCCATTTATATTACAGTTGTCCTGAGGTGACACTATTTTACCCCACATCCCCACATTAAACTAATCCCGTCCGAATAGGGATTTACAGTAATCTGTTTTACCCTTATTCTGCAGTAGTGAGCACTGTTGTTATAATAACATGAAATGTAGTCTGAGGGATGCAAACACTATGGAGGGGCAACTGTTCATACAATGATGCAGCATTTAACCAAGCAAATCCTTTTAATTATTGTCATTATTCAAGTGTTTTACCAAAAATGCAAAGAACACCAGACAATTTCCACATTTTAGAGGCTGACATCAGAGACCCTTTTGGTATTATGCTTGTCAGGAAGATGACACTCAATTAAGTCTTCTTAACTCATTATTTGCACCAGTTACAAGACATCGGCACGAGAGACAGGAGACACAGGGAAGGAGAGGCAGCTCAACCGATTGTCCCTCATATTTCAAACTAATTTCAGTGACGTGAGGTTGAAAGCTACAGTTTGGCTCTAAGTGCAGAGCTTGGTTTTTCTACCAGGGTTTCCTTTTATATGGATGCCCAAATTGTTTTCTGCTTTTAGAGATGGGTTTGGCACGAAACAACTCACAGTGCATTTAAGGTTGCAGAAAGGTTCCTTCGTGCTCTTTAATAAATAAAAATGATATTTTTAAAAGACATGTTTCCTCTCCTCTTGACATTGTTCCTGTTTTGTCTGATCTCAGCCTGAGTAGTTTCTACATATTGGTGTTTTCCTCCCTTCAGAAGAAACCATTATGCCGTACCGCATGAAAAATAACCTCCAGTGACTTGGAAATTGCCTGAGCTGGATAATCCATCGCATTAAACATGACATTTTAATGTGGGTCTGCCAGCTTCTGCTTTATTTCCTTTTCACTGTCGAGTGTTTTCATATCTGTGGCCTCGTCACATCATCCTCTCCTTAGTGTTAATCACCTGACAGGAGGAGATTAAAAGTCTCTGCCAGGACCTACACTAAGAATGATCTCACCGCAGAAACCTTATTGTCAGACCTCTTTGAATGTAGCCAGGGATGGGGCGCCATTTTTGGTTTTATAAACAGACAAAGAAGAGCCTGAAAGGTGTGTTCTGACTGAAGTCAATTTGACAGGTGATTGTGTGCACTGTAAAAATGAATTTGAAGAATTACTTTATTGATCCTGCAACGGGGAAATTGAATTGTTTCACTCTTATTATTAATCATGTTACACACACACACAGGCCCGAAATACACACACATGCACAAACAGGACCTATATACATGCAATTAAGGAGAGATGTTAGAGCGAGGGGGCTGCCAGTGACCAGCGCCTAGAGCAGTTGGGGGTTCGGTGCCTTGCTCAACAGCACCTCGGCAGTGCCCAGGAGATGAACTGGCACCTCTCCAGCCACCAGTCCATGCTCCATACATGGTCCAACTCAAACACCCAGGGGACCGCGGCCTGTGTCCCCTTCATGTCCCTGGCATCACTGTACTACCGTCACAAACGCACTTATTATAGTCCCGCCCGCCATTTTTTCCGAACCCTAACCAAGTGGTTTTGATGCCTAAACCTAACCACGTAGATTAATGTGAATTCATAACGTTAACATCTTGTTCCCTGCGCTTAAAACATCACCTGTGAGCCTCATGCGTTAAGGGCTCAGGGCTACCTAGGAAATCGTAAATGACGTCAATGCGTCCTGACAAAACGGCAGTATGTGACGAGTTGGGATGAGAACAGGTTGGAAAAACTCTTGTGCTTATCAGGTATCATTTTTATCATTTTTTATGCATTGCTCAGTGATGAAGGAGACAATTGTCAACACTTTTCCTGTGCAATTAAGGAACATTACTGTAATTTTGGAGACTCTTACTCTGATTTACCTTCGAAAAAGAGCTTTAGATAATCCAACATAATCCAATTATTATTGGTGAACACATCTATAGATATGATAGGCAAAATGCAATAAGAGGTTTTTTCTGATTGTTCCTTAAAAACACTTGAATTAGGTTTAAATCAGCATTATTTTTCATTATTACTATCCTAGGAAAATGTCACCTTTTCCAGGTCGGTCAATTACATTTAGCTACACCGGCCTCTTCAGGTGAGGTCCCATTAGCATACGAAATGTCACTGTAATGCCGCTTTTAAATGAAGCGTTAATGAAACGAAGCACGGACTGATCCGCCATGATTCCGAGAGTGGTGGGATGCAGTAAAATGAGGCCGTGCAGAATAGATGCAGGGGGCTGTTCACTGTGGTAAGAGGAGCTGGTACGTATGTCCCGAGTGTGTGTGTGTGTGTGTGTGTTTGTGTGTGTGTGTGTGTGTGTGTGTGTGTGTGTGTGTGTGTGTGTGTGTGAGTGGATGGAGGTAGATCATGTGTCGCAGAGAGTTAATAAGAAAGGGATTTAAGTGGCTTTCAGCAGACACCCTCTGCCTCCCCCCTTCATCCACCCTCATCTTCTCCTCCCTTCGCCTCCAACACTCCTGTTCACTGTTTAATTAAAAAGGTATGATTAGGTTTCTCTCGCGATCGCCGCAGATATGAAAGCACAGCGAGAGGACACCTGATCCCTCTGTTAGCGGACAACGATTTACACAAAGCAGATAGACGGGAGGAGAGATACCTTATTTGTGTATTGATTAAATGATTAAGTGAGGGATAATCCACAAGGAGGTGCGTGTTGTAGAGGATTTCAACACATGACGCGAAGGGGAAAGAACCGAGAAGTAATCCTTTAACGCGGATCTCAGAGTGGATTATCCGTTTTACATTGCAGTCACTCGCCCGAGATTTTTAAATTCTCAAATGTTTTAGAGGCAAAAGTCAGCTGCTCCCATTGTGGTGATTAACGTGGGGGATAGTGATTAAAACAGAGCCAGAGCACATGTACATTTAAGAGACAAGACCCATATAATGCTCATTTTCAGGTTCATACTTGTATTTTGGTTTCAACTAGAACATATTTACACGCCTTAATGTTCAATAAACACGTTATTTTTCTCCTCCTGTCTGTCTGAATATTCCTGTATTCACCCTCTGTCTGAAATGCTCCGTTTTAGCGCCTGTCTCTTTAAGACCCCCTCCTGAAAAAGCTCTGATTGGTGTTTCTGGGTCTTACCCACCTGCTCTCTTTGTGTCTCTGCACTGCCATTGCAGCCGGGGAATGACTGTAACGGCACTGTAATGACACTTTCTACATATATATAGTATATTTGTGACATCACAACTCTACAGAAGTCCTCACAGACACATTTTCTGAATACAGGGTGTGTGCATTTCTCTGTGGATTTAGGGTTTTGATACCGTCACAGTATTTAGAAAGATATTATTATAGTTACTGGAAGTGTGTCTGTCTCTGTCTCTGTGTCTGTCTCTGTCTTTCTCTGTCCATCTGTCCGTCTTTTCTCTCTTTCTCTCTCCTTATCTTCCTCCCCAACCGGTGCAGACAGATGTGCGTCCTCCACAGAGCTGGGTCTGTCTGACGTTCCTGTCTGTTATAGTGAAGGTTGTCGTCTCCACCGTACTCTACGGGGGAATTGTTGGGTCTCTGTAAATCATAAATAAGTCATAGAGTGTGGTCTTTACCTACTCTGTAAAGTGTCCTGAGATAACTTTTGTTATGATTTGGCTCTGTAAATAAAATCGAACTGAATTGAATTGAATAATACCTCCACCTTTATAATAAAAAAAGACATGGACATCTCATTTTTACAACATTTAAGGAAAAGCCAATACTGCATTTTTGAGACTGATTTTGATATTTGAGAATACTAAAGATCTAATAATAAAGTATCACCTGATGTTTGTTTTACTTCAAAAAGGGAAATTTATAGAATTAATTTCCATCATTTTTGGCAAAGTTAAGCTTGAAGGTTCATTATTTACCTCAGAATTAGTACTCTGACAAAAAAATTATTAAATAAAATAATTATTTCTTTATTCATTTATTATAAATCATTTCAAATAATCACTTTCAATAAGAAATAAACATATATTGCACTGTAATTCTAAAAAGCCAGGGTTGACCTATATTTTACCTATAACTCTATTATATAATAAAGATACTATAATGTGTGTATGTTCGCTGCCAACGTATCACATTTGTTTTCTATCTATTTTACTTATTAACATTTAATCTATGATCTTTTATTGACTTTAACCAAAGTGATTTTGTTTCCAAAAACCATTTCCGTTGCCGCTAAATGTAATTCAAGACACAAACAAATGATTTGTATATAAACTTATTTGTAGTAGAATAGGTTCAAATATACATAAAATGAAGCCTTTGTACTGTATAAGTGTATGTATTTGTGTCTGTGATGAGTCGATGTCCACTGAAAATATTTCAGTCATGCTTTATTTATTTTTATACACTGAGCTAATTACAAACCAATTTTCACCATGGTATAACAAATATATTTGTGAACAGACTGTTGTTAACATCACACAACATTTGCCTGTTAGTGTGTGTGTGTGTGTGTGTGTGTGCGTGTGTGTGTGCGTGTGTGTTTTCAGATGGAGAGGGTGTGAAGGAATTATTCTCCCTCAGACTTTATAACGTCTCTTTCCCCCCGTGCACTTCTTTTCCTTCTCTCTTCTACCTTTCTGTCAGTTTGCCTCCATCTCTCCCAGAGGTCTTTTATTTATTTATTTTTTTGCTGCTGCTGCCTCTGTGTGAAAGTGCGGTGTCTCCAAAATGTCTGCTGTTATGAACCAATGGAGGAAGTTTTTAGAAGAGTTTAGTCTCCTGCTCAGTTTGAGCTCGCAGTGGCTCTGCAGAAACACCGCAGCGAGACCAGCGTGTTCTCATGAATACGTTCATGGCAAACCCTACGTAAAGTGATGCACAGAGATCCAATAAAACAAACAAGCTGACGGACCGCAGAAGGGTCTGGAAGTCAAAATACGCTAAAAATGAAGTGCAAACCCGCACAAAAACCAATGTTTTATGATTTTAGACGGTTATGATTAGACATGAAAAACACTTGGTTGTGTGTTTTACGTGCCAGCTACCCCCCGACCCGTCTCCTTACGCGTTGCCTCGTCGTCTTATACTACCTCACATGCTTTCACTTTGGGCATTACACACAATAAATACGTTGAATACAAACAAATATCTGCGCATAATTTCTTGTTGTTATATGCAAAAATGCATGAAAACACCCTGGCGAGACAAACAAACAGAGAATTACAATACAAAGGCATGTAATATACACAAAATGCACACCCAGTACACACAACCCGACAGGCACTACATGATACAGGAACAAACATAATCACTCTTAGTCCCCGCGCACACACACAGATGTTCACCACACACACACACACACACTTTTCCCCCCCAGACACACACACACAGCTGAACCTAATGAGCGTATGAAGGTAGCTTCACGCTCCATCCTTCGGGGCAACAGCAGCTGCTTCGCTCTATGATCTTGTCATCTGTACTGATCTCACGTGATAACCTTTGACCTCCCCTGAGGGATTTTTATACCCTTAAATAATCTGTGAGTTTTCACAAAACTAACACACACTTTAGCCCTAAAGTGAGATCATATTTCCTTCTCTGTTTCTTTGTCTACGTCCAAACCAGCCACCATACCAAGCCATGACAAATGATAGCTCCTGCACATACAGTATGTCAGCTTGTCCCCCCCCTTTTCCCTCTCACACACACACACATACACACACACACACACACACACACACACACACACACACACACACACACACACACACACACACACACACACACACACACACACACACACACACACACACACACACACACACACAGCTGTTTGAGGCCCTGCCACCAGGGAGATGACCCGTAGTCCGGCCATCAGTGACAGGATGACTGTTGCTGCGGGAAACCAAGGGCAAAGCCCAATGCACCATCTAACACTGTGGATACACACACACACACACACACACACACACACACACACACACACTCACGCACACACTCACGCACATATACACACAGACCTGAGGGGTACATTAGCATTAGTGCTGCCCTTCAACAACAATGTGGAAGATGCTAGTTTACGTTATGCTAGCAAGCAAATGACTCTGTTGTAATATTCTATGAAAACTGATAGCAAAAACATGTTCCAACAGCATTTAAAGCTCCATTTCTACTCTTAATGAGAGCTGCTGTAACTTTGAAAAAAGGTCCATTGTTCCCCGTGTGTTATTTTCCCACAATCACTGCCGAATTCCCCAACAAGTAGGCCTATGTAGACCCTAACACTACCCCCTAATCCTGACCCTACTTACGTAGCCTCTAACCCTAACAAAATGCTGGATTATATCAGCGAAGGCAGAAACTTATGCGACATGGGAACATAGGATCCGGGAGACATGGCGATGACCCTGTAGTGTAAACACACCGGCTGTTTCACTTGCATTGCTCACTTTCTCACCGCACGCGTCGTGGGAGGAGGGAGCGTCAGGGTTCAGGCAGGGCTAAGAGGCTTGGACTTTCGAGGGAGGCAGAGTTATACATTTTTTAAATGTTTACTGTACTGTGCGACATACAAGAAAGGTAAGAACTACTTTAAAGGGTCCGTTCCCACAAACCCCTGATGGTATTTGGCCATGCAGATGGTTTTGTTTTTTGTCAAAGTGCCAAAACCTGCAGTTCCTCAAACCGCCACTAGAGTCTGGCTCCAAAAGTGAGTCAATACCCATAGACCTCCATGTGGAAATGCCCAACTTTACAGCGGAAAGGAGATAATTTTAGACTACGCCCATGTTTCATACAGTCCATGCATAAAGGGTACTTCTGAAATTTTTGTATTACACTGTGAGAAACACGTGTGATCTTAAATAAAAAGGCCGATCAAACTCGGTGCAGCAGCGGCCGAGATAATCCTAACATTTATTTAGTCCTCTCATAGTCGAGCTCCAAATACCCTTGAACCTACACGTCCCATAATGCAACTTGATAGCATCATTCCTTAGGTTCATGTGACTCATTTTCTCAAATTTTACAATGAGACTCCAGGGTCGTTATACAACTGTTTTCACAGGCTGAGTGAGGTCTCCCTGTGACTAGTAAATCAACTTTGACTTGCAAAATACCAGAAACAATCTACCACTACTACATGCTCCTTGAGACGCCACAATATCTCAAATGATAGTGTTTGAATCCAAATGAAAGGGTACTGTGCTGTCTCTGAATGTGTGAAAGCCGGAGGTTCTATTAAAGCCCCTGTGGTAGCGATTAAGCACTCATCCTGCTGAGAAGTCCTTGAGCAAGACACTGGATCCCTCTCAGCCCGCGGGGCTCCTGACCCCGAGGTCTGACCTGCAAAATTTCCGCCCTGCAGGGATCAATAAGTATCACATTTGATTATTGCTATTTACAAGGGGCATGACTTTGATTTAAAGGCGAGGAATTTCTCAAAGTGACCTTGTTATGGGGGGAGAAAGAAACAACAACTGGACACAAAGTGGAGTTAAGGCTGAGCTGGTGTAACAGCTGCGGCCCAATGTGGAAATTTAACATCTGCAGCTGCCAGTGTGTTACGGCTCAAACACAAAGACTTTATTTTCTTAATGATTCGAGGATTTACTCAGGAGTCGGACAGTGAAATGCTAAGACCTTTCTCAACCCACTGGGGAGAGCTACTGTATAAATCATGAGGGTGCACGGGGGGGGGTTGGGGGATAAAAGAGCGTGAATTCAAATCTAAGAAATGCTCAAAGGCTGTTTTGGGCGTCCTAAGAAATCCGCTCATTTTCCGAGAAGGCTGTTTGCTTACGTCTGAGGCTTTATCTGTGAAATCCTCAAAATCAATCTGCGATGTGAAGCTTGAAATTATTTTTCCACAGTTGTGCTTCCTCGCCCGCCCCTCTGCTGCTCCACCCTTCTTCTGCTTTGTGCCATTTTGGTGAGATATCCGAGAGCGGAGGTATTTTTAAAGCTATTTCATAGTCGGGGGGGTCAGATGAGTACATCAAGGCAATATCTGGAAGTCACGTCACAAACGGCAAACAAGATAGAGTTCCCAGCAGCATAAAACAAGTCCGCTGCAGTGATGAGTGTGTCACAGTGAAAAGTCCTGCAGTTTGAACACTGTTATTGTGTCTCGTCTGTGCTCTTCTCACAGGTTTGAAGAGGGTTGGTGAGTTACAGATATTTAATGATACTTATAGGACACTTGAAACTTTGTTGAAGTGCCGTAAAGAGCAGTTTAAGCTCTCAGTTTGATTCAAACGAACAAGGTCACACGACATGTCATCCAATTGAAATCGAAGTGAGCTCTCAATTTCAATCAAAATCCAACGTAGGATTGGCGATTCCCCCCTAATGATTTAAGGTTGACCATATGATCTTAGTGTCACATCAAACTTCATATCATGTAGCTGTACATGCTTTGCTTTTTAAAGAAGCATTTTAGCATGTAAAGGGCATTAAAACTATGACTGTTGCTATTTATGAATCAAGACTCAATAGTCAAACAAAGAAAACGTTTACCTTTTAAAATTGAAAGTCTAAATCCTAAATCCTGGATTATGAGTTGTGACATCCTCAAAGGTGGAAGTGTTTGACACAAGTGCATCAAAAAGCCCCGACCTGGGTCGCCATGGGGACAGGACACCAGTCTATCGCAGGGCACATAGCGACAAACAGAGACAGACAACCATTCACACCTAGGGGCAATTTCAGAGTCATCAATTTACCTAACACCTGCATGTCTTTGGACTGTGGGAGGAAACCGGAGAACATGCAAACTCCACACAGAAGGGCTCCAGTCCAGATTCAAACCGGGAAACCCACTTGCGGTGAGGCAACAGTGCTAACCACTACCTCTACCTCTCATGACCATGTTCGTAGCAAATCCTAAATTTATACAGAGAAACACGCTAACAGACCACAGCATCTGACCAGATGTCAAAAGACATGGAACCGGAAGTACAACAACGCATGAAAACAACATTACCTGACCGATTTTAGCCAACAAAAGGTGACGGTTAGGGTTAGGGTTAGGGTTAGGTATGAAAAAAGGCCGTGGATTGGTTTAGTACGGACGGGAATTGAACACCCCTCGCTTAAAGTCCTGTGTCTTAGAATACACACACAATAAATATGTGAAATACACAAATTAATGCTCATAACTTTTCGTTGTTACATGTACACAAACAGCATTAGAACAACCTGAACATGCTTAGGGTAATTTGAAATTACACAGATTTCGCACTAGGGAAGGTAAAAGGTGAACTTTTACCTTTTACCTTTCTATATTTTGTATTCTGTTCTGTTTTTAGGGTGACTTTAACATCTGTCTAGAGACTACAGATGAAAAATAGCATCTTGGCTAATTCTGGCACATTTACAGTAATGTTATTAATGTGCACCGTCCCTGTATTCAAATAAAGTAAACTAAACTCCGTTTGATGTCGGGATTTGCAATGCATGTGTGAAAGGGGCTTGTTATGGCCATCCATGGCTAAAATTGGAAATCTTTGCACAATACCTGTCACCGTGGTTTGTATTTTCTTATCTTCAAAAAAATACAAATTCAGTTCATGTGTGAAAGGGGGCTTCAATAAGATGCTTTTCCCTCCTCTGCAGCACACATGTGCACCTTCAACCACAATGTGAATTGTGGTACAAGGTCCACTTTGTTGTTATTTATAACCAAAAAGCAGTTGGTTGTGTGCGATAAGGGAGAGTTTAAGACTTGGAGGTCGGAGCTCAATACGAGCAGCCGGTGAACACGGTGCCACATCAGTGTGAATCAAACACTTGTTATTTTGTGCGAGCCTTGAGCCGAAGAGCATCGCGGCTTCTGTCTGCACCCGTGCAAAGACTCTTTCTCTTATCGCTCTCTCCCCGCAGTCTCCCTCCAATGCTCATTACTTTAATCTAAACTGCACCTCACTGACTCCCCTGCCTCCTCTCCGCTGGGCCTTTCTGCTCTCCATCACTCTACCGTCCAACCCTTTATCTCTACAGTAAAGGTAGTCCCGGCTCTCTAGCCAGTGTCCCTACGGCGGTTTTAAAGCATCAACCCCACCCTGTTCCTGGATCTGTTAGAGACGTAGAGAAATCGAGTGTATGTCTGTACTCTGACATGCATGTTGATGATGTGTGTGTGTGTGTGTGTGTGTGTGTGTGTGTGTGTGTGTGTGTGTGTGTGTGTGTGTATGTGTGTGTACGTGAGCCTGAGAGTGTGTCTGGATCATTACTCGTCTGCAGGATAGACTCCCCGTGGACCCACAGCTACAGGCTTTATCTCGCCCTAAATGACCCCCCAGAGAGAGTGATGAGAGAGAGAGGGGGAGAGCGGAGGGAGAGAACGGGGTGAGTGGAGGAGACTGGGGAGGAGAGGGAGAACAGAGATAAAGATGAGATTTGATGGAAGACAAGCCAAGAACAAGAGAACATGGCGGGGGAAAATGAAAGAGGCTTGAGAGCGACTGAACGGGCAGGATCAACATCTTGCCTTGTACTTGTGTGCTTATCGATGAAAGCCTTTTAGATCATTCCTTACCGACAAGTGCCTAAAGCCAAATCCGGGGAGAGAACAAGAGGGAGAGGCAGATAACATCAGCGAGACAACGCTCCCTTTGGCGAAGTCAAATGACAAGCTCATCTTCTGTTCTTTCTCTTTGCATTTACACACACTCCACGTCTTCTACGGCTTAATACCCTCACTGGGATGTGTTGTTGCTTAGACGCAACAACATTTTTGTGTCAATGTCTGAATACTAACAGCAGCAAAAGGGTGAAGGAAAGCTCGTCACCGGCCTAAAAGAATGTATCAGCTAGAGTATATGTTTTAACTAGATTAGAAGTGCTTTGGTCAAACAGCATCGGGAACCCCATCCACCCCAGGCTGCTCTCATTCACCGTGCGTACTCACACCGTCAAGAAAGAGTGCGCTTTTTAATGCGTAGCTAACCCGAGTAACCACGAGGGAGGATGTGCAGGGCTGCCTCTAAGGAGATAGTCAGGCGACAGGGTAATGTAAAAAGTGGATGGGTCAAACAAACACAGGACTTTCACTTTCAAGGAGACAACGTTTCATGTCCCGCGTGAGAGCAAAACTCAGCGTTGACTTACTTTAACTTACATTTGTTACGTTACTTACATTCAGGCTGTTCTCGTGCACCTTTCGTACATTTAACACCGAAAAGTGAAGTACAGGAATTTATGCATTTTCCCTGTTTTTTTCCCCCGTGTGTGAGGAAGTAGTATAAGACGGTGAATCTACACTTAAGGAGGGACACAGGACTTGCACCGAGGTGGGCAGGATTCGTTTCCCGTTGCCGTTCATGTCTCGGGCGTACTAAGCCAAACCAAGACCATTTTTTTCTAATCCTAACCAAGTTGTTTTGATGTCTGACCCTAACCACAGCTGTCAGCTACATCCCATCCATTTCCAGTCCGTCGCCGTCTCACGGTCGACTTCTGTACCATTTCATACCATATAATGTGATTTTTTACGTGTAGAACTTTTGTACAATATCTTACAAACTCATTGATGAGAATGCGCTGTGACGTTAGTTAAAGTACGATCTTTCCGTGATCTTTTCCTAAACCTAGCCAAACAGTTTTGTTGCTGCACTGGCCGCTCTTGTTGCTGAACATTTAGAGAAACACATAACAAATTTTGTGGCCTGTGATAGACTGGCGTCCTGTCCAGGGTGTACCCCACCTCACGCCCGATGTCAGCTGAGATCGGCTCCAGCCCCCCGCGACCCCGACAGGGACAAGCAGTTGAAGATGGATGAATGAACATAACAAATTTTCCATAACTTTTCCCTAGATATCATAAGAAGAAAGGATATCTTTGCTAATGAGCACTAAACCCGAAGTACACCTGAGATATTTGAATAAAAAACAATAACATCCATCACATGGTGGCGCATGGACGAAAAATCAGTAGGTTTCGGGCACTTTGAATATCTGTAACCAATGCTCACGGCGATCCGTCGAATTAAAACTAACCTTTGCGGTGCTTGACCTTAATCTTTTGTTTTGAAAATGATGGAGAAAAACAATTACATATAGAAGTACCGTAATCATTTTTCAGAGGTGAGCACAGGCCACTACAGCTCTGTAGTTATTCTAGCAGGCCTCTTCACTTTGTCACTCATGCGAGCGGCTACAGAACGCCTCGGTCGCCGTGGAAAAATAAAAAAAGCAATTTGGATCATAAGCACTCCGCAACACTCCAAAAGGTTGCTGTTGTTTGGGCGAAAGAGCGGTGATTGTGTGCGTGTGTGCGCGTGTGCGTGTATGTGTGTTTATGTGTACAGCTCAATCCTGTGGGGGGCTGATGTGTGTGTATGTTCAGGGGGAAGCACTCTTTCAAAAATATCACTCCCTCCTCTTTATTTATCTGCATTCATATTCTGCTCAGGGAACTCAATGTGCTTTTGCAACTCAGCTGTTCATTTACATAAGACGCAGGCTTCCTCCTCGCCAAATTAATTTCATGTTCCGAGGCTCTAAAGCACCTCTGGCAGATGAAAACACAGCTTCCTGCCGGTCTGGATGTACCGACCCGCAGAGTTCACACCGGCTGAGCTAAGCAGGGAGTTGCACACACTTGGCCCTCGTTGCTCCTGTAACAGTAACGTAATTGTAGGTTTTTCACAAAGCCCCCCGTGCCGCTGCCCTGTGCTTAAGCTCAGTGCCAATTACTAGCACAGAGCCGAGGGAGCTGAGCCATCCGGCGGGTTCGTTTGGACCACGGCCTGTTTGGTGTCCCTGCATCTATCGGATGACGGTTTATTCTGCTGCAGTTTGTTTTTTATCATTCTTCTTGCGAAAGATAAAAGACTAGGCCCCACTTCATCATCAGAATGACAAAAGAGCAGGATATATGAATCCAAACACGTCAGCTTCTCTCGGAGTTATGTTTTCAGCAGTAACCACTTACCAAACCCCCTCCCCACCCCGTCATGCACCCCCCCCCCCCCCCCCTTCCCACTGGGAGTATCTCAACCTGGAGAGCTTTGATTCTGCCAGCACCAGAGCAGAAAACCAAAAGAGCTGCCTGCACGCTGCAATTAAGCAGAGGCACTGTCACGATCGGAGACAGACGGAGCATTAAAGGCTCCTCAGCAGCGCGGCAGAATATATACAAGCTTGAATTAAAAAGCTTGTCGGCTTTCATCAGCGGGTTGCAAACGCTGCTGAAGTGGACAGACAGACAGGGTGGTCTGTGGTGATTACTATTAAAAGACCTTCAGAATAAAAGTGCCTTGGTAGCTGAGTGGTTACGATATACTTACAACTTAACCGCAACGTCCTTCTTTGTTCCTGGAGGAAATAATATACACAGAATGGATCCAGACCGCAGAGGCGAGAAGTAGTCGATCAATGAAATTCAGTAATTAAGGATGCACTAATCACTTTATCACTAATGTCATCAAATAAAATCCATTAAAGATGGCCTGTCCGCGTGTAAATACATATAGATTTTGTGTAAAAATGTATTGATCTAACCAACCGAGGCCTGGGCGATAATTCAATATGATAATTTGTCGTCCTTCAATGGAATCGATGGAAAAAAACATATATTGAGTTTTCCTGATACACAATTACGTTGTTTAAATTGACAATAATGGGTCAGGACCGAAAGAACAAGGTCCGGGGTACAAGCGGCCAAAATGGGTTTCCTCAGGAGGGGGCTGGAGTCTCCCTTAGAGAGAGGGTGAGAAGTTCAGCATCCGTGAGGAACTTGGAGTAGAGCCGCTGCTCCTTTGCGTTGAAAGGAGCCAGGTGAGGTGGTTCGGGCATCTAATAAGGATGCCCCCTTGGCGCCTCCCTAGGGAGGTGTTCCAGGCACGTCCAGCTGGGAGGAGGCCTCGGGGAAGACCCAGGACTAGGTGGAGAGATTAGATCTCCACACTGGCCTGGGGACGCCTCGGGATCCCCCAGTTAGAGCTGGTTAATGTGGCCCGGGAAAGGGAAGTTTGGGGTCCCCTGCTAAAGCTGCTGCCCCCACGACCCGACCCAGGATAAGCGGTTGAAGATGAGATGAGATGAGATGAAATTGACAGTAACAAGCACCTTGGATCTCATCGTCTCAGGTTAAGACATACATAGCTTAACAACTGCACATGCTTTCTTATTTGAGACAATCACATTCACACAGTTATTCACAGCTGGTATTGCAGCAAGAGGTGCCAAAGGTGAATAAATTAATTGACCTCGGAGCAGGAAACAGCAATGCCAGCCTTTAATTAGTACACCTATGCAAAAATGATATATGATGTTATGGTGCTTTGTGTGGAGCACAGTATCGACCATATTGCAGAACAGACGCAACATACATTGTAATGACGAGGTAACAACATTCAATAGATCTTGGAAACGAACGCCATTACCCCTGACGCTGAACCCTAACCTTTGCTGACTTTGCGCCCACATCGCTGCAGTCTAAACTACAACGTAGGCTAACGAGCCGATGAACCTGCACGTGAGCAGCAATAAGCAAGATCAATACACGCTAGATCAATATAACAATGCTCCGGTGGTGGAAATCCTGCGAGCAATTACATAGCACTTGAGAAGGCAGCGTCCCCGCTCATAGCCAATTATGATTGGGTCAAACGGGCTTAATTGGGTGTCTAGTTTGTTGATTATGGTTGAGGCAAGAGAATCACCCCGTTCATCATGCTGCTGTTAGAGAGGTCCCTGGTTAATTCTGGGTTGCGTCTGCGGTGATGATTCTGAAATTAAAAAGCAAATAAGCCATAATACTGCGGACGGCGTTTCAGGATAACTTCCGGAGTAATTAGTGTAAATAACCGTTAGATAAGATGTCCGGTTCTGATTAAAACTGGCAAACTGCTGCGTTTCACTGAGGACTGGCAGTGAATATTTACCAAGCACAAAACATAGGGAGGGAAAAAGATAAGAGTGAGCTGAACTACATTTTAGCTTTAGGGGTCAAAGCGTTGTATTTTTACATTTTAAGAACATACTTTGTGCATTTGTTGTGATAGTTTATCTGTTGCTGAAAATAAGTTTGGTACAAAAAAATAAAAATACAGCACAAAATGTCATGTAGCTTCACTCAAATGTGTGAAAGACTTTATTTAAAATGTTTAAAAACGTTTTATTAAAGCCAGATATATTTTAAAGTATGTTATTATTTGGTTTAACATTGTTTTCCAACATAAAAGGTACAAAAAAAGACATTAATAGAGGCTATAAGCACATCTACTCTTCCTCACTCATTGAGAAATTCTGAATCTCTCTCGCGCACCACCCACTGCCGCCGACAGTGATAGGCTTTAGAATCTGTGCCGTACCAAATCTTGCTTGCCTGGTGCACGTTTGAAGCGCACATCTCCTCCTTCATTATTCATTACACTTTAGGACAGGTGTCCCCCTAACTGTTTCAGCTCAAGAAATACCAAAGCTTACAAAAACGCATCATGAATTCCCACGATCAAGAGTGATGGGATCACCGGAGTCAATGTGACCCTAGACCAGTGGTGTCAAACTGATCCAGTAAAGGGCCGTGTGGCTGCAGGTTTTCATTCCAACCAAGCAAAAACACACCTGGTCCAACAAATCAACTGTGTGAAGACAATTCAGGTGATTGAGTAAGTCGAGTCAGGTGTGTTCTGTCTCTTCGGACAGCGTGAACACATTTTTCCGGTTAAGGCTCATTTATGCTCTACGTTAGAGACACAGACGGAGCCTTCTGTCCGTACTCTGCGTACATTTCGTCTGTATTTCTGCATGTATCCTGCAAGCTTGCAGATTCGTACCGATACGGACCAAGCGTCGCAGAAACGCCAGAAATCGGTGGGGGCAGTGTCGGGCATTGTACACAAAAAGTGCAGTGAATAGCAGGAGCGAGCAAGTCATTAAAAGCCCCGACGGACATCGTGAAATACTGAAAGTAACGTTCATCATCAGTTTTCTCTCATGAGTCAAACCAATGTCTGGAAATCTCCATCCACACTCAACGTCGCCTGCTATTTTGCCTCTTTCTGAACAGACGCAGGATCGTTATCTCCTCCATCGTCGCCATGTTTGTTGTCAAACTTTTTCAAACTTTATTGGGGTGACTTTATAATATGAGGGACGCCACCTAGAGGATGTTTTGCTCAACCTCCATGCCAACGTAAAGGGCGCATAAAAGCATGAGGACAGAGACAATTAGAACGTTGCTAACGTACGTCTCTATTTACGCAAGAAATGGGAGCTTAAATGAGCCTTTAAGGTTCACGAGACCTGCAAAAAATAACACTTTTCTTCTGTTTTAATTAGGAAAATGCATATCATAGCATTGTTATGCATTTTACTCTGCTGAATGGGGATCAAATAAAATGATACTGCGACCAGTCCTGACTTGAAACACACTATTGAGTGGAGGGGATCTTTAAGCTTTCTGACTCTGAACCCAGCTTTGTGGCTGGTGGAGCATTTGCGCGCTTTATTGGCCTGCCTCCACTGACAGAGTCCCCCTGCTATGAATGCGACAGACAAGAAGGCTTGTTGTGAATATGTCACTCACTCCCATGTGGCTGAACTGACTGAGAGGGTCAGCTCTGGCACTGAGCGCAGCAGAGAGGTCAAAGGATAACTGCGGGACTGGACAATAGGAGCTTTCTGGTGTCGGCTCTGACTGTCACTTCCGGACCGGAGCAGAACGGCGTCGGAGCGATGGATTCCAAATTCCGGTTTCTTCACAGAGTGTCAGTCGTTCTTTGTGTCGGGGCGAAGCCTCCAGATAGCCGACCGGAGAGCCAGACTCTGCATAATTAACCGCAATGGAATAATAAACACACTGTTCTCACAAGTTCTCCTCATTCTAAAAATGTCAAAAGCAGATGGCACGCTGCCTGCGGCGAAACTTTGGTGTAGAGCGAATGAAGACGCGAGAATGGAGAGAAACCGAAAAAAGGAAAGGAAGGCTATATAAGGAAGATAAAGTCAAGGAGTGTTTTTTTGGCAGGGAGAAGGGTGAATGGCTTACCCAACCTTTATTTGTTACTCTTTAGAATGTATGAAAAATGAATTGAGGTAAATAAAGTGGGACCAAGTAAGAGTTACATAAAATATAAAACCGCAATGAAAATAAAATGTTCTTTGCTTCTATTTAAAGTTATAGATCACGCTGGAGGTGAGTGTATATTTGTTCGTATCACTGCATCGCCAAAGACAGGAAATAAGGCAGTGATGGAAGCAACAAAGGTGGAAAACAGATATCTGGACGGCAGACGAACACAGAGATAAGAGTCAAAGAGAGAAAATGTCCTTTCAAATAGGTTGTTCAAAGAACAAATGTGGCAGTCCTCATGCTTTACTTTCTCTTCCCTGTTCGACAGCAAATGAGCTCACTGCTGTGATCTCGTTGTGTCGGCTCATTTATTACCGTGGTTAAATGTCTTCCACATTTAAGTCGAAATAATTGGCTCGCCTCCTCCAGTTAATGTGGACACGTGGAAACTGTAATGCTTTGTAGTAACTCAGTGAGGTTAAAAAAAGTCTATGTTGCTCAGGACTGTGACCTAGGTCAACAAATATTTAAACAATATTTAAATGGTTGTGCTTTGCTGTCATCTTCTACTTCAATGAAGTGCCTGTTCAATCCCATTCTTCATGCTAACGCGGCGTGCATGTGGTGGTAGTAAGAGTAAATATCAATGGGCCACATAAAGACATTGAATGGGGATTGCTTTTTTTTACACTCCTCAAAAATCCAACACCCAAAAACAGAGTATTAATCTACTCTAATATAAGCTACAAATGTTAGCATGTCCAACTACCTAGCTAACTAGCGTGAAACATTAAGTCAGCTGGACACAATGTTTTCAACCAACTTAGCTCGATACGAAGACTTATACATTAGCAAACCCATACGTTAGCAAAACAGCAAACTCATTAGCTTACTTAGCAAACTCATTACATCAGCTTAATTGACTATCTGACAGCTGACAGTCGTCATTTCAGACCGCAAATTTGACCAGCTACATATGTAAAAACAGCTTTTGTCAGGGTCATCCCTATTTTTCCCGAAAAGGGTCCTATGTCACTTAAGCCTCTGCCTTCGCTGATTTAATTCAGCATAAAGTAAGGATTAGAGGTTAGGGTTAGGGTCAGGGGGTAGTGTTAGGGTCTACATAAGCCTATTTGCTGAGGAATTCGGCCCTGATTGTGGAAAAAATAACAGATACATACACATACAAAGCAGGGAACTTAGGACCCAGGGAACATAGGTACACTCTATGTACAGGTGCTACAGGGGCGGCTGTGACTCAGTGGTAGAGTGGGTCGTCCTCCATTCAAGAGACACATTTCAAAGTGTCCTTGGGCAAGAAACTGAACCCCCAATTGCTCCCTGTGCTGCACATGGGTGTGTAAATGTGGTGTGAATGATTAGATTAGATGGTATGTAGATGTCCACTGCCATCAGTGTGATTGGGTGAATGTGACAAGTAGTGTGAAAGCGCCTTGAGTAGTCAGAAGACTAGAAAGGCGCTATATAAGTCTATTTACACTCCCCTTTTGTCTACTTCTGCCTGAAATCAAGACCTCTTGATTTAGAAAATTACTAAATTGGAAACCACAATTAGTGAGCCACGGATATCTGCACTGCACTCTGGTCTCCAAATGACAAAATGTGCATAAGTAAATGCACTTTTCCTTTAAATACGTAGTCTTCCAACACGTCGGTTGTCTCAGGGATCAGACATGAGCAGAACCTAACTACTGGGCCGGCTTGTAGCACCTTTATACAGAGTAGTGATGCACAGAGACAGAGAGACCCACAGAGGGGGAAAGGTATATCGGGTGGAGGTGCAGCCAGACGGCGTAGGTGAGGTGAGGCGGCAGTAACAGATCGCCTTCCCGCTGCTGAGGGAAGCTGTGTAAGACTGTAATCAGATTTCACACGCCGCCCGAGCATCTCGACCAAACACCAGGACGCCTTTGCAGTCTGAACCGACAGTGAGGTGTTTTTCAGGAAAAGTAAAAGAAAACTTGTTTTTGAGAGAAAGAGAGAGAGAGAGTGTGTGTGTGTGTGTGTGTGTGTGTGTGTGTGTGTGTGTGTGTGTGTGCATGTTTTGTGTGTTTCACGTGTACGTGTGCGTCCATGTCTGTGTAGATAACACTGTGTATTTGTGCATGCAGTGTACGTTTGTGTGTACAGTCAGTGTGTGGGCATGCAAATGTGTATCCGACTGCTTGCACACCTGTATTTACTGTGTTTCTGTGCCATGCTTGCTTTTATTCGGAAATTTGGAATGGCACAATCCGATTGCTGCCACCCCACTCAGAAAGCAGACATCTGTGAGATTACAAAAATACCTTTGATGTGAAAAATAGTCATGTGAGTAAAGTGCTGAAATCACAGATGGAGCTTACGTTTAAGGTAAAGATTGAGGTGAGACGTGTTCTTGTGACGGGTACAGACAAATTCTTATTCATTAAAACTTGTATTTTTTGTAGTTTTGTCCATCCTTTCTATCGTTTTCATCAAAAAATTCAACAGGCAAAAGCAATTGATGAGTTACAGGCACATAGCGGCATCAAAAGTCTGATGGAAGCAAAAAAACGCGACTGATCAGGCTGTAAATAAGACAAATG
Source organism: Echiichthys vipera (assembly GCF_963691815.1). NCBI lineage: Eukaryota > Metazoa > Chordata > Actinopteri > Perciformes > Trachinidae > Echiichthys > Echiichthys vipera. The sequence goes on along the minus strand of NC_139847.1, from coordinate 6,659,875 downwards.
GTGTAAAAACGGGAGGTTAATCGAAAGTTAGTGCCTTCAAAATGTTAGTTTAACCCTTCATTGACCAGGAAAGCACCACGTACAAGTACGGTAGGTACAGTGGGTCAAAGAAGAAGCAGGAAGTCATCCCATAAACTGTGATGTGATGTTTCCATCTCATAATTTAGCCTCTTAAAAATACATTTTACTAACTTGAAGGTTTGTTTCAACCATTTTAACCATAGTTTAATCGTCTGTATGACTTCTTTTTTTTAAAGCAATGTCTCAGATGCCAAAACCACAAAAACCAAGACTCAAGTTGTGTGTCTTTCTTAAAGGATAGGTTCAGGGCGAGGGAATGCATTAGTGTCAGTGAGTGTCCTCACAAGTGTCGATGTACGACGGTATGTTTCTGCGTGGGTGTGTGTGTGTGTGTGTGTGTACCTGTGCTCTGCTCTCGGGGATCGTGCTGTTAGGACACAGCCAGGCTCTCTGTAACGACCTGATAACAGAGACCCTCTGGCCAGAAAAAGGATTAATTAAGGGGCCAGACTAGAACCCACAGGGGAGGGCGCCCTCTGCACCCCCTCTCCACCAAACACACACACACACACACACACACACACACGCACATGCATACACACTGACAGTGGTGTGAATAAATAACATGGGCACACGCATGGCCAAGCAAGACCTCATAAACTCACAAGTAGATCACAGGTAAGCATGCCCGAGGAACACACACAGACACACACACACACACACTTTGCAGGTTCGAAACATTCCTGTCTGCCCCGGCGGGTTTAAAGTCCTTCTCTAACTAACGCTGGCAGGGTTTGTACGACTCCAGAGGAAACACCTTTAGCACTTAACTGAGGCTTTTACTCGCCTGCCTGGGCAGCTCAACACACTCATTAAGTTCCTCCTGTTTATTAGACCAAACATATCGTTACAGGGTGGGAAAGCGTGTGAGGCACACCGAGGAAATAGAAGAAAACAAATCAAAAGGAAACGGAGCAATAATCTAATCCAAAAAGAAGAAGAATTCCTTTATTTGTCCCGCAATGGGGAAATTCAATTTTCACTCTATTTTTGAATTTTACACACACACAGGCCCAAAATACACACACATGCAGAGACAGGACCTATATACATGCAACCAATGGAGAGATGTCAGAGCAAGGGGGCTGCCAGTGACCGGGTCCCCGAGCAGTTGGGGACGCCTTGCTCGCCAGCACCTCAGCAGTGCCCAGGAGATGAACTAGGACCTCTCCAGCCACCAGTCCACACTCCATACATGGTCCACACAGAGACTCGAAGCAGCGACCCTCCGGTTCCCAGCCAAGTCACCTATGGACTGAGCTACTACCGCCCCAAACAGTTGTGGCCCTGTACGGGGAGTGTGGAGTCAATTGTGTTTTTGCAGCACTTTATCATAGTTACAGTCCGGAGTATAAAAAAACATGAATGATTGAGCTTTTCCTCACCTCAACACAAAGGACTTGAGAGATTTGGACACATCTTAAGTATTGGCTTCTACTTTACCCCCAAAATAAATCAGTCTTTCAAAAAAAGGAGGTGTAAAACTGCAAATTTGATGCAAAGCTAACGATGTCCAATAAAAAAAAAAGTGCAACGCATTTATCAGCACTGTCCAGACCTTGAGGGTGTCCCGCATTAATCAATGTCCAAGTCTTTCACCTTGCGGGTTATTGAACAAGAAGTGCTACTGTGTGATGCACGGCAATGAAAAAGGAAGCTCAGGCTGAAGATGTTGGGAAGCGCAGATACATACATGATTAAAACCAGTCGACAATGACAAAGTTCCCTCTCATACACTGCACTTGTTTCTTAAAGTCTGTGGTAGAACCCAGATCTCTCTGACACAGCCCTTCATTGAAACACAGGAGCTGGAAAGTGATATGGTATGGAGTATCTGGTTTCTGGATTATTTTGTGCAACGGATTCTATAGATACCGTATCGAGTGGCTCGCTGCTAGAGTCGATAGCCGACACAGTGTGTCCTTAATGACCGGTCTCGTTTGTTCTCTTGGACGATTACGCTTTGTTTGATGTCTTTTTGGCGGTACAAGCCTCGTCTTTCTCTCCTCAGAGGGGTTTGTGTTTCCTAAAAGGTTCATGGGAACAGCACCGCTAGGAGGGCAACGCGGAGACGTAAATACAACGCGGACTGTGCACGACACCAGGATGCAACACCTGCACCTGCTCTTATTTCACTTCAGGTTTCAGGCGGGACACAAATCAGTGAAAGATTAAGGACCAACTTTAAAACATAAAACAATAAGCATTACATTGGGTATGAGTGCACGCCAATAACTCACTCTAATCCCATTTAAAGCCATAATCTTTTAGGAACAGTTGAGTAAAAACTCTAATCTGTTCTCAGTCACAATAAGCGGTATAATCATAACTTTATTGCCAATATTTATACTCAGCATTGTCAATTTCACTGTACGGTTCGTTTAGGAAACTTTGCATCCATGTAATCTGCTAATGAAGATCATGTGGTGTGATTTAAACGCTGTTTTCTTTAATTAAAACGTCTTTTTTTCTTTCTGTCTTAGAGGTGATTATATCTGAATGGGTTTTTTGCCCTTTGTCTTGCCTCTCAGGCTAAATACAGGCTGCTTACCTTATTGCTGGAGGTTTTAGGGCAGCACAGTGTGCAGCATGAAAGGGATACCTGCAGAAACAACTCCAGGCTGAAATAATAATGTGGGAGTTGAAAAATCCATATTTGATTTAGTCCTAAAAAGATGCTTGAACTGAACCTCAGTCAAAAATAAGAAAATAAAACGCCGTTCTCTTTTAAGTGAAGAAAGTATCAAATACTTAAGGAACATTATTTCTGATTTCAGGCTTTTACATGTTTGTTAACACACCTCTCAACTTCGGTTGATAATCACAGTCTAAAAAAATGAAGGTGAAGCTTTAGATTTTTGTCTGAGTGATGAACTGAGAAAAACTCTGCCGTGACAACAACAATCAAACTGAGATGCTCTCAGTATTCATAATAAATAATACATTTTGTGTGGCACAGAACAGCGGGGACATCCAGATACAGAACTTTGCTCTCATAATCTCCCATGCCCGGACCATTTTAATCCAGGGTCTGCTGGAATCTGGCAGGCGGACATCTACAAGTAGATGAAAACCTTCCAACCAAGGGCAGCTCCCTGGAGCCGGGCCCAGACCCTGACATAACCCTTGTCCATCTGTCTTCATCTGGCACCGGCGGCCGCAGTCAGAAACACGGCTAACGAGCACCGCCACAATAAAAGCCTTTTCGATTTTGGCTAGAGTGCTTTAGTATAAGTTGAAAACATTTTTGAAGCCTTTGCCCACCTCGTTAACATTTGAGAGCTGGTTTCTTATTCAGCTGCGGGCTGATGGGGGATCGATTTGACTCTATGATGAGTGAGAGCGAGTCGGGTGAGAGGTCATTTCCTTCACACACTCCCTCTATATATTTGTATCGCCTCTGATGTGAAAGACAGCAGCAGCTTTGTGTGTGCGTGCACGAGCGCGCCCGCACATTAAAATCAATTTGGTCCCGAGCCACAATGAGACGAAAATGCACCTTTGCACTAATGCATCAATGGCTAAAAGTTGGCCAGTGTTCAACATGTGTGTGTGTGTGTGTGTGTGTGTGTGTGTGTGTGTGTGTGTGTGTGTGTGTGTGTGTGTGTTTGTGCTCATATGCTTCTGTAAGGACAGCTGCTCATCGCCAGCATTAACCCAACAGAGGATCAAGTGGATGCTGTTTGTGTGTGTGTGTGTGTGTGTGTGTGTGTGTGTGTGTGTGTGTGTGTGTGTGTGTGTGTGTGTGTGTGTGTGTGTGTGTGTGTGTGTGTGTGTGTGTGTGTGTGTGTGTGTGTGTGTGTGTGTGTATGTGTGTGTGTTTGTGTGTGTGTTTGCTAGCCAGACCCAGAGGTTTGTTAACATGGAACATTAATCTAGCTTGGGCTCACATCCACATGTTGCAAAATAAATGGAAGCACACAAACACACACACACACACACACACACACACACAAACACACACACACAAACACACACGCACACACACAAACACACACACACACACACACACACACACACACACAAACACACACACACAAACACACACGCACACACACAAACACACACACACAAACACACACGCACACATTCCCTCAGTTCTCTGTGGCGAGCTGAGTTGGCCGCAAGTAAATTTTTAATCACGAGCGCTAAGCTAATCACTCAGGTCCATCTTAAACACCAATCCCAACCTCCACTCATGACCGTCAGTTCGACCTGATGCTGATGCTGATGATGTCACAAACATCACCTCCTCTGCACCACAAACAAAACGTGTCCCCGAACAGCACTTCCTGTCTACACGACTAATACAGAGAAGAAGGAAAACAACTCTATATCTGTGCTTCTGTATGATTTTTCCTGCTTCTTTCTGTTTTTCACGTTCTGTGCTACTTTAAAAAAATCCCTCAAATCCTTTTTTACTGCTGCTGTCGTGTTTTCTGTCTCCCAAAATCACCAACAGGGGGGCTTTTTTTGTCATTTTAGTATCTTGGAGGTTTGAAAGCGCAGAGAAGGAACAGAATGGAGAGAAAGGGAAGATGCCAGAGGAAACTCAGTGGCTGTAACAGGAGGTGAAGTAACGTATCAAGGTGGATTTATTCTGATTCCGTTGCAACTATAGTTATTATTATATACATGTATGTGTCAATGTTATTCTGTGAAATGCAACATCATACAAGTGATGTCGTAAAACTCCAAAGCTTCCCAGATGTGAGGATTATCCTCTTTTCTCTGTTTTATAACAGTGAAAATTGAATATCTTTGGGGTTGAGCTGCTGGCAGGACAAAACAAATGATTAGATTATGTCTCCTTTGGCTCTTTGTTGGATGTGATGGATAGACTCAACAGTTAATTACAGCTCTACTGACCCGACTCAGAACAAAATACATACTTCATAACGACATGGAACGGAGAAAAGCAACTGTTTCTTTTTGTGAGGCTTGGATCGCCACCATCAAAGGTTTGGAATTTGTACTTTTTAGTCATTCATTCATTCATCTTTAACCGCTTGTCCCTGTCGGGGTCGCGGGGGGGCTGGAGCCGATCCCAGCTGACATCGGGCATGAGGCGAGGTACACCCTGGACAGGACGCCAGTTTATCATAGTGCACATAGAGACGAACAGAAACAGACAACCATTCACACCTACGGGCAATAATTAGAGTCATCAATTAACCGAACACGTGCACGTCTTTGGACTGTGGGAGGAAACCAGAGAACCCGGAGAAAACCCACGCAGACACGGGGAGAACATGCAAACTCCACACAGAAGGGCCCCAGCTGGGATTCGAACCAGGATCCCTCTCGCTGTGAGACGACAGTGCTAACCACCAGATCACCGTGTCGCCATATGTCTTTTTATTATTTATTATAAAGCAGATTGAGGTGCTATATAAATACTGTGAAAGTATCAAAAGCGCTCAATCCACAGAGAAATGCACCCAGCCTCTTTTCAGGAACTGTGTCTTTAAACAAGCTTTCAGGATTTCTGAACAGTTATGATGTCACAACTATACTATATACAGGTAGAAAGTGCTGTTACAGTGCCGTTACATTCATTCCCCGGCTGCAATGAAGGTGCAGACAGCACAGAGAGGGCAGATGAGGCAGAACCGGAAACTCTGACCAATCAGAGCAGACTGGTCTTTTTCAGGAGGGGTTCTTAAAGAGACAGGCGCTAAAACGGAGCGTTTCAGACAGAGGGTAAAAACTGGTATATTCAGACAGACAGGATGAGAAAAATAATGTGTTTTTTGAACATTAAAGGATGTAAACATGTTCTAGTAGAAACCCAAAATACAAGAATGAACTTTAAAATGAGCAGAGTACGGGACCTTTAAGACTTCTTACTTGCCCCATAGAGATACAAAACGATGAACTGATGAACTAAGTTGACTGACAGAAAATGAGATAATCAATTAAACAGCAAAAACTCCCAAGCACTCCTAAATGTCAAATGTGAGGATTGGACCGGGGGTGGATCTCCATGGAAATGACTCACTAGGCCTCATTTTATAAAGCAAACAATCAATTGATCGCAAACATAATGAAGTGCAGCCCTATACTGGCCGGACTTGCAGCCAGAACAAAACAGTTGAATCACCACAGAACAGAGAAAATATGATCATCCTATAATCATCTATTGATCTAAGAGGATCTACCAAGTAACTTGTTTATCATTGTGCTTATGTTATACTTTCCAAAGCTCCCATTTATCCACATTAGAGTCCGCCGCTTAGTTGTCACTAGATCCCAAACAGTTCAACTTCAAGGCAACATCTGCAAACGGCTCGACAGTGACTAGGAGACAAATGGAGGAATTTCTGTCACATACCAACATCTCTGAGTCTTTTTGCTCCCAGGGAAAACTGTAAACAGTGTTGTTTTTTTGGCTCAGGGCCTGGCCATCTTCAGGGACACTGTACTCTGCGTTGAGCAGCCACAGAGCTGTATATCATAGTCTAATATTGTATAAATAAACTCCTTTTCCCAAAGCGTCAGCCTTTGAAGGGCGCCCTCGGTCTAAAAAAGACTCCTCTGATGAGTCTTAACACAATCATGCAGTGAATCTAAGTCAGCGCAACACTCTTTAGCATATCGACGTTTTTCCAAGACTGCCTTCTGTACTTGTGTGTGTGTGTGAGCCTCTATTTACGTGTGTGTGTGTGTGTGTGTGTGTGTGTGTGTGTGTGTGTGTGTGTGTCCCACCTCCATTGTTATTGCCTGCATTGCTATTCTCCAAACAGAGCACGCATTCATCACTCGGTCTTGCGCCTTTCTTGCGGACATGCCGAGAACAAAAAAAAAGGAACCCTTTCAGGTCTGTGCTTGTAAATGACCTGCTGCAAAAAAGGGTTTTATTAAGTCACCTCCCCTCCCTTCTCCTAACCTACTTCCTGAAGACACAGAGGACCAGAGGGACGGACACAAAAGAGAGGAGACTGACAGACAGGACGGGAGAGGGAACGCAGTACTCTTGACACCGGGCTGTGCTCAAACAGGACTACGTCTAATTATCTGTACTCCAACTAATAAAAGTCTTAATGGTGGCTTTAAAATGGTAGAAGAGTGTGCTTCTTCAGGTCTGTCTGAAGTCAAAACACTGTCACGACAGCGTAAAACAAAAGTATAACTAGGAACAAGATATGTACCTGTGATGAATTTATGAACGGGTGTGTGTGCCTCCTGGTGATTCGGAGTCAAAAACCAGACGATGCGACACCTAACAGAGAGAGGGAGCTTAACGTCTCGCATTAAAGAAGCTGGAACCAGCGACTGTTTCGACGTTTGTTTGATGAATGACTTATCAATCAATCATGACACGTTTTGTGTTGTCTGGAAGACGGAGCCCCTCTGGCGCTCTTCTACGTTTAATGCATTTTGGGTGGATTTCGTCTAAACTGAGTGTCTAAGCTCTTCTGGATGCAGATGGTGGGTTTGTGCTATGAAACTGACTCGCCTTGATTGTTGTCCATCATTTTTTCGTTGATTGCCAAATCAGTTAATAAGCATTATGCTCAATTTTAGCCGACAAGCTTACTCGCTGTCAAAGCAATTCCCATCCATCCCCTTGCTCTGGATTTGTAGCTCTTCATTAGGTTGCAGCAATATCGTGCCGTGTACATTTTACACATACTTCCATTAAAAACAGCAGTGTATTCAACCGTTTGTTGTGTCGTTTTTTACATTTCTGTGCGTATCTTGATGCTCTTTTAAGCTACTGCGCTGGAAATGGGACGCAAACGTGGTCACAAGCGTCAGCTCTGACACCGTGTAGCTGTTATCTCTGTGACGCAAACAGAAAATACACGTTTTAGCCTTAAACACGACAAGTAAGATGTCGCATTCTACCCCCGTAGTGACATTTTGAAATAAGCATTATGGCAATTGAGAGCTGTTTGTTCAACACTTTAAATGACTCTTAATGTAACGTAAGCGCTGCAACAGTCCCGGTCTCCGCTATAATTCATCGAAACAGTGATATTCTAAGACTGTGCATGTTTCTGTGGATTGAGTGTTTACTTTCACAATATTTATATAGCACCTTCACCTGCTTTATAATAAAAAAAGACATGCAAATCTCACTTTGTATAATATGGGACCTTTAACCAGTGTAATATATTAGGATCCGCAACCACAACTCAGTTAAATCACAATATCACAAACAAGTAAGGCACATTTTGAAATAAGGATTATTATTTAACACTTTAAATTACTTATAATGTAACATAAGTGTTGCAACCGTCCCTGGTCTCCCCCATAACAACATCGAAACCGCGATATTCTGAGACTTATTGCACCTTGATGATCTCATACCGATGCAATTATCAATGACTCTTATGCTGCATGATTCAGACATCTGCATGACATGCTGACAAACTATCTAATTGATGCTGTAACACTGACCAGGGCAGATGTATATATAAAAGAATAAAACTTCAGCCAACTTGCATCCGGCAGCAAACTAATCAACTATTGGAGAGGAATCAGATCTGGGGAAATATCGACATGCAACAATTGGGGGCCACTACGTCCAATAGAGCCCCAGATATAAATAGTTGGTCGTTAATTGATGCCCCCCCCCCCCCTCTCCCTCTGTACAAAAAAAAGGGGTTCACTTTGCGTGCAGTTTAATTAATTTGCCGGCACTGGTGTTCACACACTCATAATCTGACTGAACAGGCGAAATCAATCACCCAGACAAGCCTCGGGCGGTTAAGGAGACGACCACGATAAACACCCCCCCTTTCCTCCCCCTCCTCCTCCTCCTCCTCCTCCCTCTTCCCCCGCCATCCTCCTCAACACACACACACACACACACACACACACACGACGCGTGTAACAGGACATAAACAACATGGAAATCTCCTCCAGAGGTCTCACGCCGCTAAATGTGGGCCAGATCAGATTAGATTTTTTTGGGGACGTGCTGAATGAAATCACTCCGCCGGCGCTCATCTCCAAATTGCACACATGTCGGGGGGCTGTGAATGCATTTTTTTTTTTTTTTGTGCTCTCCTGAAGACAAAGTGTCACCCATTCATCCCGTGAATCCGCTGCTTTAGTAAAAGCGGCGGGGCTGTCGGTGCGTAATCGCCGCTCGCCGCGGAGCGCAGGCACAACCGAAACAAACATCTAAATGTTCCACACACCGGCCCCGGGTTTCTCTCCTAACACACACGCTACTACTCTTTTTTTTGGGGGGGGGGGGGGGGGGGGGATTAAAGGCGCCATGTAGGACAGGGATGCTGATATTACACAACGGGAACACCGTCACCCACCTTTGTCATCCCGGAGCTGTGGTGTGATGTGGCGGTGATTTCTTCCCCCCGGACAGCGCTGCGTGTCCCGGCCAGCCGGCTGACTGCCCCCGCTTTCCTCTTCCTCCTTTTCTTTTTCTTCTTTCTTTTCTTTTTTCTTCTTCAGGAGAGCCCCCCGTCCCTCTCCTTCCCCCTCGCCTACAGCTGGCTCTCCTTCATCTGTTTGGGGATCGTTCAGGTGTCGCAGTCAGCGAGGCGGCGGAGCTGCTGTCTGTCTGTCATCAGAGGCTCCTCGCGACTCTCCTCGTGCAACAAAACGGGAGACGCTCTCTCTCTCTCTCTCTCCCTCTCTCTCTCTCTACCCTCTCTCTCTCTCTCTCTCTCTCCTCTCTCTCTCTTTTTAGCCAATGCGCGCGTGTTTGTGCCTGTGATGCGGGGATGAGTAGCCCCTATACTGCTCACTGCTGGGTTGTAGGGTATGGCGGTTGGCACGCGCTCACGCACGCACACAGCAAGCACACATGGTCCTCTCTCTCTCTCTGTCTCTCTCTCTCTCTCTCTCTCTCTCACACACACACACACACGTGCGCGCGCACCAGCACGTTAGCGCGCATGCATGTGCCTCTAATGCACTGCCATGATATTCGGAGTGAGTGGGATCCAGGTGGTCTCCTTTAATGCTGCTTGTGTTCCTTTATTGCGACATGTGTCTTGTCTCTCTGTCATGCAAATAAAGTTCATTTGAATCTGAACTGGAGCTCCATAGCTGCTGATATGTAAATGTACAGAGGGCAGCCCCCCTGCACATACACACACACTTTATGCATTATTCTCACTGTTTTCCTATTGTTATTGTTATTACTGAGGATAGGTTGGGTTGGAGGGTTCTGATTGTTAAGTATGAGAGCATTTACCTATTTCCCTACGTCCCTGTAGCAAGTGTTTCTGGATTGTTATCCTCTTAAAGTGGGTAAAAAAGAAAGAGATGGATCAGATCGGTTTACTTATCAGTGGGAGTTCTTGTCAGCTTGGGAAAAACCAACAAATCTGTTTGTAAACTGCCCTCCGGCACAAGACACGTGGGCCTCTTTCTGATCTCATATTTCTACATTTATAGTTAGCTTCCCCGAAAACTGTTTCACTCGCTAAGACCACAACACCAACAAAATGTGTTTAAAAGGATTTTTTAATGAAGAACGATTGGTGAGCAAGGCTTGAACTCGTTTCTCGCTTTGCTGCCGGCGTTGTGGGAAATACGCCGCCTTAGCAGCTGGGCACAACAGACCCCTCAGGACCCTACGGAGAGGAGGAAGGAAGAGCAGGTTAATTGGGTAATTATAGAGATGAGGTGTGGTCCTGCTCCTGAAACTCTGCTAATAGAGTTTTCTGACAGAGCTACGGAGAAGATAAGACACGGAAACCAACTGGTTACGGCTAGGTGAAACTCTGGGATTTGGTTAAAATCGCTGCTTAGTTCAAATAAAGGGAGCTTTGTTGTCGTGGTTACATTGTTTCATGGTTAAACCACAGTTGATTGTCAGTAGGCTCTGTGGCACTGTAGTGTCGGCCAACTTCCTGCTTTGCCTCTAGGCTTATTTAATGAAGGTTGAGACAAACCCTCTGCCCCGTGGGAGCTTTTGGGGTTATGACACACGTGCTGCGTCATCGAAGCTGCTAAAATATATTTGAGTTGTTTTGTTTCGATCATGTGTTGTACCCCAACGCTATGACCCGATACGACAACCTGACATCTCCTCTTTTTATCCTCCTTGCTTAAAAGTCACAATCCCTTCAGCCAATAGAGTTCTTCGTCACTTCGACGTAAACACATGACTGATACTGTCATCGATACTGTTGTCGTTCTCAGGAGTTCAGTGAAAAACACCACCTTTGAAAGATGCTTTTAGTTGCATTGTGGGAAATGTAGTAGGGGTTCTTTTGGAGCGTCGATGAAACCAAAGACAAAAAGTTAGGATATCTCGGCCTCTCCTGATGAGTTTTGAGTACTCTTTTTTAATTTTTTTATTTAGTTTTTCCCTCCAACTTTATGGAAGGGTAATGCTAATTTGCTGGAGTGCCCCTTTAACTGTGTCTTGCAGGGGTCCTCTGGTTGCTTCGGGGTTTAACTTCACGCACTATCGCAACTGTCTCTTTCCCCTTGTTTCCCAGTCAGCCCTACGGCACACTATCTAACAAAAAGCAAAAACGGACCCTCTCCCGTTCACTTTTGATCCTCACACTCAGCCTTATGACATTATGACATCTGTGCATGCTGCAGTCCAGTTAAATCCGTATTAGAAGCTCATCTACATTTATATTGACTATACTGTATAGATTAATTAGACCCCTTTTGTGTTCCTCTCTGCGTATTATTCCTGAAGTGACTGTGACTCAGTAGCCAGTTTTAAACTTGACTGTACTTCATGGTTGTTTTATTCTCACAGTGTTTTTTTTCACAGTTCCAGTAGAGACTTATAATGAGTCACGGATAGCCTACTTAAAAGACAATTTATAGCTGCTGACCTTATTGTGCTTTCTGGATTTTACCTCTTATTAAATCCCACTACTTTTTGATGTTATCTTTCCACCCCTCTGTAATTGCTTCTTGTTTTTTTTCCAGTGAAGCTATAGACAGATTGTTTGAATAATGATCCGTACCCTGGAGTGAAATGATTAAATGAGTATAGTGTGTATGGTAGCGACACCGCAGCATATTGCTTCCTCCGTATGGGTCATTATTCCAGGGAGGAACGGGGGACTTTGATAGGGCAATGTTGTCTCTTCTTCCTATTGATCCTCTCTGTGATGAGTGGTAGAGTTTGTCCACAGCTTGTTAAACACCTCAGTGGCATTATAATTCATTGCTCTTGGCTTACTTTGTGGGTGAGCAATAATGCACGACGCCGTCCTGCAGAACGCGCAATATCTGTTCGAGGGGACGTCTTCTGATTGACTGGATGGAGTCTTTGCTTTCCTCTCCTGCTTTGTTTCATGGCCTGTGATTGATTTAATTGGAAAATGCGGTATGTGGCGGTACTGTAGCATCACTGTAGCAGCACTTTCTACCTACAGTATATATAGTATAGTTGTGACATCACAACTGTACAGACGGCTCGTTTAAAGACACAGTTTCTGAATACAGGCTGTGCGCAATTCTCTCTTTTGATACTTTTACAGTATTTTTATCGCAACTCTGCCTGATTTATAATAAAAAAGACATGAAAATCTCCATTTTTATAACATGGGACCTTTAATAAGTCACTCACTCTGCTTGAACACCAGTGTAATGTATTAAGATCCAAAAAAAATGACATGAAATGAAGAGTAGAAGCAACTGCACACTATCACACCAAGGGAGGGGTATTTAATTTATGATAATGTTGCTTTAACTTGTTCATAGCCCATAGACAGGATTTCGATTAGAGCTTCTTTTGCTCTAGGAGTGACAAAAATCTAATCTGACAAAAATCTTGTTTGAGTTCTCTACAATACAAAATGTTCATCTTTTGCCCCCCAGTGAATGGTTGTTACGGACCTGTCTTCTATATTTTGTCTAAAGTTGGAATAAAAGTAAATCTAGGACAAAGTCACAGACCATGCATTTTTACAAACATGGCCCCTTGCTCCCTGTACGCCTGCAGAAGGCGGGGGGGCTCCGCTGCTAGACGCCGTCCCCCGGACACGCTTGGCTTCATCTTCTATTCGAGCTGTCAGGGTGCAATCAGCAGACATGGCGAGTGCTGCGGCTGGGCTGTGACATTACTTTGACCTCTGCCGGGTCCCTCACACCACTAACAGGCCCCTCTGCCCCTCCTCTCGGAAGCTGAATAATTCAGATAATTCAGCGTTATGAGGTTGTGGACGACGTCGCCATTAAAGCACAGCCAGGGTAAATGGCTTAATTCCCTTTGGGATCGAGCCAAGCTAAAAACCATTTGCACTTGGGGGGTTGTGACACACTATGTATTTATAACTATATTTAACACTGAATTGTATTACCCTCTGCAACCTGGCGAGTTCCAGCAAATACATATTTATTAAATGTCATTTTATTTTGAGGTTCAGGAACAGGACAACAACCCTCTTCCATCACTAATTCTACCACCAACGCCTCCGAAAGCAAACCACCGGAATCTCATCAACACAATCACCTGTGCAAACATATATAAACCATAGACATCGAGGTCCGTTCTCTCAACTTGATCCAATCGTCCTCGTCTACGGGAGTCGCCATCTTGTCAGACTTTGACTCCGCCTCATTTCCTCTTGCCAAAAAAGGGCATGTATGTGACGTTGGGGGGAGGGAGATTCGTCCATCTGGCTGACGTTTACCTCCGAGGAGAAGTGAGGGCCAGCGGCTAGCTGTCACTCAAGAGTCCACGGCCCTAATTATTCATAAACTTTAACCTCCAATAAAATAAAAACTAACCTGGTACAAAAAAATTCACCCCCCTCAGTGTTGTCATGGAGATATGACCTAAACTTACAGATTAGAACAGTTTAAAAGGCCTTAAATATGTTTAATTATGCTGTGAAAATGGCCCGTTTAACTTAACATAACATCATGACACCTGCCCCTAGTGGACACTCGGAGAACTGCAATTTTTGGCACTTTAGTATTGGATCAATCAGGAAGTCATTGTGTTGGGGGCTTGACATAAACGCATGTGTCTTACCCTCTCGCTCTTCTGTTCCCCCTTAGTTTTTATAAACCCTGTTCTTCTCCTCTCTCCTCTGTTTATGGGGTGCCATGGCAGCTCAACAGTACGCACTACCATAAGAGGCTTCTGGATATAAACCCGAGGATAATGGACCAGCACACCATCAAGGCGTAACCCCACCCTGAGCCGAGCTCCCCGGATTCCTAAACGCTCCTCCACACCTCGACCCAGTTCACCCACATGTATCCCCAACGATCAACCACTCCCTTGATCCCTGCCCTTCGACCCCATCGTCCCTCAGCCCATCTTTCTCGCATCCCTTGGTTATTCTGAATTAAAATGATTAAAACCGTCCTATGGTGTGGTCTGTTGGATAAACTCAAAGCTGCACAGCCAACAAGCTAAAAACGACAAAACTTCGTCTCAAGTTTGAGATGTGAAACCGTGTCGCTGTGCTATTAGATGTGACCGGCTGGGGAGAATAACTGATGTCATTGATTGACAGTCCCCAGACAATGACAGCGGGGAAATTATGAGTGAGCATGCGTGAGCGGAGTGAATGGCAGGATGTATGAGAAATAAACTACAGGCCTAAACATGCAACATAATAGTCTTCCTGACTAAACCTTTGCCAGCGCTTCATTACCACACAATCTTTATTTTGTGCAAACTTAGTTTAAGATCTGCTCGTCACACAGGTCAGAAATGTGAGTGTAACATTTTAAAAGTTTTCTTTAAAATCAATATCTGGTGAAAGAGGTTTGCTGTCGATGCATTTGTCTCTAGTTAGTTTGCCAGAGCCAGACTTTTAATAGAAAAGCACACATCTGTTCATGATTTGTTGACGGTCAAAGTTCATTCATGACCTTTGACCTCGTAGTTCACAAAACAATGACACCATAAAAAAGTCAGCTTATGCCGAGTTTCCACTGTTTGGTACTTTTAGTTATTTCATTTTCCACTGTCTGGGGAGCTTTTATTTTGAAGAACCGCGTTACCAGAGGCATTTTTGCATCTCTGAGTTTTGTTAAAGCCAGTGACCGTACGCAACCTCAAAAGCAACGGTTGCAAACCTCCATAAAACAGAAAGAAGAAGAAGAATAAGAAAAAGAAGAAGAAGAAGAAGAAGAAGAAGAAGAAGAAGAAGAAGAAGAAGAAGAAGTGATGTTGAGGCTTCAATATAAACACGACAAAAGCGACAATAAAGACTAATAGGTCAAATTCTAGTGCCTTTATGCTAGGACTATTGTAAGAAAAAATGATAATAACCTGAGACTCTGAGAATTAAGTCATAATAGAATAAGTTTATTTGAGTCATTTAATTAGAATATTATCAAATTGTCATGTGTGTTTTCCTTTGCATAAATTAAAACATAGCCACCATAAATGTGTGTGTAAAAATCCAACCGTGTGCAGGATATTAAGTGATTGCAACACTGCTGAATCCTTTCACCTGCGAGCAAACAGTGCACGCCATAGTTTTGCACGCTCCCATTTTTAAACGTCTGGATGGAGCAAATAAAAATGTGACGATTTGAACTGCTCCTTTAGCTCGCTGGGAACCTCGACTGCACGTTTCGCTAATGGAAAACCAAAGGAGGGCACTATCTAGCATGCAGTGAAAATGTGGCATTAACTCCTGGAAATATGACAATAATATTAAATGTTGAACTTCTGTCACTACTGAATTCATTTTTTTCAATCTCAAGCTTTCTTCGGCCTCCTTATCCAACATGAACTTCTTTAACAGATCGTCTGTGGTTACCTGATAATGATGTTTTATTTAATTCCTACTATTATTACCTTTTCTCTACTGTGTTTTGTTTTGGTTTCTACTGTGTACGGTTTTAATGTGTAAATCTACATTAGTCAATGCTTTAACATTGTGATTGTATCGAGTGAGCCTGGAGTACAGTATAATGTTTCTCTATGAAATATGGAATATAAATGTATAGAAAGTAAATATCTCATCTCATCTCATCTTCATCCGATTATCCGGGGTCGGGTCGTGGGGGCAGCAGCTTTAGCAGGGGACCCCAAACTTCCCTTTCCCGGGCCACATTAACCAGCTCTAACTGGGGGATCCCGAGGCGTTCCCAGGCCAGTGTGGAGATCTAATCTCTCCACCTGGTCCTGGGTCTTCCCTGAGGCCTCCTCCCAGCTGGACGTGCCTGGAACACCTCCCTAGGGAGGCGCCCAGGGTTCATCCTTACTAGATGATCCTGAACCACCTCAACTGTAAATATAATAGTATAAATAGTAAATAACAGTATATAATAGCTCTTCTTTTATTCATTCATTTTCCTTGTTTTGATTTGTTTAATGGACAGCTGTTTTCCGTCTTGTAAAATCAGGTTACTTTGTTTTTTTCTTTACAGCTATTCTGGTTTTGATATCCTGTGTAAATGAAATGGTCGGCAAAGGGTAGGCATAATAAACCTTGACTTCATCCTACACCTTTTCAGACATTTTTTGTTGTTGTTTGTTTAATTGTTTTTGTATGTTTTTACCTTTTGTGGTTAACCTGAACCTTGGTGAAGCTGCTTTTGTGTCTCACGGTCCTACAGCGTTTTATGATGTGCGCATTTCAATCATGCTTCTGTGTGAAGGACACACCCCCCCTCTCTACAAAATAAAGTTTTGCTTGCTTTGCTTGCTTGCATTAGTCACTGAAACAAGAGCTGTTTCACCTTCTTGAAGTTTTTAATAAGGGAAATACAACTGACTCGGGGTCAGTGCTAATGGGGTGGAGGGGGAGAATAGTGCCTCATTTAGTACTGATAAGACCTCCACTGTTCCATACAGGGCTGTCAACACTTCCTGTCAGCACTGCTGCAAACACACACACACACACACACAAACACACACACACACACACACACACACACACACACACACACACACACGCACACACACACATCTCTTTGTCAACTTCTTTCTTTTGCTTCCTCATACCTTTTCTCCCTCTTTTGCTCTCTCCATCCTTACTTTCTCCTCTTTTCCCCTCCTCTCTTTCCTCTCCTGGAATCTGTGGCGGACAGTGTTCGTGTCGTGATAAGGTTTCACTCTGCTATCCAGCTTAGTGATATCTGTTGTGTGATTGTTTCTCTACATGTGTGTGTGTGTGTGTGTGTGTGTGTGTGTGTTAGTAAAATCCCCCTCCCCTGGGCTCAGGTGTCACCGCTGCTCTCCCTCCTCTCCTTTGAACGGAGAGCTCAGCGCCGAGGATCAACATAAGGGCAAAAGGTTTTAGACAGTTTCTCATGTCTGAATAAATTAACTGCTGCTGTGTGGACGACACACACACACATGTACGCACAATGCAGTGATTTGAGCCTGGTGCACACTGGTTCTTAAAGGCTGTGGTCGTATTACTGAGCACGGGGTCAAAGGTTAAAGCCAATGAGCCACCGCACACAGAAGGAGCTGTGTTCTCACTGAGCTGCCACTCGGCTTTCTTCCGCGTAAAACACCGGCCCCTCGGTGTTGTTTTGACATTACAAGAGACACGTTTCTGGATGAACACCCAATGTAGATTTGAGCATGTGCGCAGCGGCGAATATGTGTCGCTCCCTAAACTCATCATCCCAAATTGAGGTGGAGGAGGGTTTTTTTTTCTAGAAGCTTTTTTTTTAGACTTGTGACCCAGATTTTTACACCACATCACGGTCATCTGCTACCTCCTGTGGCTTATCTTCACAATCAAAGCAGATGAAAACAGGACATGATAGGAATGTGTAGATAAGACACACACACACACACACACACACACACACACACACACACACGCACACACACACACACACACACAGGTCTCCTCTGAGAAACAATCATCAGCTTAGTGGTGGTTTCTCCCATACTGAACGCAGAGCTTTAATCTGCAGATAGACTTTGTAACAATAATCTATACACATTATGAAATTGAACTGAAGGGCACCACATACTGCAGGAACCAATCACTATTACTGCTTACAACCTTCATGGTGGTTTATCCATACACTACAACCTTCTGTGTTCAAATAACCCCCTCCTCCTCCTCCTCTGACCCTGATAAATCTCCATCACATGCTGTTCCTGCACTGTTCCTATGTGCACATACTCATTCAGTATGTCTTATTATTATATTATGGTTTGGCCCATTTATACTTGACATTACTGATTTGACATTACCATTCTATTACTTGAATGTCTTTTACCAACCTTGAGCCATTGGTTTCTTTTCATTTTGCTGTTTCTTTTCATTTTGCTGTATGAAAAAGCTTCAGATACTTGAAAAGTGGGTGGTATATATATATATATATATATATATATATATATATATATATATATATATATATATATATATATATTTATATACCATACCTTCCACCATAGAATGAGACCACAGAACGCCACAAGAAGTATTTTATATTGATGACCATCAAACTGTAAAAGTCTTTCTCCTTATACAGAAAAGACAGATGAAACACTGAACACAGAGAACAGTAATAGCAATATCGTGTGCAGTATTACTTTTTCAACATCATACAATAATACTTTTTCAGTATCATGTATCAGTATATGATAATATATCAGTATCAGTATCATGAAAGCCAAGTTGCATACAATACACAATAATACTTTTTCAGTATCATGTGAATTAATACTTTTTCAGTATCATGTGAATTAATACTTTTTCAATAACATGTGAATTAATACTTTTCAGTATCATGTACAATAATACTTTTTCAATATCATGTGTATTAATACTTTTTCAATAACATGTGAATTAATACTTTTTCAATATCACGTACAATAATACGTTTTCAATGTCACATGCAATTAAGTATTGCTGCTACTAGCAAGTACATTTTCTATATATCATTGTATTAACAGTAAGTAGGCAACAATTTTGAGATTATGGTTCTTTCTACTTCTTTATATGCCTTATTTTGCAAAATAACACTGACAGGGGTTACTGTGCTGCATTAGTAGACTTTATTTGATTGCAACAATTTATGTTTTTGTAATTTTAAAAATGTACTACTTTCTACTTTTATTTTTGATTTAAATTAAATTAAATTAAATTAAATTAAATTAAATTAATTTAAATAAAATAAAATAAAACAAAATAAAATCAACTAAAATAAACAAAATAAAATAAAATAAAATAAAATAAAATAAAATAAAATAAAATAAAATAAAATAAAATAAAATAAAATAAAATAAAATTAAATTAGATTAAATTAAATTAAATTAAATTAAATTAAATTAAACTACTGAAGCCGAGGAGAAAGGCCTAACACATTAAGTCTTCTCCATAACACATGGCGGATCCGTGCAGTTGCAGGTGGTCGACACGTGGCGGCGGTAACGTGCGTAACGTCACTGTGACCTCACAAAGATGGCGGCGGCCGTCAGCAAGTGCAGCTGGTTCGCTTCCGTTTCTAGAAAAGTGGGAAGTTTTCTGTTTAACACGGTTTTCGTCGCCCAGGCAGCGGCGTGCGGTGACAAAATGGACTCTGCGGGACCAACCAAGGTTTGACAGCCTTCCTTTCATCTCTCAGGGTCGTGTTTTTCTCATTTTATCCGTAATAAAAACAAAAACAAAAGAAAAACATGTCATTTTCAGCTGCTGTGTCGTGCACTTGACAGTTAACACGGTTAACTACAGTGTTAGATAACGGGTCCAGTGTACAAGCTGCAGTTACAGATACAGATATTATGCATAAATGTCCTTTATAATTCAGGTGAGGAACAGTGGAGACACTGTGTCCTGAGAAAATGTCCCTTTGTCCCTTTATATCATCACTGCACCACTTTATTCAGTTGTACTGTCCCTTACTTAAGTGAGAAATGCTGCTACACTTTACACAGTCACTTTATATCACCACTACATCACCCTTATTTTGTGGTACTGTAACTTACTGCTGCTACACTTCACTGTACTTTACTGTAACCTAGTTCTGTAGGAAATGATGCTACATTTCACTGTGGTTTACTGTAACGTATCTCAGTAAAATGCTGCTACACTGTACTTTACTGTAGCTTACTGTAACTTACTTCAGTAAGAAATGCTGCGTCACTTCACTGTACTTTACTGTAACTTACTGTAACTTACTTACTTCAGTAAGAAATGCTGCGTCACTTCACTGTGCTTAACTGTAACTGACTGTAACTTACTTCAGTAAGAAATGCTGCGTCACTTCACTGTGCTTAACTGTAACTTACTGTAACTTACTTCAGAAAGAAATGCTGCATCACTTCACTGTACTTTACTGTAACTTACTGTAACTTACTTCAGTAAGAAATGCTGAGTCACTTCACTGTACTTTACTGTAACTTACTGTAACTGACTTCAGTAAGAAATGCTGAGTCACTTCACTGTACTTTACTGTAACTTACTCACTTCAGTAAGAAATGCTGCGTCACTTCACTGTGCTTTACTGTAACTCACTTCAGTAAGAAATGCTGCGTCACTTCACTGTGCTTTACTGTAACTTACTTCAGTAAGAAATGCTGCTACACTTCACACTCACTGTGCTTAACTGTAACTTACTTACTTCAGTAAGAAATGCTGCTACACTGTGCTTAACTGTAACTGACTGTAATTTACTTCAGTAAGAAATGCTGCGTCACTTCACTGTGCTTAACTGTAACTTACTTCACTAAGAAATGAAGAAGAATTATTACTTTATTTATCCCGCAACAGGGAAATTTATTTTTTTTACCCTTATTATTATACATGCTACATACGCCCATACATATACATGTTACACACACGGGCTGGAAATACACACATGCACAGCCAGGACCTATATATGCAATTAAGGAGAGATGTTAGAGAGAGGGGGGCTGCCAGTGACCAGCACCCCGAGCAGTTGGGGGTTCGGTGCCTTGCTCAACTGCACCTCGGCAGTGCCCAGGAGATGAAGTGGCACCTCTCCAGCCACCAGTCCACGCTCCATACATGGTCCACACAGGGACTTGAACCAGCGACCCTACGGTTCCCAGCCAAGTCACCTATGGACTGAGCTACTGCCACCCAAATGCTGCGTCACTTCACTGTACTTTACTGTGCTTAACTGTAACTTAGTTCTGCAGGAAATGCTGCTACACTTTTAACACTGTTATCACTTATTGCTCCTTCTCACTTATTTAGTTTGCACTTATTTTATTTCAATCTGCTGCTAAACTGCACGCTGTGTATTGTTGTATATTGTATAAACCTACGCTTAACCACGATGGCTGTTGCACTCTGTCACACTTAGTTAATTGTGTGATTTATTTGATGTTAGCTTTATTTTGATTTGATTTATGTTTATGCTTATTGTTACTCTGATCCTTTACCATCTTTGTATTGACACTGTTGCACAATAATTTCCCTCGAGATAAATAAAGCTTCTTGAATCTTGAATTAGCTACAGTTGTTTCATGTCTATTTCTTTCCCCACAGCTGGAGTTTGCAGTGCAGATGACATGTGAGAGCTGCGCGGTTAAAGTCAGAGCTGCTCTGGAGGGTAAACCAGGTAAGAAAACACTTAAATGTGAAATAAAAAAAGCATGTTTCCATCCTCTGACACAGCTCCTCCTGTCTATCATCTGTACCTGACAGCTCTTCTTAACGGTCCGTGTGTCCCTGCTCTCGTTCCCTGTAGTTGACACAGCTGAGGAGCATAACACAGCAGATAATGTCCCTTTACAGCTGACCTTTCTTCATGCATTCCTGTGCACAGTGTAACATTTCATATTACACAGCAATGCGTGTTTCTTTATATAGCACATTTTATTACAAGGAAACTCAAGTGTCAAGTGTTTTACATTCAAATGCATAAAACAAATCAACAAGCAACGTGTACACTATGGAAGACCTCAAGGGACATGGAGCATTTCTTTATTTAATATCTAATTATACATTAAGAACAGGAATTCATAAATCGCTTTTCAAATCCATAAATTAAATTAAATAGAGGAAATCTAAAAAGATTTTCCAATTGAAACAGTGTTTAAAAACACAATTTTAAAATATGTGAACTCATTCCTAAATAAATTAGAGCGTTAAAAAACAAACTCTGGGTTCGATAACTACATCGTTGGTGCTTCCTTTTATATGTAAGGACTCTTCTCATGCTACTGCGGAGTTTTGTACTTTAAACTTTAATGGATAAAACAGGAAAACAGGCTCACATTTGATGAGATGGAAACTGATAGTTTGCCATTTTGCCTCATAAATGACTTAGACCAGCCATTTAAAATTTAATTTCCCCTGTATCAGTGTAGTTTCTCTGTCTGTTTGTGTGTCCGTCAGATGATAATCTTCGTGTGTGTGTGTGTGTGTGTGTGTATTTGCAGGAGTGAAGTCGGTCAGTGTCGATGTCGGTAAGGAGGAGGTGTTGGTGGAATCGGCTCTGACCAGCGCGGAGGTGCAGGCTCTGATCGAGAGCACCGGTCGCAGGGCCGTGCTGAAAGGCATCGGGGGATCAGAGCGAGGTGAGAAACCACGGGACAGGAGTGAGGCCGTGCATCAAACCTGGTGGTGTAGTGTCAACTTTGTAGTACGTGTTTAGCACGGCATACGTCTCAGACACAGTTATGGTATACATCGCATCAGACAAGGATTTGTATTCACAGTGTCCCTCAGATAAAATCAAATGTGAGCTGAGAAACATAATATGCATTCACTTGAGACGCATTCGTGATGCATTCTTGTAACATATGAACATGTGAGGAAGTGTGTAACAGAAAACCCGTTTCTTTTTTCATATGACAGACCTGGGTTCAGCGGTGGCCATGCTGGCCGGCGTGGGGAGGATCCAGGGGGTTGTGCGTTTCCTGCAGCTGTCTGAGGAGCGTTGCTTGATTGATGGGACCATTGACGGGTTGGAGCCTGGACCGCACGGCCTCCATGTGCACACCCTGGGGGACCTCACACAGGATTGCCTCAGGTAGCACCACTGTGTGTCTGCGTGTCATAAGAGCTGCTTCGGGGGGAGTTGGACATGTTGGTCACGAGCATCTATAAAGGCCCCATATTATAAAATGGGAGATTTCCATGTCTTTTTTTAAATTATAAAGCAGGTGGAGGTGCTGTATAAATACTGTGAAAGTAACAAAATGCACAGAGACCATATTCAGACACTGTGACTTTAAACCATAGACTGTATAAAAAATGGATGTAGCATACACGTCAGGGTTCGTTCTCTCAACTTGATCCAATCGTCCTCGCCTACAGGAGTCGCCATCTTGTCAGACTCTGACTCGACCTCATTTCCTCTTACCAAAAAAGGGCATGTATGTGACGTTGGGGGGAGGGAGAAACGTCCATCTGGCCAACATTTACCACCGAGGAGCAGTGAGGGCCAGAGGCTAGCTGTCACTCAAGAAGCTGCGTCTCTAATTATTTATAAACTTTAACCTCCAATAAAATAAAAACTAGCCTGGTACAAAACAATTCACCACCCTCAGTGTTAAAACATACAGACTGGAATGTTTTTTTGTCCCAGGCCTTAAACAGGTTTAATAATTCTGTGAAAATGGCCTGTTTAACATGGAGGTCAATGAGAAACTGCTCTATTATGAAACCTGCCCCTAGTGGACACTCAGAGAACTGCCGTTGTTGGCACTTCTGTTGTGGAACAACCAGGAAGTCGCTGTGGTTGGGGCTTGCTTTAAACGAGTCGTCAGGTCTTCTGCGTTGTTGAGATGTCACAACTATACGACATAAACGTAGAAAGTGACTCTACAGTGCTCTTACAGTGATTCCCCGGCTGCAATGATAGCAGATGCCGGAGACCCAGAAAGGCTGACCAATCAGAGCAGACTGGTCTTTTTCAGGAGGAGGTCTTAAAGAGACAGGCGCTAAAACGAAGCGTTTCAGACAGAGGGTGAATAAAGGACTATTCAGACTAAAGACTGACACAGAGTGAAAAATCCATTCAATAGTGAAATATTGAATAGTGAACTGAAAATTAGCAGAATATGGTACCTTTTTGTAAAACCCATCCAAAGTTTTAAGTATGATAACATGAAAGTGAACTACAAACTAACTGTTTTCACTTATATTTACTTAGATTTTTATTTCTTTCTTCTTATTTTTTACAGTTGTGGAGAGCACTTTAACCCCTTTGGAAGACAACACGGCGGTCCAGGCGACTCTGAAAGGGTACAGTCATATCTGCTCCTTTTTTTTTTTTTTTTTAATAAAAATAACTTCCCATATAATCATTCATTCTTATCCTTTTCGGAGACTACTCGCTTCACACTGTAGATCACCGGGGCCAGAACATTTAGATGTAACAGGAGTACGTAATAATGGATCTTCTGCTCATGAATTCTAACAAAATCACTCCTGAGATTTAATCAGATTTCAACTCCAGCCAAATGTAAGATGGGAAACCCCCCTCTCAGATTTTTCCAAATGTGTCCCACCGGAGCCATTTTCCACAGTTCTCCTTCAAAGTGATACATTTTCAATGTAGTGTGCGACAGAGCAGAGTGTTCCCTCCCCGGCGCCCGTGCTGCATACGCTGTTGTGCGTTTGTGTCTGCGCTTCAGGGTTGTTTATGCACTGTGTGTTATTGTCATACAGCATGTAGGTGATCTGGGAAATATTGTCGCTGGACCAGATGGCAGAGCCTCATTTAGACAAGAGGACAGTCAGCTGAAGGTAACACACACACACACACACACACACACACACACACACACACACACACACACACACACACACACTACAGTGTATTGAGCTTTAGGAAGCAATTATGTCGTTAATCAACATCTAATTTCCAAAAACAACACCCATGACAGCTTTTAATTTCGTCATTGATACCTCTGCGCACTCGCCGCAGGTATGGGATGTGATTGGCAGATCGCTGGTGGTGGATGCAGGCGAGGACGACCTGGGTCGAGGCGGTCACCCTCTCTCCAAACAGACTGGGAACTCTGGAGAAAGGTGGGAGAACAGCACCTGTTAAAGATGGGGGGGGGTAAACTGTAAGATGCATGGTGGGATACATGGTCTGATCAGGAGAAAATCACAGGAACAACTTTAGCACCAGGAGAGGTGGACATCTATAATGTTTGAGTCTGTGGTGATGTTATTTTGGGTTGCGTTTTTATATTACAAGGGTGTTTCTTCATTTGTCCACTGCCTGTTTATACAGAGAGGATGTTTATTGTTGCTGTCCGGCGTATGTATGTCCAAAACGGTCAGGAATGTGAGGTTTTGCCGACAGTTTGAGGATCCAATCCGTGTGTGTGTGTGCGTGTGTGTTAATACTGGGTTAGACCTGATTCTCCTGTCCGGACCTTCATATTTGAAAACCTCTTTATATGATTTATTATTATATGAGCACTCTAGAAGTAACGAGACCCTTTGAAGCTTATTACCTCCGCTGTTCTCTCCTCTGCAGACTGGCCTGTGGCATCATCGCCCGATCAGCAGGTCTTTTCCAAAACCCCAAACAGATCTGCGCCTGTGACGGGGTCACGCTGTGGGAGGAGAGAGACAGGCCGATAGCTGGGACTGGTCGAAGCAAGGTCAACACAGACACACCAGCAGCGCACCTCTGAAACACCGGCCGTACCTGTTTCCTGTGTCGGGCGCAGTTTGAAGGAGACAGGGGACCCCGGAGAGAAATGCAGATGACATTTGTCGGACAGAGAGTCGGAGCTGAAGCGAGGTAGACGAGCACTGAGGAATATGTTTCCACACAACTGGACCAAAGAGAAGTTACTGTCCTCTGAGGATTGTCAACGCACTAAAGCAGATTATAAAGCGACTGGGACTTTGTGAAAGTCACTTTTGATTAGCTGCAAGTCCCTTACTACTGTTATCTGTTTGCCTCTGACACAGCTGTCTCATCGGCTGTCTAAATTGATGTAGTGGCTGGGATAAATGCACTTGAGTTTGACATTAAAGTGTCTAAGTTGATAATGCAAGCTTGCTACAGTAGAAAAAACAGTAATAGAAATGATTTGGGGGAAAACAAATCACATTACACCGTCACAAAGCCTTCCAGCCGCACGGTCACTTGTTTGATTAGTCATCAAATAAACAGAAGCTGAAAGTCTAAATAGTGGTTAGCACTGTCGCCTCACAGCAAGAAGGTTCAATGTTCGCATCCTGGCTGGGGCCTTTCTGTATGGAGTTCGCATGTTCTCCCCGTGTCTGCGTGGGTTTTCTCCGGTTACTCCGGTTTCCTCCCACAATCCAAAGACATGCAGGTGTTAAGTTAATTGATAACTCTAAATTGCCCGTAGGTGTGAATGTTTGTCTGCCTCTGTTCGTCTCTATGTGCCCTGCGACAGACTGGCGTCCTGTCCAGGGTGGACCCCGCCTCACGCCCGATGTTAGCTGGGATCGGCTCCAGCCCCCCGCGACCCCGACCCCGGGATAAGCGGTTGAAGATGAATGAATGAATGAATGAAAGTCTAAATAGATATCAACATAAAAGTAAGGGGTAAATGGTCACAACAACCAGCCTCAGCCACTCCAACATGCTCATGCTCAGGTGGTGGTAGTAGCCGCGTAGATTGAAAAATTAAAGGGGCCCAATGTGAGGACATTCATTCATTCATTCATTCATCCATCTTTAACCGCTTAGAGCCGATCCCAGCTGACATCGGGCGTGAGGCGGGGTCCACCCTGAACAGGACGCCAGTCTATCACAGGACACATAGAGACGAACAGAGACAGACAACCATTCATACCTACGGGCAATTCTAGAGTCATCAAATCCATAAGGTGGCGTGAGTGACTTGGGTGAGAGAGAGTTGAATTCCATGCACAGTGAACGGCCCGAGGAGGGGTTTCTCTAAGGATTGTGTGCTCCGTTGTTTTTCTTTTCTTAACTTGGAGTTTGAGTGTTCAGTTCCTTCATCGTTGCCGCAGCCAACTTTAGAGCCGTACAGGAAACTGCTTCATATCCTCTCTTCTCTAGAAATTGTACACGATGATTGCAGTATAATGTAATAATGTGCCAAACTTCTACCTCTGACACTTGTGGAGTTCTGTGCACATATGTGTCCTGTTACAGACATTGTTATGGAGACAGTCTGTGCACCATATTGGCCATTTGAGTGTATTGATTTTTCCAAATTGAGCATCTGTCTTGTGGCCCAAATGAGCTTATTGATTTGAACCCCTAAACGTTCATTCAGTGTCTGAGGGCTGTGAACGCAACTTGACTTTAGGCTACAACTAGGGCGGGCTGATAATTCAATATGATTATTGTCTTTCAATGGAATCGATATCTGCAAAATAAAATTAGTTTAGATTTTGTGACACAGTTCTGTTCGGGGAGGAGGCCTCGGGGAAGACCCAGGACCAGGTGGAGAGATTAGATCTCCACACTGGCCTGGGAACGCCTCAGGATCCCCCAGTTAGAGCTGGTTAATGTGGCCCGGGAAAGGGAAGTTTGGGGTCCCCTGCTAAAGCTGCTGGATAAGAGGCTGAAGATGAGATGAGTTGATGAGTTCTGTTCAAATTGAGAATAAAAAGGCACATTAACTCAAAATCCTGAGAACATTTGATCTGAAACACCTGAGGGAATATCGTATGAAAATTGCAGTTTTGCTTTTATAAACAAACTTTGCAATAAACACTAAATTAAATGTGATTAACACCAACCGGATTACATAACGCAGCATTTCACATACAGTACGTGAGCAGATATCGTGACACACTGAGATAAAGTCCTTTGATGTGTAAAGCTATATTTCATTAAAACTAAATAAAACATGTCTATCGTCTGTATTTTTATATATCTTTCTGTCGCACTGGGGGAAAAAAAAACAGCACCTGAACTGCATTAATGCAATATTTACATCATTTGGACGACACTTTATATTCTGATCGTTGAACGTTATGTTTCTTTTGCACATAAGTTCTTAATAAAATGTGAAAATGCTTTTTCCCAAGTCTTTAATTCACACAGACATATACAAAGATAGGCTTTACCATGATTTCTTACCATTAATTTATTGAAGTACAAGAAAACATGCTATAAAGATAGATGTCCGTCCTCCACAGAGCTGGGTCTGTTGACGTTCCTGCCTGTTAAAGGGAAGCTTGTTGTTGCCACTGTGTGCACAAGATTGCTGGAATGATACTGTACATAACTATAATAATTATTACTATTTTTATTAAATATAGTGCGACTTGTTGCTGCTCATAGGGGAATTGTCGGGTCTTTGTAAATCACATATAAGAATGAATGAAGGATGAATTGAATCTGGATATAAGACTGAAGCCATATTCTCCAGCCCTAGCTGCAACCGGTGTTCATTTATACTATCATATGATGTGTGGGTTACTTTTTCCATTAATAATGTAGCCTATAAAATGTCAGAAAACAGTCCTTATTTCTCAGAGCTCAAAGTTTTGTTTTGGGGTCCGACCATTAATCCAAAATAAATGCATTTACAGTGATTGAAATCAATGAGGAGCTGGAACGAAGGGATGTGGTGTTTTTACTTGACAAATGACTTGTCAACTTTTTTTTTGCTGATTAATTTTTTGCTTCATAATCAGTGTGTATCTTCCTCATACTAAAGGCTGCATTAGCAATCCTATTCTACTGGATGTGTCCTCTGTGATTCAGCCAAAATGTGTCACATCTTTTTCACAGCACAGAATAATGAATAATGAGCTCTTTAATTGAACTCCCTCACTTGTTGTTTTCTTGTCCCTTTGGAGCCAAACCCTGTGGCTCTGAGGGCTTCCTTTTATTCTCCTAGTGTCTTTGATAGATTAAACAGGCTTTTATTACATGACTGTGTACCGTGTGCATGTGTGTGTGCATGTGTGTGTGCATGTGTGTGTGTGTGTGCTTGGGTCATCCGTGTGAGGATTATTCAGCATCCTCCGGGTCCTGCAGCAGCCCTCCCCCTCCGCAGCCTCTCCACCAGAATGCCCGACATGCAAACGGAAGCAGGCGCTACCATTTTGAAACACAGCACCGCCTAGGTAAGATGGTAGATCCTCTTTTTTTTTTATTTAATCGCCTTTCTGCAGTAATATTGTCATCGCAGCCGCATGGGAGGTAATTCATTCAGATTCGTTTTAAAGCGCGAGTGTTTTGGACGGGTGCGTTTTGGAGACAAAGACGTATTAAACCCACCGCGTTGTAGCACTCGGTGTTACACTGAATTCATTCCTGTACGGTTAAAAAAAAAAACGTGTCTTCTTACACTGTATCGATCTCCCATTGAGAGCCAGTTGTTTCGGCTATTACGCGTTTTAACATTGTTGCGTATTTCAGACTAAAACGCGCGTTTGATCGTTTTCTTCGCGTCTGTTTTTTTAACACCATATGGCGGCTTGTTTGCTTTGGACAATCGAGAGAAACTGATAAGCATCCCGTCTCTCCGTTAACATGTTTGACAATACGTTGAATCTGTCCAACGTGTCAAAACAAGCTGTGTCTTTTTTTTGCCGTTTTTGTCGCTTTTTAAAACGACCCGAGCTGTGGAAATGTGTTGACTCAGCGTCGCGCTGCGTTATCAGGAAAAAACAGCTTCCCCCTTGTTATGCCTCGCGTGAACCCAGTGTGTGAATGCAGCAGCCATATGTAACAGGACCGGGGGTACACATACTGTATGTTACACTGTAGAAACACTGATGTGATCTCCTTTAACACGTTTTCTATGAGCAGCAGCAGCAGCAGCAGGGCAGGAGGTGTAGTTCAGTCAGTGTAGCAGCTGACTGGAGTCTAAACCAAAAAATAGAAATGTCATTCTCTGGTGTCATGTTCCTGTTTGCTCTTCTGATTTACAACCAGCCGTAAAGGGTGTTCAGGAGGAGGAAAAGGTGTCCAGCAACCTGTGTTAGAAAGTTAAAGGAATACCTTACAACAATCATTTACTAGGGGACCGAAATAATCATTTACAAGGTGATCAAACAACCATGTACTAGGGGGTCGAAACAATCATTTACTAGGGGGAAACAATTATGTACTAGGGGATCAAAACATCTATGTACTAGGTGATCAAAACATCTATGTACTAGGGGATCAAAACAAAAGTTTACTAGGTGATCAAAACGACCATGTACTAGGGGATCAAAACATCTATGTACTAGGTGATCAAAACCATCATTTACTAGGGGTGTCACAACTCTCCACATCCATGATTCATTTAGACTTTAGGTTTGTCAGGTCGCGTTGATAACATTTTGTTAGACTGAATTTGTAAAGATCATTGGTTTTATCAAGTTCTTCAAAATCATCGCTACACTTGTACACTCGCCAATGTACCAAGCGAAGGCCATGTGGTCAGACATGGCCTTTAACGGGGGAGTGGCTGCTCCTGCTTTTGAATTCAATAATTGAAATCGTGAGTTTGTTTTCAAACAATTTTCTGTTTAGAATTGAAATCACGACACCCCTGCTGTGTACAAACGCAACATTTAGTGTAATAATAATCCAAGCCTCGTTTATCAAGGTGATCCTCAAAACCTCAAACCTTACCATTTAAAACACTTCCACATAAACAAGCATGAACAGGCACTTACTTGTCCCACGAGTGCATTTTAGCAAAAGTTAGGGAAGAACTTAGCACACGACTGGATAAACAAGACTTGGGATTATGCTGCATGTGGTGCGTGAGAGTTTGTAAACAGATATTTTGATGTGGTTTGCTTTTGTCAACGCAGACTCCTTCAATGGATCAAGAATTTTCTGCATTTTTGGGTTCTTCCTTCACCGTGGACGCATGCGAGAGAAATTAAGTTTTCTTCATAAACTCAAGGCTACACAGGGGGAGTAATTGATATGTAAATGATTAATTTGGGGGGTGTAAAGTATTCCTTGAAAGCAGCCTTTTCAACACAAAGGGGCCTTTCTGTATCACAATCATCGTTACAAATGCCTTGTGAGTTCATATGCAGTGCTCCCACTCGAAGATATTAGTGTAAAGCAGGCTGTCTCATACGACTGTGACTCATCATAGCCATATACCTGTAAGTAATTACAGCCTCCTCAAGTGAGGGTGGGATCTTTAATGAGTTCCTCCTTCCTTTGCTCCATGATATATATTGAGGATATTTAGCTGTTATTCACCGATGCAACGTGTTCACCCACTCTGTTTTACATAATCTGAGTTTATCCGATCTGAGTGGCCGGCTCGCATGCAAACGTGAGGTCTGTGTGGTTTTTAAATTTGCAATATTCAAATACTAATCTGTCTGCTCATTCGTGTTCTGAGGTTGTTCATCAAGAGTGCATGTATAACAAAGTTAAACTCTGCATCTTTAGTCTATTATTCGCCTTATCATTAGCGGTTTCCTGCTGGAGAAATAGAGCTTTGTCAGCAGCTCCCGTTCCCTCCCAGACATTTTAAGCCCTGAGAAAAAAAACTAAATAGCTGGGTCAGCTATGTCCCTGTGTACTGCAGTCCACTGCTGTATTCAGATAATTGCTCTTCAGTACTTCCCTCTCCTCCTCAGACTACCGTGGAGCCAAAGGTGTGGCTTTGTCGTGGAGGCTGATTGTTATGCTGTGTAGTTAATCCCCTCTCTTATCTCTTAAGTTAAGCACATCACTCTTCTGTTCCTCTGCAGCGCCATGGACAAGAGCAACACAGTGAAGCTCTTCGTGGGCAACCTGGCGTTGGACACAACCCAGGAGGAGCTGTCGGCCATCTTTGAACCCTACGGCCAGGTGGTCAGCTGCAGCGTACTTCGACAGTTTGCCTTCGTCCACCTGCAGGGTGAGGGCGCCGCCGAGCGAGCTATCAGGGAGCTCAATGGACGGGAGTTTCGTGGACGGAATTTGGTGGTGGAGGAGTCGAGGGGACGGCCGTTGCACTCCACCAAGGTGTTTGTGGGTAATCTGAGTGGGATGTGCACCACGGAGGACCTCCAGCAGCTGTTCCAGACATTTGGGAAAGTTCTTGAGTGTGACAAAGTCAAAGGTGAGCAAATACTGTAGTTACACTTCAACTGTTCTAAAATGCTCCCAGTAACGTCTCTTTCGAGTTGTGCTCGATGTTTGTAAAATTGTGGGGCTAGTGTATGAGTGAAGTCATGTAGTAGTGCTAGTAAGAGATTATATCTGATCATTTTATTCCAATTGTGAAATTGCTGAGAGATTTTACGTTCTATTACATTAGTTAGAGATCATGTGATGTGTTATGATAAACCAAGGTGGTTTCCTTTGGGGTAATTCATATTTTTGTGTAGAAGTAATAAGTAAGTGCCTGTGGCAATGCCACTGTGATCCTAACTGTTGTCCCTGCGCTCAATGACAGCCAGGCATTCCTCTTCCGCAGGCTATGCCTTTGTCCACATGGAAAACAAGGAAGACGCACTCCAGGCCATCGAGGCCCTGCACGGCACCTCGTTTAAGGGCCGCCCGCTGTCTGTAGAGCTGTCCAAGGTCCAGCCCAGCAAGCAGGCGCCAACAGGAAAAATCCCCTGTGTTAACTGTGGAAAGCAGGGCCACTATGCTGGAGAATGCCCTGTGGGGAAGCCATCTCTGGAGCAGTACCAGAGTCAGGCAGCGGTCCTGGCTGCCGCTGCTGCTGCAGCTGCCGGCCTGCCACTACAGGTCCAACAAAGCGTGCACAATTCAGTCTACAACACCTCCACCTTTGATCCCACATATGCAGCTCTCACTGGGATCACCACGGGCACACGCACTGATGGAAACCCAGTGAATCCAGCTGTTTATGGTGCCCTTGCCAGCCAGGTGTATGGTGCCAATGTTGCCAGTCAGCTTTATGGAACGATGGCCAATCAGGCAGCTCTTACATCAGGGGCCACCCAAATGTACAGCTCGATGACCCCCAACATCTACGGCCAGATGGCTGCAACACCGGCGGCTGCTGCTGCGGCTGCAGCCGCCGCTGCCTACTCGCCTCAAGTTTACGCCCCAACTATGGCCAACTCCCATGTCTATCTGACTGCTGCTCATGGAATAGAAATGCCAACAGGAGCGACTGCAGTAAACCCCACCTACAGTGTATCTCCAGCGATTTATGGTGCTGCCACACCAGCCTACGCTCATATAGGCGCCATGGGAGCAGCGGACCCTACTGCAGCCATCTTTGAGGCAGCCAGACAGGCACATTACTTTGCCCAGGGCCAGCAGGTTATGGCTGACCAGCAGACAGTGGCCGCCGCAGCAGCAGCGGCTGCAGCGAAGTCTGGAGAGAGGGACCGCAGTCCTTTACGGAGGTCACTGCTACCAGACCCAGTGATGAAGCCGTTCATGTACCAGAGAGCGAAGCCACGCAGACCCCTGCTCCCTACGCCAGCTGGCCGAGCGGCAGAAGAGGCAGCGGAGGCTGCAGAGGACCCCATGGCTAGGTAGGAGATGATCTTTCAGCCTTGTTACCATCAGCTATGCACTACTGAAGCATTCCCAGAGAGAGCTGAGCTTCTCTCATACTATACTTTTTTTTACCTCAAGGAATCAGATTTGTGTGGTCATGCTCGATGTGTCTCATGGTTGATCGGTGCTTTTTTTCTTTTCCCTTCAACACTCTTGTTTCTCCCACTGTGTCCCTCTTCCTACCTAAACCTTCCTCTCCCTGCCTTAACCCATCCCTCGTATCCCCCCTCCTCCCTTCTCTTAGGTACTATGCGGAGTACTACCAGCAGCTGCAGCAGTACCATCCCCAGTTCCAGTATGCCTACCCACCACCGAGCTCAATGGCCATCCCTGGCATGCCCGGAGTGTCCGCCGTATCAGCAGTCCCTACAGTTTCTGCGATGTCCGCCCAGTCAGTCGCTGCGCTGGATGCCCTCAGGCCAGTGGTTCCCACCGCTGCGGCAGTGGCAGCTGCCATGGCTGCGCCAAGGGTGTATGAGCCGCCGTTGCCGCCGCCCACGCGCAAGGAGGCCATCCTCCGCCGCCCCGAACTCTCCCTTCACACGCCTGAGCCCCCCTTCCGATAGTCGCACACAACTCTCTGCCCCCCCACCTCCCACCCTTCCTCTTTACCCTGAACCCCTTCTCCTCTTCCACCCCCAAACTTGACCACCTTACAGCAGCTGTGTGTGTATGTGAGTGTGTGTGTGTGTCTTGAGGGTCTGGGCGGGGTTTGAAACTGGGGGCTCTTTGGTTTATTAACCGACTTTAGGAAGGACTTGGTCAGCTAACCTTGGTCCTGTTCGCATACACAGTGCAGCCATTAAAAGGGAGGCTCCCATCGGTTGTACGGGCATTCTTTGTGCTTCTCTGTTTTACCTTTTTTATTGTGCCAGTCTCACACTTGTGCCAGTATTAGACTGACTCAGTCAGTCATTTCATATGCCTTTATTTCTGCAACCCAGTTATGATTTTCTACGGCCAAATCTACGATAAAAGACATTTTTTTATCAGCCATCCTCCTTCGGCCTAGATGATCAGTTAGGGCAGCTAATTTGAAACCTTTTTTGCCTTATGTTTGAGATTTGTAATGTGATCAGATGGGAAGTCCGATAAACACATATTGTGTACAGGCTGCATTGCATTGAACAGAACCAAGGTTATAGTGTGCCGGGGGATGGTGGGTGGGTGGGGGTGTTGTCCTGAATGTAACGTGGATGTAAGTGTGAGACGTGCGGGCTCCTGACCTTGCAGCGCACAAACACAGCAGTTTAGACTGCACCATGCAGACAAACAAACCAACATAAAGCACACATAATACGTACTGTAATGTATGTTTGGATCCTTTCTTGACCCCCCCCCCCCACCCACCACCACCTGTTATCTTAACTACAACACTGGAAGACACTGCTTCACCTCTCGTTCTCTCTCTAACTACAGTTGCCTACCTCTGACAATAAAATTCAGCGTAGAGTCTATTTTATTCCACATTTGTTTCAACCAGTCGACCGTTTAGTTCCCGCTCCTCGTGAAGGCCCAGGGGTCAGCAGGGGGAGCCGGATTTCAGCGACAATGAGTTTTTGTAGATATTCTGTATTAAGTCCTCCTGCGTGTCCAGAGGCCTTTTTTGAAAAAAAGAAAACCGTGTGTGTTTTTGTTTGTTTAAGTGTAGTCAACCTGGAGTGTAATAATTTGTAAATGGACAAAAAACTATGTGTAACTACTGAATGAGCTGTTTACGAAACATTCTATTAGGAATCATGATATGTGACGAGCTCAATTATGTGCCTATAAGCTTTGAGTGAAGTGCATTAAGTGGAGGGATCTCCCATTTTTTAAGTGCTTTTTTAATCATCTTAAGGGTAGGGTGGTAGTGGGGGGGGGGGGGGGGGGGGGGTGTGTAACAGGAGCCCTCCTAGTACGCAGAATGCTACGAGCAGTGAAGCTTTCTCGTGGACTCCTGTACAAGATTTTCTTTCATATCATAGGTTTTTTTTTTAAAAAGCCACAAACTCTCGAGCCTCACAGGTTCTTATAGTTAGCCGCTGGTTTTTAAGCAGGAACGACAGTGATAGCACCAACGAATTGAGAGATGTGGAAGTGTCTTCCATTTGCTCCAACTATCCTACTTTGTCCATATACCAGACCTGCTTCAGATTGTAAATGCAAAAAAAAATAAGATTTAAGTGTCTTGTTTTAATCTGATCGGTGGGTTTGCTGCATCAGGAGAACTTGACTTGTCCTGAGTGACAAACTCTACTGGTTTGATTCTACAACAACTTAAAATCAATCACTTGGAGGTTGTTGTTTTTTTTTTGCAGCTATTATTTGACAGCGGTCTGACGCACACACAGACATTACCCTCTGAAATCACCTTACTGCCTCGCTGTTCCCCCCCCCCCCCCCCCCTCCCCCCCTGTGGTTTTTAGTGGTTAAGTGACTTTTGCATCTCACAGTGTAATCTTTCTGTGTTGTATATACAAACACACACACCAGTTGCATCCTTTGTAGAATTATGTGGTTTGCGAAATGTCTTGTTTGCCATGTTTGACCGTATCTTTTAGTATTATAATTTTGCCTCTTTTTTTTTTAGGAAAAGACACAAAAGTAAAAATTGGCATGCTTTTTATTGAGAATATGTACACTATAATCATTATTATAATAATAATAATAATAATAAAGAATGTTTGGCTGACTACAGTGGTAAAAGAAAGCAAAGGGTTCGGACTATTCCCCTTCTTGTTTATGTTGTTCTTCTCCACTATCTGTTTCTCTTGTCGTTAAATTGACCACCAGACCCATTTGACTTGGGACCCGGGGGGACAAAGGTGTAGATGCTGGCCCAGCTTTGCTCTCTTTGGTCAGGGTAAGTGCGGGTTAGTGCTCCTTCCTCTCTCCAGCCTCTCAAACTGGGTGCAAATCAAAACGCATGTTTGCACATAACCAAATGCACTTGAGTATTTAATTAATAAAGGCTCAGTATGGTCCTTTTTTCATCCAGAAAGGACACCGTGGCATCATGTTGAGAGCTGGGGAGAGGCACACAGATAGAATGGCCTGAGTGCATTTTGATCTGTGGAGCAGTCCTGTTTCTTGGGGTTTGATGGGTGTGCGTCTGGTCTGGTCTGGTCTGGTCTGGTCTCCCCCCCTGCTGCACCAAATTCTCCCCCCCACCCACCCCCACCCTTTCCGTGTGTCTCTTGTGTCCACTCTACTCTCAGAACTTGCATGTGTGATAATCTGTAACTGCCACACACACTAAAAAAAAAAAGTCCCCGCGACAGTCCAGCTCTGAACTAACTATCTCAACTGAATTAGGTCACCGGGCCACCTGGAACGGCCAGCGTGCAGCCGTGCGTGAGCGTGGCGGCGTGAGCCATGGGGACGACTTATAAGCGCGACGCCACCGCAGTTGGGAAACTTGTTCTCTCTCTCCTCCTCACCACCAAGGTAAATGACAAAAAAAAAAACGAAACGAAAAAAACAAAAAGCACTGACCTCTCCTCTCCCTCCACCTGCCGCCCCCTCCTTTGACTGTGCCTTGACCAAACACTCCTCCCCCTTCCCCCTCCTCTCCTCCGCCATCGCCACTTCTCTCCCCACCTCCCCTCACTCCGTAACTCCTCCTCTGCTGCAGTGGCAGTGCCCTCGGTGGGGTTTGGCGGGAGGGGTGGTCCACAGTCCTCAAGACTTGAGTCCTGTCTCGCATCAGAATACAAGGCGACTGACTGTGCCCTCTGTCCCGCTTGTGTCTGAACTAGTGAATAAAAGTGTGATAGAGAGAGAGTGTGTGTGGAAAGAAAGAATGAATGGATGTCTGAAGAGCTTTTTTGGATGGTCTTTCATTAAATTGGTGAGGCTTGGCACATTGCGGACACACCCTTACCCCTCCACTGCCCGCTAGTCAACTCCTCTCCACCGCCGTATTCGCCGCCCTCACCCTCCCTCCCTCTTCCTCACCTCCTTCCCTCCCTCCCTCCTCCCCACCCTACTGTCCCCTGTGCGCCTCTCCTCTCCGCCGTTCACATACACACATACAGCGCTTTCTCTCCGCCGCCACCGCCGTCGCACCACCTTGGATCTGGGTTCGTGGCTCTGGCTCAGACTCAACTTCCCAGAACCACCCACCTGACCCAACCTCCCCACCCTCCTTTGTTACCGTAGAGGCCTGATGGCGTGCCAATGGACAGTGTATGTGTGGTGGCCTGCCGCCGGACTCAGTAACAGAGACACTTCAATGTTGGACAAAGTCGCTTTGCTAAAAAACTGTTGATGCTGGGTATTGCTCCGCATGGCTGTGGAAGGGATCCCGCTTCCCCCAAAAAAAGAACATTTAAAGTGATAAATCAACCTCAAAACAATCTGGGTCCCTCACAGCCTGTGTGCCAATCAGAAACGTCCTATAAGATAGGCTTTAGGTATGGGCCCAGTCTGACCTGTAGATTCTCAATCTCAGGGTTCCTATAGGACTTTTCTGGTCCGGCAGCTGTGTTCCTCTAATACTGGGATCAGCTGGACTGGCTGTGGATATGTGCTTTGAGTGACTTGTATGTGTTTCCTACCTGATAAGATTGTCCATGTGCTGAGAGAGAGAGAGCTTTAACCCCTGCCCACATGTTCCCACACTCACAGGCTTTTTGAGTACGTCGAATGAGTTGTCCAACAATTTTTCGCTCCGACAGCTGCGAGATGGAGTCGAGACAAAAGAGGGCGTTTGTTGTCTCCCTAACAAAACAAAGGAGAGGGAAGAAGCAGGAGGAGAGGGGATGAATAGATGAGTTGATTATAAGGTGAGTTGACAGCGGAGGTCCAAAGCTGCTCCCTTAATCACACCCTTCAGATCTTGGTGGACCCTATTGTTAAAAGCAAGAATCTAATTCTGCAAAGGGGCCCCATGTACACTGGACAGTTAATGATGCAGCTTTGACTCTGGGGTGTTCATTTCATGGACACCGTATGCACCAAAAGCGTTTTCACTGCATCAAATAATATTTTTATTAGAATCATCCTGAAAGCAATGCACCTTTTGTAATGAGTAGATAAAGGGCCAACTCCTCGATTAAGGTGCGTGTCACACCAGATCAGTGTCCTCCAGCCACCTCATCCTCCCCACTCTCCCAGCTCCTCACTAAAAGGCTTCTTCTTCGGGTGCTTGCGAGTTTGGGCTTCCCGTGCTTGGGTGAATGCAGCCACCGCATCTCTTTAAACCCCCCCCCCACTCCCATGCTCTGAATTCACAGTCACACTGTACTGACAGCCACAGCTCCCCTGCAGCCTCCTCCCTACTTCCACTTCCTCACCCGCTCTCTCTCTCCTCCCCCCCCAACCCCACCGTCTTCTGTTGGTTTGGACGGCTGACGAACTGCAGATTGCTCTTCATGCACACATTTCTCTGTACTGTGTTGTTTTGACGGGGATCCCTACATGTCCAGTCTGTTCTCCTGCAGCAGGTATTCAGCTGGGACGTGCAAGTGTGTGCAGTTTTGTTAAGCCCCAGACCATATTGCCTTTTTTCAGTTTGCAAGTAGAGATTCAGTAGGTTTAGCCA
Organism: Echiichthys vipera; assembly: GCF_963691815.1. Taxonomy (NCBI): domain Eukaryota; kingdom Metazoa; phylum Chordata; class Actinopteri; order Perciformes; family Trachinidae; genus Echiichthys; species Echiichthys vipera. The sequence goes on along the minus strand of NC_139847.1, from coordinate 6,621,033 downwards.
ATGTGGACGTGACTATTCTCCGATAGCACAGGTGGTATCGGACTCTACCGCCGCTCATCCTTTTCTTCACAAAGCGGCAGAGTCATACCTCAGCCATTACCTCATCTGCAGGGGATCGACAAAACATCAACACTTGCAGGGATTAAATGCAGTTCAATGCAGCGTCCCTGCATTTATTAAGAAGCTCAGTCTGTTATAATTTCTGCTGAGAACTGGTATTAGAAGTCTTGGAGCTGCAGGGCGTGGCAGCTTGCGTTATACTGTAAGGTGTTTGTGTTATTTTGTTCACCCCCTGGCCCTGTCCGTGTATGTTTGAACTTCACATAGATGCATTTGCACAGTGATCATCCCCATTGAATCCAGAGCTCAGTAGCAGCACACTAATGTAACCACAAATAGTCACACAGTAGCTAAGCGTCTTCAAGTAGGTTAATGGACCAAGCCGAGTGTAGTTACATCGAAACGCTTGATTAATTATAATATACATCATTCTAGTTTCCAAAGACACATCAGGGGTGACGGGATAATGCGTCACCTCCAGAGGCTGGCCATCTGGATCTGCTCATTTCAAGGAAATTTGTTCTAGCACAAAGTTGAATGGGATGGGATGGGAAGGGGGGCGGGGGGTGGGGGATCTTTGCATCAACATGTTTACTGTGAATGACAAATCCTGATATAAACAAATTATATTGTACGGTCGTGTATGCATATATATGCCTTTCTGATCTGTATTTCTTAAAATGTCCATTTTTTTCAGTCTGCATGCAAATCATGAATAAATTCTTTTTTTTTCTCATAAAAGTGTCTGGATCTCTTTTATTCTGATTTAATGTTTGTACTGATATGACGCATTTCCACTGAAGGGTAGAGCAGCTGCAGGGCTCGGCTCAACTCCACTTGCTCTTTTTTGTGTTTTCCATTAAAGTGTAAGTCCGGTGTAAACGCACTCCATGGTCTTTTTCTGCATGAATATACATAAAATAAGCCATCAAGACAATTTTTTTCGTAGCTCATCTATTAACGGAGAAATCTTGGACTGTCGCTAACAGTGAGACACTGCTAACAAAGATTAGCTTGGGGCGGTGCGATGAACGCAACCAAAACGCTATTCTTTAACCACTAATACTGTTTAAAATAACACCAAACCTCTGCAGTAGCATGATAAGAGTCCCTACACATAAAACAAAGCACCAACAACGTAGTTAGTGAACCCAGAGTTTATTAAAAGAGTGTTTTAGGATGCTACAAGCCTTGATAGCAGGGCTACGTCCATATTGACAGGCAGTCCAAACAAGTTGATTACCGAAGGAGGAAAGTATTGAACTGAACTCCAGTGCATTCTGTAACCGACTCGTTTGGGCTAAGGCTTGTAACATTGTAAAACACTCTTTTAATAAAGTCTGGGTTCACTAACTAGATTGTTGGTGCTTAGGGACTCTTATCATGCTCCTGCAGAGGTTTGGTGTTATTTTAAACAGAATTAGTGGTTAAAAAAAGCTGTTTTGGACGGTTTAGCGCTCGGCCCCGAGCTAATCAGTGTTAGCAATGTCTGGCTGTTAGCGCCTCTCTGGGATTTCTTTGTTAATAGTTGATCAATGAAAAAAACGTGCTGGGTTATTTGATGTATATTCATGCCGGGGAAAAAAACGTGAGATGCTGGACTCCTACTTTAACAAAAGTTGTGTATACCTGGTACCTTTTGTTGATACCACCTCAGTCAAGGTTCCAAGCGAGGTGGAGTTTAACCTCAGACCATTGATTGGTGAGAGAGAAGCATCACTAGTATCATCCCTTGTGGTAACCCTGGAAAACCTGCCATTTAAAAAACAAAAACAAAGCTATCATCAATAGAAACCGCAATTTACAAAAAATGATTTCCACCCAGATTTTTATAAATGGCACTCTGCAAAACTACACCGTACAATTGACTGAAGTGCAGACTTTTCTCTGTTTGGTTGCAAATTAAAGGTTTCACACAGTGTCACCTTGAAGATGATGTCACAGCAGTTTTATGCCAGTGTCTAGCTGAGAGTCCCGCCTACACTGAGAGGGAACTATCCGCAGAGAATAGAGCCACCTGGTACCAAAAGTGAGTGGTCTCCAGCGGAACCATGCAGTGGAAAGAGACATTTGACAAGCAATACAGAAAGTTTCCTGATGGACTGCTGGATAACTTTCAGTTTGTGAAAATAAAAAGGATAAACTATGGATTTACCTGCACCCTGTGGAATAAGATGGTTTGAGTTGCTCTCAGTCTCCAAAAATGCTTTTCTGTAATGTTAACTCTTTTTTTTTTTTTTTAGAGAGAGAGAATTTGAAAGTCAGTTCTGTGATACTGTTTTCTCTGTGGCTGAATCTACAGAGGCCTGGGTTTGCCATTGAGGGTCACTAACAGCAACAGGTGCATTGCACAGGCCATAAAAACCTCTCTGGAGCGAGGGGGCGTAATTGACATCCCACCACGCCACTCACGAGCCAGTTAACCCTGACCGCAGGACACTAGCCCGCCTTTTAAACCTTTTTAGGGTCAGAACCTGATACCCAAGCTGTCGGTTCCCATACTTATTGGGGTGCGGTCACGTGTGCCACTTTTGACCAGGAAAGGAGCACCGGGCCAGCAGGTTTTTCTGGTAGTGGGAGCACCACCTCCGCACACCTCGCACCAGTGGAGTCTGGTCTCTGCAGCCCCTCACGGCGTCGCCCATTGCTGATTAATTTTTTCTTACTAAAAACAGAGGGGGACGCGAAGTCCTGACAAGAGGCGGCAAGATGACAGCTGTCGAAACCCACATGACATACAGTACCAACTCCTACACGATCATGCAGGAAGAGCAGTACATGACCCAGGAGGACGACTGGGACAGGGACCTGCTGCTGGACCCCGCCTGGGAGAAGCAGCAGAGAAAGGTAGGTTTGGATTTGGAGGCTCCGAGCAGAGGCTTACGCTTGTGCCGTCGTGCGTAATTACGCACGGATTGACCCGTGCCCTCACAGTATTAATAAGTGACTTTCAATGCATTTTAACATGGAAAATGGTATGGTTTGGTCTGGCCTCCCCCCTAAATGTGGAAAGTCTAAAACAGCCCAACACGAAACTGGGAATCTGCGCCTTAGCTGTCCTCGCACCTGGCACTTCAGTCCTGCTGGGAGCTGTGTGGGCAGATATTTTTGGCCGTGGAACTTTCTCAGTGTTGTCTTTCAGATACCCCCGATTGCCTTGCGAAGACTGTCTAAATATAATACCACCCTCTCTCCAGTCTTTCGCCTTCATGAAACATAACTTATAAAATAGTCTACAAGAAGACTAAGTTTCAGTGTTTAACATTAAGCCAATCTGGAACAAGTTTAAAACGCAACACCTATTGTTGAACAAAAGGGAGAGAGACACTGACACTGTCATTAATTTTGATTTAAGTCAGTGTTCCAGCTATTTTAGGCCGAGATAAGCAGGGCTATGCGTAATTTAAGGATAAGAGATAGGACAATCCTTCATTAGTCCCGAAGTGGGGCCATTTAGTGTTACAGCAGCAAAAGAGGATAGTGCAAATAACATAAGCAATAATGCAAATACTGTTAAATATAAGTATTTGTACACAGTAAAAAAAAACAGTTAAAAATAGCTTTAAAACAGTAAAATAAAAAAAGGGAAAGTGACAGTTAAACACAAAAAATGATAAATACACAAATACTGGTCAACAGTGTGTGTTTTAAATTCAAATTAAAATAACAATAAAGGGATTTTTTAAATATCATTTTTTTTAGCTTAATGTGTTCATTATTTAATTAGTTTTTAAATAAGTCCAAGAAACAAACAACAACAAAAAAAAATCGTGAAAAAATAATATTTTTTTAGCCGGAAATCGTCATCCATACTAAGCTGTCCGTTGCCTAGGCGACCAGCTGCCAGTTGGACAGGTGCGTTTAATTAGCTGTCTGAGCTAAAAGCCAACTGACACAAGTGCCGTCTGCTGCCGCAAAAACTGGGACAGAAACAACACAAACAAAGGTTAATACTGTTTTATCATTCGTGGAAATGTTCACCTGAAACACAAATGATCATGTGGTCACAGTGTTTCAGTTAATTCAAAAGATATGCCTGTACGTATCCCTGGTTTGCTAGTTTAAAGAGTTTGTTTAGCCGCGGTCGCCATCTTGGATGACCGTTTTCAAAGAAGCTGAAAATAGCTGTCGGTGAGTCCATAACTTGTGGTTTGAATGACCATTATAGCTTTTCCCTTTGATATTAAGTTTAGTATTATTTAAGGCCTCCGTATTTCTGTCAGACACAGCTGGCTATGTCTGAATTAAACACCCAAGTCCCAGATTACACCTTTTTAGACCTTAACACTGATGGTTAGCTAGCTAAAATTACCTCCAAATCCCACAGCAAAGATTTATTTTTTACATTTTATTTATCATCAAATATTACGAACAATTGGAAAAGGAACAAAAAACAAAGCCACACATTCCAAAACATGACAAAGGCACACATTGAAATGATATAAGGGTAAGTTATGGCAGACAAGTTCACTGAATGTAATTTGATTAAAATTCAATAGTTTATTAACATTGTTGTTGGATTCAACATATGACAGAGACTCAAAAATATATTTCTAATTCAGTTAAAAATAATGGGAATGAAGGGGCTGCCTTGGACATCTTGACTTTATGTATATGGAATTTACCTTATGTTAAATTTATTATTGCAAGGGAAGGAGCCAAAAATAATGTATTTATCATCAAAGTGATACCATACTGTAGTTTTAGCAAAAAGAAAAATTTCCAAATATTTCCAAAAGGGGATACAAAATGGACACTTATAAAATAAATGGATGATACTTTCTCTATCTTTTTTAAAGAGGGAACAGCCGTCATCAATGTCAGAAAATGTATGCATTAGTAGGATAGATGTTATGTCATAGCTTGAGATTTAATTCTCTAATTTTGTTGGAAAATTAAGAATTGAAATGGGACAAAACCAAGAGAGAGTTCCAATAAATCTTTCCATGAGGGGTTATTGTCCTTTTGCTATAAAAGCATCTTCTAATATTTTTTTTTAGTACATTTGTAACTAATAAATTGGAAAGAGCAAAGGTCAATACAAGCTGAACAGCTCGTTGACAACACTTGCCATTGTTTTGTAGACAATTCAACATCTTTTAAACGCTCTTCTTTATAGCTGGCACAATAAAACATTCAGTCTGTAAAAAATAAAAGTTATGACTTTAACCAAGCACAGATGGCAACTCATCATGTGCATTAAAACTATTAAAAAGAGTATACAACAATCTATGTTCCATACATGATTTCAGATTTATATTATTATAGCAGTCACTTCCTGTTACATTAACATCTTTTGAGAGTTGCAACTTGGAAGACAAGATAAAATCGTTTATTGTGAAACATCATTTTTTTTGCCTGTCTTGAGTCTTTCAGAAAGAAGTGTGTTGTCAAAAGATGATACACAAATGAAGCAGTTTTTACACTGTACGCTACAAATGCTGATGTTCTCTCTTACGTGCTAATTTTGTTTCTAATTTACATGCTTTTCATCAAAAAGGTCAAACTGTCAATTGTCCAAATGTCAGTAGTAAAAATAGTCAGATTGATGTTATAATTAAAGTTAAAAGTAAGATGATATACCAATTTATATCATTTTTTTTCTTTGCTGTATTCTATTTTGTGCTCCCGGCGCCACAAGACAAATTCAACACAGGGATTATCTGCTCTACTCTAATCTAATCTCATTTTATCTAACCTAATCTAATGAGATCTAATCTAATAACACCTAATGTACACTGTTGTGGTGCATTACAGCATGTTCTGATGTTACTTTGCTGTGAATCTGCAGAATTGTTCTGTCCCCCCTTTCGAGCCGGAGCACTGTGACAGGCTGAGAGACCTCAACAGATGGTTAAAGAAAGAGAGAGAGAGATGGCAAGGATGGTAGATCTACACCCCGGGTTGGTTTCACAGACCTACAAATAAACATCTTCCCTAAAAATACTTTTAAACTTGCTCGGCTCCAACTTCCCTCCCTCCCTGCTTTCATTTCTAGCATGTTTTTCTGTCTTTTCTCCAGTTGGGGGAAACACTTCCTCTCGCCCCCATTCCTGAAATATCCCTTCGGACCTTCTTTCTCTTTTGTGGCACACTTTTGTCTTATTTTTCGTCTTTTAGAAGACTCACTCTTTTTTCCCCCTGTCTCATGCACCTGTCAATCTTTTAAATGTAAGACGATATAATAGGCCTTGAAAAACCCCGCACAGCCAAGCATGCCCCTCTCTTTAGATTTCACCTCTCAACCTCCCAAGGGGAGTAGGTCATCATACTCCATTGCTCTTCTCGGCATGTAAAATCCAGCTTAAGGAGGTGATATCAGCCAATAGATATAGCCAGTGAATCATTTTGCAATGTAATGAATATGAAAGGAAATCTTCGCACCACCTGTTCTCTCTTCTCTCCTTGAAATTTCAGTGGAAAAAGCCGCTCACCACTTGACGCAGTAGTAAAGTGTTTGTCAACACACAGTGATGCCGAATCCGATATGGCACATTAGAAATAGTGTATGCTTTGGTGTGTGTGTGTGTGTCTGAATTGTACATCTTGACACATTGGTTTATATTTATCATTAGGCAGCTCTTGCCGATTGCTCGCTATATGATTCATGGCTCAGTTTGGAGCAGGGATTTGATAGGAGTTGGCAAAAATCGTGTTAGATGTTGCATCTATCAAACAGTGTCAGATGGAATGAGTTTGGAAAGGACCGAGGGATTTGGCTGTGTCTTGTCTTGGCGATATTCTGTCCTCAAAGCAACTGTAATCCTAGAAATAAGAAGGGCTGGGTTGTCAGTTGTTAAGTCAGCGAACAGGCCAGTTCGGGACAGAAGTAGATGTTTCCGTGAGCTCCCAAAGCTTATTGATGCCTGCCTCACCCAGATGCTGTACTGACGGCTCAGAGGTCTTTCTCGAGCACATCTACAAAAAGTAGTGATCTTTTTAAGGGGGATCAATAGTTGTTTAAAGATTAACTCTCACTTCAGAGGACTGCACTCACAAGACCATCTGTAATGCTGAACACATGGCTGTTAATTAGAAAAGTACTATTTCATAGTGGATAGATGAAATAACTTGCCCCCATATTAGGGCCATATACTGCCTCGGATATTCCCTTAAATGTTGGCATCAGTATTGGCGAGTATGCAAGTCTGCATCGATCCGATACCATGTAATTTATCCCTGAAAAGAGTCAACTGTAAAGTAGTTTATTCATGTTCTTTTTACAAACTAGAAAATAAAAGAGTTCTATGGCATTCATCCTCTGTATGTATGTTCATGTTATACAAACCTGAGCCAGGTCGTACACTAGCAATCGTATCACTTCAATAATAACAGAACAACAATATCAATAATATCTATATATGTATATATATAGATATACAGTGTGTGTATATATAAATACTGGTATCAGCTTGGTACTCGGTATCGGCCGATATGCAAGTTCGGAAATCAGTATCGTGAAGGAAAAATGGATTTGAAACGTCTCTAGCTGTGTATTGGCAACAACCTGGTGATACAATATGTATCAAGATGCAGGTGTCATGATTCAATATATTTCAATACTGTAATTTAGGCGATATATTACAGACTTTTAGGAAAACTGTCCTAGTATAAAGAACACCCGTAATAATGTAATTAATTGATGCATACGTTGTGATGTTGAAGAGTCAAATGGCTGCAGATACACGGCAACATACTCGAGTGTATCAATGTTTTCTTACACCCTTTATCCATATATTGTAGTGTTACTACTTTTTTTGTATAATGTATAAAAAGTTAACAAAAAAAATCTCAATCCACCAAAAAAAAGTTCACCACTGTGACTGAAGTCGTCTTCTGTTTCACATAGTTTAGGAGTTCAGCTGCTAACTGACTAAGTGAATGACGGACTGCCTAGCGAAGCTCATGCTAGAAATAACCTATAAATACCCATTACATAGGGTTATCAACATGATTGTGGGCTCAGATGACACATTAGCCTCATGGTGAATGCTGAGTATAAACATGAACACATCCTTAAACACAGAAGAAATCTAATGTTTTCTGCCTCCATGTTCAAACACAGTCTGTCATAGGAAGTGTAAAAACAGTCACCCATTGTCATACATTGTTGGTTTTGGTGAAATCCCATAGTAAAAACTCCACTTCCACTAATTTAGATGTTTTTCAGTGTTTGATTAAAGGATAACCTGTCCTTTAAATGAAAAATACTGTATTTTTGTATATTGGTATGAGAATCTGTTCACGATACAATCACATAGTGAGATAAAATATCTAATTATCACACAGTCTCATGAGTAATTATCATGTAAATTGAATAATCATGCAAATGACGGATGTATCAGTCTGTATCAGTTTTTGCACAATGCCTGATTATGAACAATTATTCCCAGGATTAACTGTAATCCTCCTGCATCCTTATTCTCTTTAAAAACCTCTTCTATTCCACAGGGTGTGAAATGAATGAAGTGGCCAAAAGACTGATCATCGTCTGATTCAAGTGTTATAAAGTTATATTTAGTAATGGGATATTTATCCACCCATCCTAATGTAATGTCCCTTTGCGTGGGCGAGGAGAGATCTTAGGGTGCTGCGTAATCAAATCTATTCTTGTCTAATCTCATTTTGCACTTTAACAGCTCACCCTGTAGTGCACCAGCCAGACGAGGTCATTGATCCTCACCTACTACCTGATGTTTCCTCAGACAATACTCAAACAATGTCTCCTTTCAGGGAATACACGGGCAGGGATTTGCATTTCAGGCAGTTTTGAGGAAATCTCTTTACTGGATGTTTGCTATATGTGAACGTAGGCCGTGAAAGATGTGCGTAAATGTCCATATAAGGAAAAGGAGATTTCAAGTACTTCCAATTGCAAGAGCTAATATTGTAATCTGTGTTTCTATTATTAATATTAGTAGCGCGCATTCTCCTTATGCCCTCAGTTTAACACTGTGGCGTGTTTTTAAAATGTGCCTTAGTATCACCTGAAAATGGTAAAATCACATTACCACTGAAAATGCATTTGCCATGTGCTCCCGTTCCAGTAGGGACACACTGTTGCATAATAATGTAGCATAGAAGTTGCTCTCTTTTATCTGAAATGGGATGTATTCATCCTTTTCAGACGGTGAAATTACATCGTTTTGAATGTCAGTTGATAAAAGAGAGTTTTTTTAAAGGTTGTAAGGCACAGCTCAGAGACATCCTTCCCTCCTCTCTGTCTTAATTTGCACCATTAGTGAAGAATTTGCAGAACTCATTTGTAATTCACCGCATTAGATTGGCTCCACTGATTTGTGCTCACCGCCCGGGCTGCTCTACTTCATCCCAAGATGCAACTTGGCATCTTAGATTCCTTCCCATGATCCACTCTGTCAGGCTCATGTGATCCCAGTGCAGGAACAGTCACTCTGTCGATCTGGTCTTTGGACCTCTCAGCAATATTTTCACTCACCAGACCGGTGGAGCATGCAGAGACTTCTCTGAGGGGGTAAACAGTGAACACCAAGCAAGAAATGTGGGATTTTCTGAATTTAATATTTGATGTTTAAAGTTTGTAAACAAGTAAGAAAAGGACTTAAAGGGAGCACTGGGCTGGAAGGACCAAAAAAACACCACTTAAACCACAAAAGCATTTACACCCACCACAAAAGAGCAGGGATGGAGTCCTCCATGGCTGCTTCTGCATCATAAGAATATATACAGCTCATCTGACACTTTATCTATAAGAAATTATTGAATCATGACTCAGTAGTCCTCCATACTTTGCCAACTGTTGAAAGTTTACTCCAGGTGTATTGTGTCAAAAAGAATGGCATTAATTAGTGCAGTGCTCTGTATCTGTGTTGTGTGATACATGTAGAGAGTGCGTGGGTTAAACGTAAGGGGAGAGGTGTGAGAAGTTGCAGTCAGATCAAATAGCAGTTGCTATTCCAGAAGCTGTGTCCATGTAGGGAGGCTTCTATAAACTGCTTTAGTGCAGGCGCAGGATTGTGTGTGTGTGTGTGTGTGTGTGTGTGTGTGTGTGTGTGTGTGTGTGTGTGTGTGTGTGTGTGTGTGTGTGTGTGTGTGTGTGTGTGTGTGTGTGTGTGTGTGTGTGTGTGTGTGTGTGTGTGTGTGTGTGTGTGTGTGTGTGTGTGTGTGTGTGTGTGTGTGTGTGTGTGTGTGTGTGTGTGTGTGTGTGTGTGTGTGTGTGAGAGTGAGACATTCTTCTGTGTTTTATAAGCACAAAACGGTGTTTCCATTGCGTTTTGTGGGTGCGTTCTTATGAGGGTTGGGACACAGTCTGAAGACACACAAGTTCTTGCAGAGATGTAATGGCGAGAGCAGACACACGATACTACCACAGTGTCAGAATCCACTGGGTAAAAGTAGAAATGACGATTGATGGGCTGAGAGAGCAGCCATCTTGATCCGATCAGAGCAATCCTGAAGGTCTGTAAATAGAATAAAAGGTTGGAATAGTGGGAGAAAATTGCACGGTTGACAGTGGTGTTACTGTACTTCCATTACAGTCACGTCTGCAGTTTTGTGTTTGTGCAGACAGACTAGAACATAAATGTAAGTTTGCCGCTGCCATGCCAGTTTAGGTTATTCTTATTCTTTTGGCTCAGCGCTGGTGCTGAAAATGGAGACTTGTTTATGAGGAAGCAGAAAGCCACGAGCTGCCAAGCCTGTGACCTCAGTAACAAATGACACGAAGATACATGACAGGACACCGACAAAATGTCACCTCAGGTCCTAATGGTGTCAGACTCAAATGCTGCATTTATGTTGAGCAGACAGTTTTTCTGTAGTAATGAGACAAACCCGACCCGTCTTTCTGAAAAAAAAATCAATATTGGGGCTAAATGCTGGCTGCATGCAAAGGATATTTATAGGTAGGTACAGTCGTCAGTTAGACGTCTGCTGAGATGATGGGTCTCTTATAATAGGACTGAGGTCATGAGGATATCATTATGTACTCTATAATGGCTGAAAAAGCTGCAGTCACTCCAGTGGAAATAGCAAACTGTTTGCGGAGTGCCATAATCTTTGACTTGATCTAACCTTGAGGGTTAACACTGTTTGGAGTTTTTGCGGTCGAAGAACGACAGAAGCCGTAGTTGTAGCTGTGTCAGGCAGGGTGAAAGATCTTCTTTAGCTGTTGCCTCAGACTTGCTTTAGGTGTTAACTGCTTCATGCTAGCAGCTAAGCGAGGACTTCCTGAATGACATAGGCGCACAGCAGCAGTCACATTTGGTCAATCTGGAGTCACTTCAGTTTCACAAAGTACAAATAACAGTTCAATCTGAGCTGTTAGATCATCCGGTTAGAGCGTAAAATAACTTTTTTATTGTTCTCAAACGGAGGCCGGAGTAAAATCACAAGTGCTCTTTGGCATGCTCTTTTGGCTAAATGATTGCTGGGTAATTATGCTGGGTTTAATGTTACTACAGACCGCCTTACATCAGTTTCACACGTTGGTCCTCATGACCAAGGTTCCTGTTTAGATGGAATTAGCTGACCCTAGATCTGCCTCTACATTATGCCTCTTATTTCAGAGAAAGAACTTGCCCTCTGAAATTAGACACAGCCCTCCTCCTCCTCCTCCTCCCACCCCCCAAAACCGCCCTCCCTCTCAGACCAGCCGCACTGTCATAAATCCCCCGCAACCACTTACACCAATTTATGTCTGTTGTGTCAGTCTCCGCAGCCCCAAGCTCATTAAATGACAAAGGACTCGGTATGCTGCTGTCGTCAACCATGAACCCGTACACTCACCTTTATTCTCCACCATCGATCAGGCAGTCAGTCAATTCATCTGTTGAATTGTGTAACAAGAAAGAGGGTGATGGCAGTATTAGAGTGAACAATGATAGATAAGGTTGCCCTGTGTGTGTGATGGTCTGTGTGCAGCGCAAGCAGAAAATCAGGGTTGTTTCATATGACCTCACTGACAATCGAAGGTCACAGTGGCAGGCTTGAAAAATGACTTTTGTCTGCTATTTTTTCCATTTCATCATACATAACATTTTTATCCATGCTAGCAGAGTAGTTTTAAGGATGACGATATCGTTCTGTTGGTCGGTCCAACACTTTGTCCAGACTGAAATATCTCTTTTAACTTTTGGAGCAATTGCCATTTTTTATACATACATTCATGACGCCCAGAGGATGAATCCTAATCACTTTGGCGACCCCCTGACTTTTCCTCTTATAGCCACCATGGGTTTGAGTGAAATGTCTGTCATGTAATAAATATTATTAGTATAGCAATTCATTAATACTGTGGTTTATGACCACATACCTTCAAAATAACAAGTTTCCCCATCAGCCTCAGTGCTAATAAGCGAATGTTAGCATGGTAACACACTAAGCTAAGATGTTGAACATGAGAAATGATGGACCTGCTAAACATCAGCATGTTAGCATTGTCATTGTGAGCATGTTGATGTTAGCATTCTGCTCAAACTACCTCTGTGTCAAGCGTCACAGAGCTGCATTATGGTGCAATGGTAAGCATGCAAAACACTTGAATTTCATATTGGAAGGATTATCATTATCCCTACCATCATGATCAACTAAGACAATTTGAAATCACCTCCCAAATAAGACGACCAACGTCCTCGATGAGCTGATATTGCATCAAACAAGGGAGAGTTGTGATGCCAATATAGGGCCTGACCGCTATGGGATTTTTGAGACTGATACCGATTTTAGAGGGGAAAATTCACAGATTACTGATATGGCGACCGATGAAATAGACCTTTTCTTTGTGGATTGTGGACTTATTTGCACTAATATGACTCTGCATAGAGAGTAAACAAATAACTAGCAATGACATTATTATACATTATACGTACAATGTATTATTTTGTCGACCAATTATAGAAATGAAGACTTAGAAAATAAATAAATAGCATTTCTGAATCCTCCCAAGCACTGGATTTTTGCATTATATGTTCTGTAAAAAAGGCTTTCATATCAGCAAACGCATACACTGATACCGATATGTCTGTGATAAGCTAATATCTGCCGACTGATATGACAGTCTGCTTCTATCAAAAAGGGGGCAGTTATTTTATCTATATAATTGCCAAAGCTTTGGCTTCTTATCTGCGTTAAATAAATAAATATATATATATGTGCCATCGTATTCCTGCTCTTCGATTGCTGTCTGCATTTTGGGTGCGTCTGACAAGTGAACACCTGCGAACACCTGCGTTAGAGGAGCACATTGTTAAATTTTGGCTTGCGTATCTGGCTGCTATCATCAATCCGGTAGCACGCAGCAACCATGTGGCAGCGGAACACAATGTGAGGCGGCATAATGGAGCAAAAGCAGGACGCAATGTTTCCCTGCACTAAGCCGAAGCAATTAATATGACGACGCAGACAGATGGCTGTGTCAAAACAAGTGATCGACTGAACCAGGTTAGCCATCCATTCCCCTGCAGACAGAAGATAAATTGAGTATCCAGGTTGTAGATACTTTTGTGCGGGATTGTCAGGCACAGAACCTGTGTATGTTTTTGTCTTGGAGCACAGTGATACTCCTGTTGTTTGTTTGTTTGTACAACTGAATCCTAATCACTCGTCTTCATGGAGTTGAAATGCTGCAGGTGATGTTGTAGCACAGGGATATCTGACGTGTAAACAAAGCATGTCATTGTGGATACATACAGTACGTTTCAGAAAGCAGCCTCATATTATATTCTGTTTGTGCAAAACTCATCCTTAAATCTTTAAATACATTAGCATGGTTCTCTGTTTGTCTTCCATCACCTGCTCCACCTGTTCCCTCACCATCTGAAATCCCTCATGCCTACAGTATCTCACCGGCATCTGGCACAGCGTTGATGCACAAATACACACATGCTTTGTCTATAAGAGGTGTCCTAGGCCTTTTATCCTCTAAACACGAACATAAATCCATCGTTTGGACTCGGGCCTCGCATTGGAGGCATGTTTTGGCTCTGTTGTCAGCAGGGTCTCGGGGATATTAGCCTGTTAATCCTTCATTGAGAAGAGGTGGAAAGAGAGGCTTGTTAATGGATAATTGGGATTTATTCACTAAGATTTGAACCTGCTGAAAAAATGTAATTTGAATCTGCTGTTCACATAATATTCATGAAGATTTAGATAAGAGAAAGCGTCTTTCCATGTTATCTGAGTTGACCCGTGCATATTCAGTCAGGCAAAGTTTCCTCCTACTTTCATAAGATTACATATAGTAATAGACATCCTTTTTCATGGTGAATTAATTATTACCAAGAACCTTATGAGAACATAAACTGATAAACACAAGATTTAAAGTGATGCTTTTGCCTGTTTCTTTTTGGGTAAACTCAGTTTTACGGAAAGTCAACAAACTCGTATGTGTGTTAGAACTATATATATTTTTTTTTTCCATCTTCCCTGTCTTGGCAAAGTGATTGGAAACTGCTGACCTTAGTGGACTCATATAGAAACCACAATGTACTATCTTTTTGTTAGATAATGTCTCAGTTTTCACAAATGTGAGCCTTAAAATATATAGTAGCGTTTGGGTTTGTAAGACCACACATTTACTCTAAACGTTCCATTTGTGTCTTCACCAAATCTATTTCAGTGTTAGAGGAAGTTGCAGCTCCTAGCCGTAAGCATAATAATTATTTACACTTTACAGGGGGGATTAGCGGTGAGTCTATGGGGCAGGAGAGTTCAGGTATAAGTAGGGGGGCATCAACTCTTGGCTCTTGTGTCATCGGCTCCAGTCGTCCCTGTGGCACTCAAGTTCAGGGGTCCAGGTCAGTTTGAAGGGTGGGGGTTTAAGGGCTACAAGAGGAAGAAGAAGAAGACGTGGAGGGGGCCCCATCACCTGTTGTGTGTTGTAACTCCTCTCCCCTCTCCCTTTACAATGGACTTGTCACTTTAAAACCCAGTGGAGGAATTCAGGGCGATTGTTGTTTACAAGAGACTGTGACGCATGAAAGTGACGTCAGGCATCATAAAAACAAACATGATATCTGTTCTAAATGTGTTACAAGTGCTGAAAGCCTTGCCTGTCTGATCAAGTCATCTTGTTTACTTATTACTTACTTACTTTGATCAGATGGTTTCTAAACTCTTGTCTGTCATCATTGGCAATTTTGGGTGCAAAGAAAATGACCCGTTTCGGTCCAACATAAAATTCAGGGCCACAATGTAGGTTTTTTTTTTTTTTTTTTTTGTCTGGTCTTCACTGTGGATTTGGTTTGCGAACATCATTCCCTACGACAGGTAGACAGTCAATAATGGTCCAAAAAGTGACATACACAGCGAACTTCCCTTTTTTTTTTATTAACAGTTTGTTTAGAGATGACAAGTGTTGAAGGAAGTGTTTGAATCTGTCACAAGAGTTATAGTTGAGGACTTCTAAAGGCCGTCAGTGTTGGTTTTCCACACAGTTCAGATGCGTGCGAATGTAGAAAAATGTCAGCAAGTTCTTGAACATTTATTTTGACAGTGTGTTTTTAACCGTGAACCTTTCTCGTTGTTGTTGTTAACAAAACCCTTTGTGTGGAAGCCTCAGACAGATCAATGTTAGACTTTTTCTATACGTTTGAGTAGGTTTGGGATGATATAAAAATGCCATGTCACTATTATCCTGGACAAAATCATCAAAATATACCCTGGAACCACTCATTAACATATATATTTTATTGCATCATAAATAGGATACATATATGTATTTAAAATAAGGTAATCGTAAGGCCCCTTTATTAAAAATGTCCTAAATAAATCACAGCAGAGAGGACTTGCAGTGATCAGAGCTATTAAAAGAACAGACTTACATTTGTTGTTGTTGTGGTTGATAAATACATGCACAGTGGTGTTAATTGTACATGCAATGAACACTTTCACTGTTTGATCTGAGCTCTCACTTATGGACTTTGTGGCTACATTAATGTTACAGTAAAAGGAAAAACTGCAGTCAGTTCACCTTAAGTCACTCTCCAATCACCATTATCCCAATAATGGAAATCCCCACGATTAACTTAATGTGAGTGTGTTTTTTTTTTATCGCGATTAAAAACTATTATTGTCTCATCCCTTATATGTTTGAGATTTTACAGATGTGAGGAGCACAGTTCAGCAGTAGAGCTCTGCAGAGGAGCGGTTTCACTCCATCTGCCTTGACAGATGAGCAAATGATGCTCCTTTCCTCCACTCTGTTATCTGCTGACAGCCTGTTTCATTTCTTGCACGGTCTGTTGGCTTTGTTCAAGTCGTCGCATCCTACTGAGCCTTTGAGTTGCCAATGACAATAGGAAGTTGCGTGTCAGCCAACAATGCAAATGACACTAGAAGACTGAGAGAATTAGCAGCGTTTTGTCTTCTAGTGTCTGCAAAGGGTTTCTCATTGTGGGGGAAGGGTGCACATGTTCTTCTCTGTGCACACACACACATTGTTACCGTCACACAGGTGGACTGAAGTGTCACTTACATCATATATGTTTGGGAGATTTGTGTGATAATCATGTTGAAAGTAGGTTTTCGTATTTCTTTGTGATAATTGAGACAATTGAGATCTAAAATGATACCGCTTTGTTTTTCATTATCATACTGAAATTATTACCTGTGTACTTGGTCCAAGTTAAATTGCGTGTGTCCTCGTGCATCAGAAACACAGTGACCTCATAAACAAAAAGAGCCCAGTGTTTTTATGTGCTGCTATTATTGTGTACACTGAGTGCATGTGAGCGGGCCGTGAGTTGTTTATGTGGCATGTGTGATGGTGTGTGAGACTCGCTCTCCAGGACATGACTTCTGAACAGGTGTGTGACAAAGGTAGCTGTAGTGGACAGGTGTGAATGGAGTCAACCATGTCAGCCTTGGAGGAAGACTATTTTTACAGACATACATACTCGTGTATAGAGATAAGGCACATGGACCGCATTAGGGCTGCAAAATAAACAGTTATTTTTAGTCGTCATGGCGATATCAACTTGCTTAATAAACACATTGCGAAAGACTCTTTATGGTGCCTTTTGTATTCAGTTCAGAGTTCAGTTTGTTCAATAAAATGTTAATAATTTATTTTATTGTTTAGATACTGGCTGCGTTAACTTGAACCCTTTAAGTACTCGGTTGCACCGCATTCGTAATGACACATTACAAATAAAGAACAGATTTTTATTATTTTCATTTGTAATATTTCTCAAGCACTTTATGTTTATATACATGTATTATTGTTACTCGTTATCAATATTAAAATAACATAACAAAACTATATCATCAAAACAATGTAAATATGTCTTTATGGCGAAAATCCTGCGGCCAAAATACTTTATGGCAATATTTACGTCTTTAGATGTTCTGATCTTTGCATATTATGTTCAGTTTGCTCTAAACAACAAAAATAGGCTTTAGTTATTTCATAAAGACCATTTATTCATTTATTTATTTATTGAATTACCAGAAAACAGAAATATAGTGATATATATTTATATGAATATGAGTTTTCTGGTCATATTGGCCAGCCTTGTATTAAGATTATTTAACTAAATAGGCTTAAAATAATTGTCTTATGGGCTCAAACACACACAGAAAAAGACAACAGAAGAAGGAGTAGCAAAGAATGAAACCGAATAACTCTCTGTGCATCTAAAGTGCTACGTCAGGACTTTTATTCCAAGTAACTGTCCTTGAAAGAAGGAAGTAATGGGCTTAATGTTCGCAGCTGCAATAAAAGTGTCCGGTCTTAGTCCATCATTGGCTCACAAGAGGATTCTCCCAGATACTTAGCTGGGACGATGTACTGTGGGCTTCATAAAACCAATGACAATAGATTTTTTAAAAGTGCATTTGTGCTTCTGAATGAGCCCTTTTAAAAGCTTTATTGTTTTCTGCATCATATTTCCACTCAGAACGGTTCACTACAGTAGCTTTGTGTCAAAAGGTAAAAAATACATATAATCTTAAAACACTTGAGCACAAAGCTATAGAGATACATAATGGGGGGGTGGGAGATAGGTTTATGTGCAGGCAGTATGCAAGTTTTCTCCACCAGCATATTTACCTCATTAGACCGCGTGTCTCTGATTTGAAGGTGTTAATTAGGGAAATCAGCTACTGGAGACTTGGGTTATTAGATCTGCACACTCTTCTATGGGGAAAGACAGGACACCAGTGAGGGGGAATTGTAAAGAGGTTAGTTGTAAATTAAGGCTGTCTGGGATGTTTATGTAATTATCCGCGCAATTAGCAGAAGTGTGAAGTCTGATGTCTTATTTCTTTCCCCGAGACAGAAACCGAGCTGTGTAAAGAGCACCTTGACATAACAGACTCACTCTGGGCTAATCATAAGGTCAGCCACAGCTGAACTGTGTGTTTGTGAGTGTGTGTGTGTGTGTGTGTGTAATGTGTTGGACAGGCACCACAGAGGGAGGGAGGTACATACCTGTTATATAGCAGCGAGACGGGAAGATGGTCGACTGCAGAAGGCAGTGAGACAGCAGCCATTCGACCAATAAGGAGCAGTGTATTCGAGACTTCATAATGAAAGATTGATTTAAAATTTAAATCATTCACACGGAAAAATAATGAATTCACACCAATATTTTATTCAAATCACAAATGTTTCTGTAGTGATTGTAGTTTATGTTTGATGTTCATCTTAGTTTGTTTCACCTTTTAGCTCTGCAAACATTTTTTTGTACATAATCGTGATTCCAAAACAACCATTGAGTGGAATAGAAAGTGAGTTTTTAAAATAATTATCCCTTAAAACTAACCAATACAAAAAAACAAACAAAGTTTCACCTCATTATTTGATTGGCTCCATCACATTTGCCAAATCCTAATGGGAGTTTTTGTCCTAATTTTAAACAATTAGGACAAATTTTATTTTTTTAAATTATTGACTATATATATATATATATATATATATATATATCGTCATAAAATGCCAAAATATAAAAATGTCTATCGTATTTTTCTTATATCATAAACCAGCGTCTGAAACTGTCTTCGGCAATATTTATGTCATTTGGACAACGCACTACATTCTGATCATCGCATGTTATTTTCATTTTCCACTTAAGTATATAAAATAGGCTTCACCATGTGGTTATTTAATATATATTTATGTATTGAATTAGCAGGAAACATACTGTATATCCTGAAATAAACCGATATTGAGATATCAGATTACCCTTTTATCTTACATCATCAAAGGGACTGTCGTATATGCAGAACAAAATATATAATTTGTTATCAAAAGCACTTTTAACCACGGCGTGAGCAAAGGATGAGGCTTAAGTGTAGCGTGAGTTTGTTCCCAACCCTGCCAACATTATGAAGACCACAGTGAGTTTGTTTTTAACACATCTGGATCTAATCTCTCTTATATTAGTTTCTAATGGTGAAAAAAAAAGTCTCTATAAATCCGATCACAAGGCGATTCCTCCCTTTGGAAAACCCCTTGGTGCAGAAATGTACTACCTCCCACCTTAAGCATTAGTTTCTCCTGTAACCTCCTCAATCAGGGCTTTGCTGAGATGAAATAAGAAGTGCACATATGGAGCAGGTCTGTCCAGATTAAGATGTAACTTGCTCACCGCCTGCCCTCTGAGGCCTGCACACCGTGGTTGCCTCAGCTTTGATGGACGGCCGAGCTGGCTGGCATTATTAAGAGCTCTGTTCAGATGGGAAGAGGGGGTGTGTGTGTGTGAGGGGGGACTTGTGTGTATGTGTGTGTCAGCTGTATTGAGGGTCAGCAGCCCTGATTCCCCTTGGGGGGTTGGTAGTTATGACAGGCATTCAGCTGGACCACCGTGACCTCATTTTACAAGAAGGACCTGTGAAAAGGCCCCCACTGAGCCGAGCCGAGCCAGACCAGACCGACAGGTGTGGACAGACAGAGAAGAGGAGGGGAGGGAGGGAGGGAGGGAAGGGGGTGATGCCAGGATGGACGGTGACCTCATGTTGGTTGACTCTGTAGGCCACCACAGGCATTAAAACAAACCCAGGGGATGAGATAATAGAGTATTACATGCAAGGGAATAGAAATAATAGCTTCAGCACTCCTAGGTATGGCAGGTAATTGTTTTTTTTATTATCCCGCGGTGCTCCGTTAAGCACAGTGGATTAAATGAATTCTGGATTATGTTTGTATCTCCAGCTTTATGAGGTTAAGTGAATCCTTGATTTCAATTACTGTCAGTTTAGTTTCTAACAGCTCTCCTTTGATGTTGCCGTGGTTTCGCCCCTCTCATCTTACCCACACTTATTATTTTATACATCGTCGTATTCTTCAATCCATTCCTTCCTCCCCTCCTCCTCTTCTCTCTCTCCGTCTTGGACTCTTACAGTTCACCTCAGGAATCCTGCCTTCTCAGCTGTCCGGTGGTGTCCAATAGCAACCCGATTTAGCCTCCGCCGCCCCCCCCCTTCCTCCACCCCACATTCACTTTTCAGTCTTTTCTCCTCCTCCCCCTCTTCTACCTAATTTAGCCCCCACTCACCCCCTCCTGCCCGCTCCTTCGGCTCCCTACCTCCTACCTCGTTCCTCCTTCCTACACCTTCTCCTCTCCTCGTCTCCTTGTGTCCTGTGGGTGCTGGATTAGGAGCCTGTCTAAATTTGGGCATGCATGGCAAAGGAGTCAAGCACCTGCTGGGACCTCGGCTGGTTGGACAGGCGGCCTCTTCTCCTCTCCAGAACCTTACATCAAATTACACCGGGGCCTGGGCATTCCTGTCACTCCTTTCGCTTCTCCACTTCGCTGCCTCTCTCTTTTTCTCTTTCTGCTTGTGTCTTTCGTTGCCCTTCAAACTCTGAAATGCACTTTGAATACAATAATGTTTTACAGACGGCACAGTGTATTTTTATGTCCAAACTAACATAAAGTACTCGTACTATGATTTAAAGATACTCAATTACAAATACATGCATCCACAAGTGTTGTTAGAAAAATCTGCTCAAGTATTATAAGTTTTATTTTATATATAATGCCTCATCTCATTATTATGGTGTTTTTGCTGCATTAATATAAGAGTTCCTTTTATTATTGTGGCTGGTTAACGTGGACTTAATTGTTACTAGTTTATGTACATGTAGGGGGTTTAAGATGAGATCAAATGAGCCTTTATTGATCCCCAGAGGGGAAATTCAGGTATTGCAACAGCTCCGTGACAAAAACGAGTACGGATGAATAGAAAGAAACAAAAAGAAAAGAGTAATAAATACAGTAAATGGTAAATAATATACAGTGAGTTTGTATAATAACAAAAAAGAAGTGAAAATAAAAAATGAATGAGCTATCAAGAGCAATTAAAGGCAAATTTAAAGTGAAACAATCAAATGAATAAGAGCAAGTGTATAGTTAAAGTACGCACTCCAGAATAATACTGTCATTAAGTAATGATACTTAGTCTTGTCTGCACTAATATAGCACAATAAAGGCATAATAAAGTATATTATGTGGGTACACAGTATAACATATTATATTATAGAATGATTTTGTAAAGTATGAGGTACAATAATGAAACAAATAATTAAGTAATACGACTAATTATTGTATAAGAACACATATTTAAGTCTATATAAAATACTTATCTGCAAAGTTACTACAAGCTAAACACAGTTACCTTATAATTGTATTTATTTGTCTCCACCATCGGCCTCGGCCCTGCAGACGTTGATACAAAGTCAGGATTACATGATTAAGAGCACCTGTGACTCTACACAGCATTACCTTAATGCAAACATTTTAAATTTCTCAATTAATTGTTAATGGTGTGAACTATAAAATGTAGAGTTCAAGGTGACATCTTCAATTTATCTGGTTTCGTCCCAAACCCAAAGGTATTCAGGTAACTATCATATAAACAGAAAAGCAGAAAATTGGAACAAGGTAAAGTTTGGGGTCTATTCATTTTTCTGTCAATCAACTAATTGTTCCAGCTCTAGAGTACGCAGAGATGTGCAGTTTATCCTTCTCGTTCAGTAGTGTGGTTTCTCCGTCAAAACCCAGGTTTCTTTCCCTTCCCTCTCTCCCTGTCTGTCTTCCGTCCACCCGTGAGGATCTACAGTCACACTCGAGTGCAGGCGACACACAGATATAACCATACACCCACACACTGTACAAGGAGGCTACATTTTGATTTCTAGAGTGTTAAATCTGCTATAATGGAAAATGTATGCTCTCACCTACGGATCACACACACACACGCACACACACTAGCACACACGCACACACACACACACACACACCGCGTTTCCTTGCTAATTTATACATCTCTTTCTCTCTCTTTCTGTCTGGGCTCAGTCTCTCTCTCCTCACTCCGCCCACACCATCATCTGTAGTTAGTTATTCAGCTCATGTACTTATTCTGCTTCTACACCCACGCATCCTCCAAAACCCTCGCAAAGTTTTGGCTCTACAGTAGCAGCCCTTACATACACACTTGTGAAATGTGAACACACACGTTCCATATTCACATTTGAAGCTAAACACCATGAAAGCCTCTCAAAATACCATTCAGAGATTGATTGAATGGCCTGATGGAACCAATTGAATTGTCCCTGACGTACATGACCGACACCATTAGGCAATTTTCCAGACATACCAAAAGCAAGCACTTAGCTGCTGAGAGCCATTTACATCACTGTCTGCATTGTGCCCATTGCCCATTACATACAGCAGCATCACCTAATGAACAGCTTGGCTTCTAAAATGACAGTTCTGGCTTTTGAGGGACATGGCACCTATTCTTGCAAAATACTCAACACAACACAGAATTAGCACCACATATAGGACTTTATAGCAGGTTACGTCCTGCCTTATAGAGTTATAACATGACTCACTCCAGCATGGGCGGCACAGGGACCTGTAATACAATGGAAATGGAAATAAAAGATAGGAAAGAAAGTTGATTCCATTGTTTGGATGCTTTTCTTGGCTTTAAGGCTTTAATTGTGCTCATTTTCAGGTTCATACTTTAATTTTTGGTTTCTACTAGAACATGTTTACATGCTTTAATGTTCAAAAAACATTTTTCTTATAGACTGTCTAAATATTCCTGTATTCACCCTCTGAATGAAGAGCTTTGTTTTAGTGCCTGTCTCTTTAAGACCCCCTCCTGAAAAAGCCCAGTCTGCTCTGATTGGTCAGCATTTTTGCGTCTTCTCTCTGTGTCTTTGCACCGTCATTACAGCCGGGGAATGACTGTAACAGCCCTGTAGCTGCACTTTCTACCTATATATAGATATATAACTGTACAGAAGTCCTGATGGCTTGTTTAAAGACACAGTTTCTGAACACAGGCTGTGTGCATTTCTATGTGGAGTGTTTTGATACCTGCTCCACCTGCTTTATTAAAAAAAAAACATGAAAATCTCACTTTGTCACAATAGGGGAGCTTTAAATCTACTGTATATTGTGTTGCATTCCAAAAACATGTCATGTCATGATGCAGAATTGGACGTGTTCTGCATAAATAGAGTAATAACCGACTAGTCTGATGTGTGCAGTAGTGCGTGTGTGCAAATTTGCCCGTTTTAATGAAGGTAAAGACGGTGGACAGCTGTGCGTGATGGCACTGGGCTCTGACGTGACACCTCTCTCAAATAGGCTGCAGATTAACAAATCTGCTGGTGAATTTAATAAACTGAAGGGGAAGCTTTTTTCACATATTTTTGATGCAGAGTAACTATTGGCTTTATGGTCACGTCTGTTTACTTCCTGATGATGCATCAGAAACAGAAGTAACAGAGACTTTATGCCTTGTATTAGTCATTTATTTATGTTATATCATTCTTTGGGTTTGTCTGATTTCATCTAGTGATTGCCATAAGCGTAGAAGGATTTTCCAAAAAGACAACAAAACAAATGAACTCAATAATTTAATATAAACCAGGAGTGAGTTTCAACTCGTTCAGGACCGTTGAGTCAACAGTCAGACTGACATGAATGTCTCAGTGTTCCTGTGTGCTCTCACCGTCAGCAGTCGCAGAAACAACAAGGTCGCAAATTGAAGTGGACGGCCTTGCTAAGCAGTTTATACGCTGCCATCAAGAGGGAAACATCAAGCTGTGTGTGTGTGTGTGTTCCTGGCTTTATTTTGTTTGTGTGTGAAGCAGGTATAGTTATGTCTCCGACTCTGTGTCTGTCATATAAGTGACTGTGTGATCCTCTCTCTCTCTCTCTCTCTCTCTCAGACCTTCACAGCTTGGTGTAACTCCCACTTGAGGAAGGCCGGGACACAGATCGAGAACATTGAAGAGGACTTCAGAAATGGCCTCAAACTCATGCTGCTGCTGGAGGTCATATCAGGTAGATCTCATCAACACACTCACACGCACACGCACACGCACACGCACAAGCATACGCACGCACACGCACACACACACAATATATATTCTGTATTCATCCTGGATATAATGTTTGTTTTTGTTCCTTTTTGTCATTTTCATTGTAGAAAAAAGACCCGTTTTCATCGGTTGATACTTTTAAACAATCGTTTTTGACAATGACATGATTTTTTTTACATACTTTTTCTCAGTTATGGTAACATCTTTGCTCATTAACGTTATGTCAGAGATAGGGGGACAGGGTGACACCTCTAACTAAAGACCGAGGGAACTGGTCTGATTTTAAAAGCTCTTTGAACAGTGAATGATTAGTTGGTACTTCACTGTGTCTAAAGTCACTGTGCATAAGTATTTTTAATATATTCTGTTTTATGCAACGATTAATTAATTAGTTGTCAACTAGTAAATGAATCTGCAAACTATTTTAATAGTCATTTTTTAAGATTTTCCTCTTTAAATGCTCTGATGTCAGCTTTCCAAATGCAAATATTTGTGGTTTCTTTCCTCCCTCGTGACAATAAACTTAATATCTTTGGTTCGTGGAATAAACAAGACCTTTCCACCATTTTCTGACATAATATCAACCAAACTCCTAATCAATTAATCAAAGAAATGATCGACACATTTATGGAAAATAAGAATAATCATTAGTTGCAGCCTTTATTTTAATCCAGTTATAGAAAACACCATTTAACTGTGAACCTTAAGACTTAAAATTGAGTAAAAAGTCAGTTTGTGTGGTCAGCCTATGGATGATATAATAAACAACATGAATATTGTCCAGGTTGTTTTACAAAAACTGTTTATGAGTCGCTCTAGATGAACTGAAAAGTTAAATCCTTTGGTTGTTTGGTGAATAAAATGAATGAAAATTGTAGAAAATGTCCATCACTATTTTAGATGTGATGTGATGTCTTCAAATGTTTTGCTTCGTTTGACCGACAGTCCAAAACCCAAGGATATTCAGTCCAGAGTGACTTGAATAATGTCGTTTTAACTGTGCTAAATGATTCTTTTCTGGTCCTTCAGGCGAGAGGCTGCCCAAACCCGACAAAGGCAAGATGCGTTTCCACAAGATCGCCAACGTGAATAAAGCTCTGGACTTCATCTGCAGCAAGGGGGTCAAGCTGGTGTCTATCGGCGCTGAGGGTGAGCAGCCTGCTTTGACTATCAACCATCCTCTTTTTATTACTTTTCCTCCCTCTGCTACCTATTTTAATCTCTTTTAATTAATGTGCCAAGGTCACACCACATTTGCATTTTGTGAACCTACTTTGAGCACCAGCTGGCTGCTGAAGTTCACAGCATCAGGAGAATTTAGATGAGTTTTAGGCAGTGACAGGAACGTCACCAAACTGGGAGCAAACGTGAGGAATTAACTGCATTTGGGGCGGCAGTAGCTCAGTCCATAGGTGACTTGGCTGGGAACCGGAGAGTCCCTGTGTGGACCATGAATGGAGCGTGGACTGGTGGCTGGAGAGGTGCCAGTTCATCTCCTGGGCACTGCCGAGGTGCTGTTGAGCAAGGAAGCAAACCCCCAACTGCCCCCTCGCTCTAACATCTCTCCATTAATTGCATGTATATAGGTCCTGTTTGTGCATGTGTGTGTATTTCGGTGTGTGTGTGTAACATGAATAATAATAGAGTGAAAGAATCGAATTTCCCGCTGCAGGATTAATAAAGTAATAATTCTCCTTCTTCTTCATTACACAAGTGTTTCAAATTATTCTTTAATTTACTCTGTGACCACACACATTTGAAGCTATCTTGGATCAAATCTGAGCATGTTTTCTGCCATTTTGGTTTACTTTTTTTATTGAATACAATTAAAAACTAGAGGAAAAAATGCTTAAACCAGTCACAGCACAGTTTGTTTGAAAAAAAGTTGCAAAAAGTCAAATATGTGTAGTATAGGGTGTCCAAACACAGCAATAAAAACGTCAAAGTATGTCGGAAAAAGTAAAAAGAGGTCAAAATATAATATGTCCCAAAAATGCTTGAATCACAGGATAGCGTGTCTTAAACAATCACGGCATAGTTTGTTGAAAATAGTCACAAAAAGTCATAGTATAGTGTGTCCAAACAAAGTAATAAAAACATTGCAGTAAAAGTCTAAGTCTAAAGTCTAAATATAATGTGTCCCAAAAATGCTTGAATCACAGGATAGTGTGTCTTAAACAATCACGGCATTGTTTGTTTGAAAAAAGTGAGTAAAAGTAAAAGTGTGTCCAAAAAAGAAAGCATAGTATAGTTGTAAACGTCAAAAAACCCAAATATAATGTGTCCCAAAAATGCTTAAACAGTCACAGTTTGTTGAAAATAGTCACAAAAAGTCAAAGTATAGCATAGCGTGTCCAAACAAAGTAATAAAAACGTCATAGTAAAAGTATGTTGAACAATGTATAAAAAATAGATAAATAATTATAATATGTCCCAAAAATGCTTGAATCACAGGAGAGCGCGTCTTAAACAATCACGGCATGGTTTGTTGAAAAAAGTCAGGAGAAGTAAAAAAATAAAAAGTATGTCCAAAAAATAAGCCATAAAAGAAAGTATAGTTTAGTCGAAAATGTCAAAAAAGTCTAAATATAATATGTCCCATAAATGCTTGAATCACAGGAGAACGTGTCTTAAACAATCACGGCATAGTTTGTTGAAAAAAGTCAGGAAAAGTAAAAAAAAAGCGTAGTATAGTCGAAAAGTCCAAATATAATATGTCCCAAAAATGCTTGAATCAAGCACAGGATAGCGTGTCTTAAACAATCACAGCATAGTTTGTTGAAAAAAGTCAGGAAAAGTAAAAAAAAAGCGTAGTATAGTCGAAAACGTCAAAGTCCAAATATAATATGTCCTAAAAATGCTTAAACAGTCACAGTTTGTTGAAAATAGTCACAAAAAGTAATAGTATAGTATAGTGTGTCCAAAAAAGTATTAAAAACCTCATAGTAAAAGTATGTTGAAAAATGTAAAAAGAGTGAATATATAAATATAATATGTCCCAAAAATGCTTGAATCAAGCACAGGATAGTTTGTTGAAAAAAGCCCGTAAAAGTAAAAGTGTGTCCAAAAAAATAAGCCATACTAGAAAGCATAGTGTAGTTGAAAACCTCCAAAAACAGTCACAGTATAGCACAGTGTGACTCAGGAAACATTCCCATCGCAGCACTTCAAAAGCTCTCAGTGGATTTGTCTCAGTGGGACTTTATTGTACTTGGATTTCCTTCACTCTGACTGCAGCTGAGATTCCTTTGGAGTCTTCAGACCGCGTGGAATTCAATTTGTCTCCACAGCAAAAGCCTCAAAGGCGCACAATTAAACTTTCAACAGATCTTCTAACATCTTATAGCCGTGTCTTAGAGTTCATCTTCATGTTTTTAGTCTTTTATATTTAATCTACTGCCATGATTAATAAAGTCTGTGTCTTTTTTTTATTTAATACAGAAATTGTTGACGGTAACGTGAAGATGACCCTTGGTATGATCTGGACCATCATCCTGCGCTTCGCCATCCAGGACATCTCTGTTGAAGGTGTGTATGACTGTGTGTTTGTTTACATGAATTAACTGACGTAATAAGAATATTACAGGTCCCATATTCAGGTGCATACTACTGGATTACTACAACATGTTTATTAATATTCCTGTATTCACCCTCTGTCTGAAACACTCCGTTTCAGCGCCTGTCTCTTTAAGACCCCCTCCTGAAAATGCCCAGTCTGCTCTGATTGGTTACTGTTTACTGGTCTTCCTCATCTGCACTCTTTGTGTCTCTGCACCGTCATTGCAGCCGGGGAATGACTGTAACATCACTGTAGCTGCACTTTCTACAAATATATATATGTATATATATATACAGTATAGTTGTAATATCATAACAGTTCAGAAGTCCCCACGGCTCGTTTAAAGGCACAGTTCCTGAATAGACTGTGTGTTTCTCTATGAATTGAGCGTTTTGATACTTTTAAAGTATTTTTATAGCACCTCAATCTGCTAATAAATAAAAAAAGGCATCGGAATCTCACTTTTTACAATATGGGACCTTTAATTTGACAACAAAGTAACATGTTTTTGTGTTTAAATGTATTTAATGGTTAAAGGAACTTGAAATTTTTAATTCAATTCCATTTTATTTATAGTGCCAAATCATAACAAAAGTTATCTCAGGACACTTTACAAACTTGGTAAAGACCAAACTCTAGTACATTTTGTTTGAATTAAACAAACCAGATATGATGTGTCTGTGTCCCAGTGCTTTCAGTCTTTAGGCTAAGCTAAGCTAACCGGCAGCTGGTCTCAGCTGCATGTGTAACAGACAGATATGAGAGTGTCGTCCCCTGGGAAGAAAGGGAATATGCATATTTCACAAAAATGTCAAACTGTTCCGTTTGAATGTTAGAATTGCTCCAAATGGGAGCAATCAACACACATTTAGGTGTTTTTTTTGAGAAACACTGAGACGCTGTCTGACTGTAATCACCATAGACGGACACAGTTTTACACTCGTCTTTGTTGTGTCAGTCACAATCTCACACTCAAATAAAATAGAACAAAATCAGCTTTTCACTTGAGGTTCTTACAAATCACACACTGAAGTCTTCTTCTGTTTTGTCACACTTTAAACATCACAAGAACACATTAAAATTACACACAATTTGTGTATTTACATGTCGAGTTTCATGCATCAGTCACATGCAGTGTTGGGAGGGTTACTTTTAAGATGTACTTCACTGCACATTACTGAACACATGCTTTAAAATGTCGTTTGTAGTGTATGTCAGTAGATTCCTCGAATTAAGTAACTTATTCTAAATAGTTTTGATCACTTTGAAATTGTCTTTCTTGAGCTCATTTGTCTGGGTGTTATATTTACAAAAACACATTCTTGATGGTGCACCAAAGGAATCTTTTTATGGGACTTATGTGCCTCATATGAATTTAAGAGCAACAATAATAGCTAGAAGGGCACTTGGGGAGCATCTTTTGATTGTTTATGAAAGCGAAAAAATAATTTCTGTATCCACAATTTTATGGATTCTTCTTTGGATCATTTTTTAGTTTTATGAAAATTGGACCAGTAGTCTTTCTGTAATCCTGTGGACAGACAGACAAACCCAATTTTAAAACCCTCCTTGGCAGAGGTAATGAAGTAATCCCTCCAGGTAATCTTCTTTGAGTAGATCCAGAATCAATTTAAAGTGTAAAGGAACACAGTCCTCATATATTTTGTATTTTAAATACATAATCCCCCCCAAACCTTTGTCACATGTGTAAACAGCGTCTCAGACTTGTGTGCAGTAAATCAGATTCTATGATTCAGCCCGTCAAACAAAATTCCCTGAACTTCATCTGGTGTCATTTTCAACCGGCCTTGATGCAGTCAGACAGGTCAGCTGGAAATAAATAGTTGTTTATAAGGACTCTGACCTCCCTCACCCCTCTGACCCTCACCTTCGTCTTCTTTGACTCTCCTTTTATTGCTCCTGCTCCTCGATATCTTCTGCTGCCATACAGGCTCATCTTTCTTTGCGTTCAGCCTCTGTCTAACCTCTCTCTACTATTGCGTAACATTATATCTGCACTAAACAGACAAATGCATCAGCTACAGACAAAATGGTAGATCTTGATCCTAACCATGTAGGGGGATTTATTCACTTTACACCAGGTATAACCCTCCTTTCTCTCATCTTTGCTACAATGCTCACCATCTCCCTCCCTTTTACTCTCTCCCCCCTCAGAGACCTCTGCTAAGGAAGGTTTGCTGCTGTGGTGCCAGAGGAAGACCGCCCCCTACAGGAACGTCAACGTGCAGAACTTCCACATCAGGTGGGTCTACGGCGCCGGACTGTGGCGTTAACGGGGAACTGCAACCATCTTTTTCTTTTTCTTGAATGTCTTTTACTCTTCCCACGTTACTTCCTCCTCTATACCTTTAACGCCCTTCCTCATCCTGTTTTGTTACCTTCTCTTTTCTTTCTTCTTATACTCGTTTCCCACTTTTCATTCATGTATTCCTCCTCCTCCTCTTCTCGTGGCTCAGTTGGAAGGACGGCCTGGCTCTGTGCGCCCTCATCCACAGACACAGACCCGACCTCATTGACTACTCCAAACTGAGAAAGGTGCCTCGTCCTTCCTTCCTTTTTTTTAATCCTTTCTTCCTCCTTTGATTTGCTTCATATTCCCACATCTTTAATCTGTTCATGGATATTTAATCTTTTATTTCAGTCTCTTTGCATTTTACAGTTTGTCCTTAAGATATGCATTCATTCATTCAACCTTTATGATTTATTCATTAATGACACTGTCGGTTACAAAGAAGAGGAAATACCATAATTAAAATAAAAGGCCATTAAAATATTTTTGTTTAGGGAAAAGTAATTTAATAGATCAATTAAGATTGTTTATACGTAAAATAAAATAGTTTTATGTTGAAAGAACTTACATTTTTGCAATTAGGGATTCGTTAATAGATAATTATGTAAAACTATTACAAGTAAAGGTTGTGGAACATCATAAGCAGTCTAGTATGTGTTAACCCAGTGGAAATATAGTGTTAATTATAGTTTTTTTTAAAAAGAAAATATTTATCACACTGATTAGTCATATATCAGTGATTTGTCGGACCAGTGAGGGATTTGAAATACCAGTACGTTTGGAAAAGTTGTCTCATATTTTCTTCTGAAAATGTGAATATTTCAATCTGACCATTTACAAAGATGGAAGAAGAAACAGCTTCTTTTTCCACTACAAAGCAAAAACACATCCTCCCTTTTGCAACAACAGAAGTAGGAAACAAAAATGAGATCCACACACTTGTTTATTTGAGATTTAAGCATCGTTTGATTCATTTAATACAGTGTGAATTCCATTTTTGTTTCCTTTCTCTGTGTGGATCACGACACTGCTATTATCCATTATTAGGGTTCTTGTCTAGCTGCAGTTCAGTCCCACACGTGTGTCTGACGGTAATTGTGTCTGCCTCTAGGATGACCCCATCGGTAACCTGAACACTGCTTTCGAGGTGGCTGAGAAGTTCCTGGACATCCCCAAGATGCTTGACGCTGAAGGTGAGGCAGGAATCCTGAAAACAAAACCAGAATGACAAACGTCTGTAGGAGCTCGCGTTTGTAAGTGCTGACACTCAACGATGACCTTCACCTCAGCAAAGTACAGAACGGCAGATGGTTCAGGGACAAGAGGTCATCCTGCATGAATAATAACGAATAAATCACTTTTAAAAACATCTACTGAAAAACAAAATGTTCTGACCTCCGTGGGTTTTGTAGATATCAATCATGTTTATGCAAAATGTACGCTAGAAATCATTTTGTCTTTTATATTTTCAAAAGAAGAGCATTGCATTTTAAATTGAAGGAATTAATAGACTGATATCATTAACCTTTATATATAGAGATATATTTATATTTTTAACATGTATCAATAAGGTGATACAATAAATGACACATTGGGTGTAATAATGTGACTTTTCAGTACTTTTCCCTCACTTGGGATGGCTGTTCAAAAGCTCTTTGTAATGTTTGAATATCATTTTCCTCTCTCAGATATTGTGAACACACCGAAGCCCGATGAGAAGGCCATCATGACCTACGTGTCCTGCTTCTACCACGCCTTCGCTGGCGCTGAGCAGGTCGGATGATACTTCCTTTTTACGTTTTTATGAGTACTATTATAACAGCAACCCTCATGAATAACTGTGAGGGATTTACCAATCTTGGCTGTTACGATCAATTTTAAATGTATATTAATTGTTACTCTCTCCTTCCGTCAGGCCGAGACAGCTGCCAACCGTATCTGCAAGGTGCTGGCCGTCAACCAGGAGAATGAAAAACTGATGGAGGAGTACGAGAAGCTGGCCAGCGAGGTGAGAAACCACTGCAACCAAGTCCTCCCACTCTCAGCCTGTCCTGCACATCCTCCTCTGCAACACCACTTTAATGTTTCACCACTTTCACTTCTTTTCTCACCATCAAATCAATAACTTTAAAACTTTGAAAGAGCAGGGAGAACAATATACAGAAATTCTGACAGTGTAGACAAATACACTAATGTGTGCACAGATTAATTAATTAGTATGACCTTCTATAATCCTGAATCTTCCCATGTCCTTCTTTCCGTAGCTGCTGGAGTGGATCCGCCGCACCATCCCCTGGCTGGAGAACCGCACGGCGGAGCAGACCATGCGTGCCATGCAGCAGAAGCTGGAAGATTTCCGTGACTACCGCCGCATCCACAAGCCACCACGCGTGCAGGAGAAATGCCAGCTGGAGATCAACTTCAACACCCTGCAGACCAAGCTGAGGCTCAGCAACAGGCCTGCCTTCATGCCGTCTGAGGGAAAGATGGTGTCGGTGAGCAGGACAGATTTGTAGCTTAGTGTATCGTCATTGCTGCACAGACACATTGTAGATTTTCAGGGCTTTCACATCAGTGGAAGGATTACTACTTCGTGCATTGTTTTCCATCCGCTAAAGCTAGTGAAATCCTTTCAGCCCCCTTCCGCTTTGTGATACAACACAAAACTGTTCTCTTAACTACAGATACAAAGTCCTCACCCAGCAACAGCTATTTAAAAAGAAGTATTGTAAAAATAATAAAAAAGGTGGAAAGGAGTTGGGAACATGCAAAGAAAGAAAGGAGGACTTGAAGAGTACAGAACGTGCTGAGCTGGATTAGCTGAAATGCAAGGAGGAGCTGCACTTCATTTGCAAATAATGAAGTACCAATTTACAGAAATTTACATCGATATTAAAGAGTCCTCAAGTCATACATTTCTTTATTTACATTCTGAACACTCAATTCCCTCAAAGAGTGTCAATACAATGCTTAGAAATGATAAAGCCTCTCTCCTCCAGGATATCGCCAATGCCTGGAAGGGTCTAGAAGGGGTGGAGAAGGGCTATGAGGAGTGGCTGCTGACTGAGATCCGCCGCCTGGAGAGACTCGACCATCTGGCTGAGAAGTTCAAGCAGAAGTGTTCTATGCATGAATCCTGGACTGCAGGTAGGGACGACAGAAAGGTGTGATGAATAAAACATTGATATGCACTGGAGATACATATTAGAGAACAAAGCATTAATACTTGATTAGTTCTTAATACTGTTGTTTTTTAATGTTCAGAATTTGATAGTATATCAGCTGTGACTATACCACTGCTATACTAGCATGTTTTGTTTTTTAAATAACCAAGGCACTTCGACAAAAACCTTTATTTTGTGAAAAGAGCAGTGAGCAAAATTAGAGAACAGTAACTAATGTGTCAGAAGAGAAGATTTAAATAATGTTTTTTAGGGCTATAGGATTAAAAAAAAACTTTGAATGACTTCAGCACATCTGCGCCCACAGGACATCACTAGTTTCTCTCGCTGCTCTGATTTGATCTTGGTCCGTTCTTCTTCAGTCTCTTCCACAGTTCAGTAACTGTAGTGGGTTTCTTAGACATTACTTTGTTGCCAAGGACCTTCAAGAGATTCTCTATGGGGTTTAGATCTGGACTCTGACGCTTCCTCCTCCAATTTTACACACTTAGGGTTCAGTCTTTCCCCAGTCTGACGCCGAACATAATGTTTCCCATCAGACCCAAATAAAATGAACTTATGTCATGGTCTGGGGGATGTTTTTTGCAGCAGGAGTTGGGCCTCTTGTACAGCTACATGGCAGGGTGAATGCAAATGTGACATGTAATACAAACATGTAACACCTTAACTGCAATTGTCTCCCAATCAGCTGCAATTTTCATGCAAAACAATTCCCCATGTCACACTGCATAAAAGGTGAAAACAGTTCCTTGAAGCTAAGAATATTGAAACAATGAAATGTCCAGATCTAAACCCCATAGAGAATCTCTATAATATTTCAAAATAAATCAAGTATTTATAATCACCAGTGTGTATAGTATTTCATAAAAAAAATAGAAACCGTTTGTGTTTAATTTGTGAATGTTCCTTTCTGTCATTAATGTTAGCTGAAGTTAGCAAATTCAGTGGCCACCTGAGCAGTTTCATGTAGAAGTTGTTTTGTGTGAGGTTGTCAATCTTATGCCTCTTCCTAAATTTGCACTCAGTCATCAAAACTTTGGAAAACCTGACCGAGTACTAGAGCTGTCTGTAATCATTTATGGGTATGATGAAATGCTACAGTGACTCAAAGAAAAGGTCCAAATATAACGAAGTAAGGACAAACTGAAGTGTGAGCTGTGTAAACGTAAAAAAACCTGTAGTCTGTGAAGATCATGTAGTGAAGAACAGATCAAACACCTGTGTGTCTCAGGTAAGGAGGACCTGCTGTCCCAGAAGGACTTTGAGTCTGCATCCCTGATGGAGATCAGAGCCCTAATGAGGAAGCACGAGGCGTTCGAGAGTGACCTCGCCGCTCACCAGGACAGAGTGGAGCAGATCGCCGCCATCGCCCAGGAGCTGAAGTAAGAAGCCGGGGCAGAGAGAGGGAGGCCGGGGAAGTGAGGGTGAACATTTATAAATGTGCAGGGAAAATTGGGAGAAAATAAAAATTATTGTTCATCTCTTGGGGGGAGTTCAGTGCTTTTAGGGTACAATTCAGTATTAAATCAGTGTAAAAGAGGTATGGGGAGCTGGAGAGAAGCAGAAAGAAACAGCAGAGGGAGGAAGAGAATGAGGAAGAGAGACGGTGTAAGATTAACGGCAGGAGGGTTTATATGAAAACTGCAGGAGTGAGCGACTGAAGTGTTTCAGGACTCTTAACCGTCGTGATGGGAGAGATACGTTGAGAGCAGACAAGGAGGTGAATACAGTGGAGAACAAAAGTGGGACTGAGTGGTAAAGCATATTAATAAGGGATAAAAAGATCAAAGGATTGTTCATGAAAGAACAGAAACCTCTGATCTCACAATTTCCTTATGCCTCCCCGCTCCTCTGGGCTTCTTCCATCGACAGTTTTGATATGATCTCTTTGATGCTATATACAGTGTTCAGCACCGTAATACTGAATATGTATGCGTGCCACACATCAGTTCTCCTTCATTAGTTCTTAAGATATATACTCAAAAGTAAAATGTTCTCAGATGACCCCTTCAATGCAGAGGAGTACAGGGAATCTGTATTAAATATTCTAATGCAGTATGATTCCAGATATTTTGGGGAAAGTTAGTATAACTTTGGGGAACAGTTTGTCAGAGTTAGCAGGTGTTCTGCATGAACTTTGGCATTTTTACAGTAAAAGTTTGGAGAAAAACTTCTGCATTTCCTTTGTATTGATGCAGTCTTTTCTTTTTTTTAAATTACAGCGAGTAAAGTTAATTCTGATGGATTAAATCAAAGTGGTATTTACAGTTACAGCTAATTTCATAAAGGGGAATAGATGATTAATCGTGCCGTGTCGTCTCCTACAGTGAACTGGACTACCACGATGCTGCTTCAGTCAACGCCCGCTGCCAGGGCATTTGTGACCAGTGGGACAACCTGGGCACCCTCACCCAGAAGAGGAGGGACTCACTGGAGGTACACAACACTAACAAGACAAATGACCGTCGAGGTTACAGTAGGAAATGGGTTCTTAATGTATAGAAATAAATAACAGTTACCGTACTAAGTTTAATCCTCCCTCATGTTCATAACAAGCCAGTGCGTCTGTCCTTTTCTCCCCTTTAATATAAGTCTTACCCGTCTGTGTGTCTGTAGCGTGTGGAGAAGCTGTGGGAGACCATTGACCAGCTGTACCTGGAGTTCGCCAAGAGGGCGGCGCCCTTCAACAACTGGATGGACGGAGCCATGGAGGACCTGCAGGACATGTTCATTGTCCACAGCATTGAGGAGATCCAGGTGCAGCCACTGTGTATTTTTTTATCATCACAATCCACTTCTGAACACAGCTTCATGTAGTCACTTACCGTTTTATAGTTGGCTCACTCTAGTTTGTAGCAGTGTAAAGTAAGCACATTTACTCAAGTACTGTACTTAAATGTTTCCATTTTATGATACTTTAAACTCCTACTCCACTACATTTCAGAGGAAATATTGTGCTTTTTACTCTTTTACTCTAACTTTAGTTACTTTACAGATTCTGATGAAGATAAATATCAAGTAATGAAATAACATTTAGTTATAAATTAAGCTACACAGCAGCATTACAACTGTAAATACCAGCTGCAACATTAAAGTGATACTTACATAAATCCATAATTCTGCATAATGATTACTTTTTATGTACTTTAAGTACATTTTGATGCTATTTTTGTACTTTTACTTTAGTAACATTTTGAATATAGGACTATTCCTTGTAAGAGTATTTCCATAGTGTGGTGTTAAAGTTCTGAGTGCTTCTTCCACCACCCCTGCTCTTTTGTTATGTTAGATTATTTTGTTTAAGAGCTCCCCATACAGTCATTCTGGTAGTAAAGAGCATTTAACATCCCATTTTCTACTGCCCTACAAAGCCAAAGTGCAGTCACTATGAAATCATTTAAACTTGGATTTGAAGTGTGTTTACTGTCCCAACAAAGGAATAGTTTGATTGGTTTCCATTCATTTTTATCCAAATCAGTCCTCCATACTGTCAGGCCCAAACCTCTGCAGCACTCCTGTTATTAGTGATTTTGTACTTACACTGAGGCTTTGGAGGGCATCAATAAACCTGTTTTGAAAGACTTTTCTGTCCACTCAACAGGAAGAAATGATACAAAACACACAGAAATCTTTTGGTTGAGTGTTAAAATACATTTTTATATATGAAGCGCTGGTGAATGTTGAGGTTTCCGAGGCCTCCATGTTAAAATCAGTCAAGTTTAACTGTTTTAATCTGCCTTTTTAGAGTCTGATCACCGCTCATGACCAGTTCAAGGCCACTCTGCCCGAGGCCGACAAGGAGCGCATGGCCACCATGGGCATCCACAACGAGATCCTGAAGATCGCCCAGACCTACGGCATCAAGCTGTCCGGAATCAACCCTTACACCAACCTCTCCCCACAGGACATCAGCACTAAGTGGGACACTGTGAGTCAAATCAAACACCCCCCAAGAATAACAGGAAATAACTTATAGATCATTTAGTTATTTATGGTTTGTGTAAGTTGACGTTATGTATACAGGAAACATCAGCCTAACTCACTTTCTGTGTGCTGCATTTGGTCATCGGGCTAATAATAAGAACAGTGCATACATAGCAACAGGAACAGAAATAGTATGGTACATTTAGGTCAGAGCGACACAGAATACTGCAGGCTGCAAGCTCTCAGTGCAGGGTGACACACGTGGCCATCTGGGGTGAAACATGTATTTAGTTCCTGTGGGAATCATGAAATAATTAGCTGGTTAATCATTGAACAAGCTGGACTAGAAAACAACTGCTAACGAATGAATATGGCTTCTGTGTTAACTAAATTTACTGAAAGACAGTCTGATATTCAGCTCTGTTGGTTAGAACGAGTCTGTAAAGATGCAGCACTTTGTTGAGTGTAAGTGTAAGAAAACAGCTTTTGGTAGCTTGATAACACAGCTGTTGCATGTTATGCTGTCATTGTCATCTAAATGTATCAGTCAAATCTCTCCTGTATGTATCCACTTGCAGGTGAAGCACCTCGTTCCCCTCAGAGACCAAATGCTCCAGGAGGAGGTGGCCAGACAGCAGGCCAACGAGAGACTGAGGCGCCAGTTTGCTGCCCAGGCCAACATCATCGGACCCTGGATTCAAACCAAGATGGAGGTACAGTGTTGGAAAAGGAAACTGCAGTTCCACTTGTGAGGTGTAAAGCATCTTTTTACCATAGACATACTGTATAGTACACATATACTATAGATTCTTAAATAATTGCCTTTATTGTATTTTGGTATTAGGCAGTGGAGCATGATACAATACAGACAAATACAAAAGTAGATGATGTTTAGATCTCACTCTGCTCAGATGAATATTACATAAAAATAGATTTATCTAAATACACCTGTTACACAAGAGCAGGAGGACTGTTATGTGGCACATAAATACATTTTAACGTGCAACTTATCACTGTACAGATATAGAACAAATATTCACATATTGTTCTCCCTCTGTGCACCTGCAGGAGATCAGCCACGTGTCTGTGGACATCGCCGGCTCCCTGGAGGAACAGATGAACAGCCTGAAGCAGTACGAGCAGAACATCATCAACTACAAATCCAACATCGACAAGCTGGAGGGAGACCACCAGCTCAGCCAGGAGTCCCTCATCTTCGACAACAAGCACACCAACTACACCATGGAGGTACACTCACTGCAGCCGTGACGACACGCTGACACCTCCAGCCCTCCGCTTCCTTGTTTCTGTGCCTAAAGTGTGTTTTCTCTCCACCACTGCAGCACGTGCGTGTGGGCTGGGAGCAGCTGCTCACCACCATCGCCAGAACCATCAACGAGGTGGAGAACCAGATCCTGACCCGCGACGCCAAGGGCATCAGCCAGGAGCAGCTCAACGAGTTCAGGGCCTCCTTCAACCACTTCGACAGGGTGAGGCGTTCACTGACAATGTTAATTTGACTTATTCAGCAATGACTCACAACACTTTGGTTAATGCTCGATATTCAAGCACCAGTAAGAAATAAAAACATGGGCACCATTACTGTGAGCTGCACCAGATTATGTCATTTTAAAACACAACTGTATTTTCTGTTTGCAGAAGAGAAATGGCATGATGGACCCTGACGACTTCCGTGCCTGCCTCATCTCCATGGGTTACGATCTGGTTAGTGCGATGTATAATTCCTGGACAAATTACTAATTTTGACTTCAGAAACTCCAAACTCCCAGTAGCTGTGTTTCCATGAATGTATAGTGAAGATTTCACTCAAGTGGCATCTTCTTGGATATTCCCACAACATGTCTTTGTCTCCAGACATCATGAAACAAAGACCTATCTCCATTTTCTCTCATAGATGGTTAAATGATTCCTCTTGTTTACAGTTTGCAACCTCAAATTCTTCTACTGTTTTCAGTCATGTGTGGCCGGTTACGCCGACGTATGACCAAATCTGTGCTGCAGCCTCGTTTAAAAAGTCATAGTATAATGTTGAAAAAAGTAAAAAATCCAATATGTCCATAGGAGGGCCTGTCTAAACCAGTCATAACATAGTTTGTTGGAAATAAGTCAAGAAAAGTCATAGAATAGTGTGTCCAACACAACATATGCTTCAATCAGCCATGGATAGCGTGTTTAAAACAGTCATAGCATAGTTTGATGGAAATGCACCGAATTCAAATTTCTTTCTGCGATATTTCAAAAGTTGAAAAAGTCAGCGATAACATTTTCATGGTATGTGTTAACATAAGTCGAACTAACAATCCTTTTTTCTTTGACAGGGTGAGGTGGAGTTTGCCCGCATCATGACCCTGGTGGACCCCAACAACACGGGCGTGGTGACCTTCCAGGCCTTCATCGACTTCATGACCCGCGAGACCGCTGAGACCGACACTGCAGAACAGGTCATGGCCTCCTTCAAGATTCTGGCTTCAGACAAGGTGAGCAGACAAACACAGAAATGACCTAACCACTGAGATGAAGGGTGAGATGTAACAAAGGTCAATGCACAAAGGTTTAGTATAACTCACATCTGTAGGTTTGGTCATTTATTTCATTTTATCCACACAAGTAATTGCTCTCATCTGGGACCTCTGGCATCGCAGGTCATTGTCCCAGATCTCAGCAATTAACCAAAGAGTAAGGTGTTAAATACTGGTATTAATAATAATAATAATAATGGTCAAATCTACAAAAAAGTAGCAAAATTTCCCTTTAGGCCTTGAATATTGCTTTCTCAGGTGCTGTTTTGGCTTGAGAATGCAACACTTGGTTAGTTAGCGTTTAGAAATGTCACGTATTGATGGAGCCTTCACGTTCTATGGAAAACATGGTAAATACCAAAAGCCGAGCTCACAGAATATTTTAATTCACAAGTTTCCGAGATGAGATGACCTTTGACCTTTTCAACATGGCGGAGCGTAACCCAAGTCTTTTTTTACAACACTGTTTTTGAGCTGGTAGGGAAGATGATGTGCTTCAGACAAGGGTAGACCAGGCTCACGTAGCTAAAACAGAAATATTAGCTACCTCTTCTCTATAATCTATAAAAAATACATCATATTATTTACAGTTTGTGTCTTGATTAATCCTCTACTTGCTGTAGCTGATGAATTAGGCAGTCGAAAAATGTCAGAATCTGTGTTTCATTTAACGACAACAAAAGCACTTGAACACAACACGCTGGTAATTTGCGGTTCACAAATGCAAAGGCCCATCTTTTCCATAGCACGTGAAGGCAGCATGAGTTTCAAAATCAGCTCCTGACACAGGACGTGACAAATGACACCCTGCCTCGCTCTCTCTCTCCTCCAGAACTACATCACAATGGAGGAGCTGCGCAGGGAGCTGCCTCCTGAGCAGGCCGAGTACTGCATCAGCCGCATGACCAGGTACATCGGAGCCGACGGCCCCAGCGGCGCCCTGGACTACATCTCCTTCTCCAGCGCCCTCTACGGGGAGAGCGACTTATAAGCGAAGCCGCTTCTCTTCACCTCCTCCCATCCCTTCTTCCCAGCTCCTATTTCTCCTATGTGGAGAGAGCGATTTAAACACCTTCCACTGTCCTTCTATACTCTTTGTTCTTATCATTTTTTCCTCTTTCAAATCTTAACTCTCTTCCCCTTCTCCCTGTCCTCAAGAACACTGCCCAGAGAGGGTGAGAGTAGAAGGCTTTGCTCAAATCCTAAAAAGCTGTGTTTGGACTGGCCAGCTTGTCCCTCACCTCTGTTACGAGTGCCTTTAAAAACCAGGAATGTGCCGGTATTGCACTGAATTATGTAAGCAGCATACATATTACCATACCTGCCTTTAGGAGACGTTAAACAGGAGGTGGTAATGAGGGCGAGAGTTGAGTTATTTTGAGCAAAGCCTCCTGCTCTCCCCACTCTCTCTCTCTCAGATGACATTTTTTTTTTTGTAGAAGGGTAATTAAAGAAGAAAACGTGATGAAAAAGCTGGTTGGTCAGTTGGCTTGGTTGGTTGTGTATTTTTGCAGATGCATGCTATGTTGAAGTTTAGAAACGCTGTCTTTGTGAGTCTCTGACTCTTCCTCAGTCAAACAAACAGTATCATAAGAAGCCTGTTAACATTTCAGTCACGGGAGGAAAGCAGCTCAGGTGCTATGTCTAATCCTGAAACTACCACAGCACTGTGAAAGCTAGAGCTGAACCTGAGGATGTTAAAGCTCAGGAACAAACGGAGGGTGAACGGGAGCGCCTCAACATTGAAGCACTGAATATTAAAAATGCAGAGAGAGCAACTCAGAGCAAAGCACTATGGGTAAATATAGACGAAGATTTAGGGGACTTAAGAACGAAGACAGAAAGACCGATCCCACACACCTCTCCCTAAATGTAACACGCGGAGGTGATTTCTTTACGCCATGGAGGAGGGACACAGAGGCGTGGAGCAGCGAGAGACAACAGGGCATCAGGAAAGTTGTGAACAAAATAAGAAGAATCAATACTGTATGTGGGACCATAGCAGGCCTATGTCAGTGATGAAGCAAATAGGGTTTTGGTCCCATTGACAGGTCGGCCGTGATAATCGGTGCGAGTCGACTCCTCCGTGTGCATGATTTTAACTTCATGTGTGCTCCGTTCTCCTCCTCATGTCCGTCATCCCCAACGCCACAAAAACTCACCTTCACACAGTTACATTTTAAAAACCTCAACTTGGAATAAAAAAGGAAAACTATATTACTAAACAGCAGTTGTGTTGTTTTTTTGTTCTTATGCCCTTAACACAAGACAAAAAAGATCTAGTAAACTGGATCTGGAGATTCTTTCAGTGTCAGTGTCTTTCAGAGACATTTGTTGACTACAGAAAACATGTAAAACAGCAAAGATAACATGTGGTTGTCAGGACATTTTTGAGCCTCATCTGGTTTAAAAGAAGCTATAAAACTGTCCGACCTTTAGCGTCCACGCCGAGATCACATGTCGGGGTCCCAGCAGAGGTGGGAGGGGAAGTCCAGGCCTCTCTCCTGGGCGTAGCGTGCCCAGCGCTCCTCGTCCCCTCGGTGCGTCAGGTACATGCAGTCCATCCTCTGCTCGAACTCCCTGAGGTCGCACCACAGCTGGAAGTCCTGCAGGAGGAAGAGGAGCGACCATGTTAGGAGGACAGGGAGGAAATGTTTCAGTCAATCCATTTCAAGATTAGTATTTTTTTTTTGCCGGGTTGGGAAAGTGCACCTTAGTTTTGTCTTTACACCACCTCGTGATATCGTCACATATAAAATCTCTAAATGATTCAATATTAATACATCAGGAACATTTTAATAACTTAAGCAACAGAGTATTATACAGTATATTCTACTGAACACATTATTCTTTACTGACCATGATTATCTCTGAATTACAGAACAGTAACAATATAACAATTATTATTGAAATAATAAAACATGTTTTTAACTTCAATATTTAAATAATGATCTTGGCTAACTGGTAAGCCATTTAAGTAAATATTAATTAAACATATGAAATAAATGAGGAGGTAAATATAAATATGAAAGAGTGAAAAGCAACTACATTTATTAAAATGTCTGTTTTTTTTAAAAAGATGATGTTTTTCAAAGGACTACTTGTATTAATTAGTAATTTTAAATGTCAGCGTCTCAAAATATATTTCAGACTATAGACCAGTGGATTGTACCTCACCTGCAGCCAGGCGTGTCCCAGTGTTTTACCCACAGTGAACCTGCGTCTGACCGACACCTGCAGCAGGTTGTTGATGAGACTCACAGCTGGAGATGAAAAGAGAGACAGAAGATTTACTCAAGTTGTCTTAAAAGTTGTCCTCTGGAGTCACCCAGTGGACAACAGGAGAAACCACGCGTGTGACTGCACGGCAGCGTGGAACAAGAGGATTTCTTTTTCACCTTAAAGACACTTAAAAGAAGTTAATGTTTAAAAATATGAACGTGAAAAGCAGAGATGCTGCAGCAAAGATTACAGTAAACGTAGTTATTTGATCATCAGTCAGATCATAAAACCAACAGGTGTCATCTTTAACTCTCCTTGATGATGCATTCAAGGACACTCGGACATGTGCAGTGCATTAATGAGCCATGTGATCAGAAGAAAACTT
This sequence comes from Echiichthys vipera, assembly GCF_963691815.1. Classification (NCBI taxonomy): domain Eukaryota; kingdom Metazoa; phylum Chordata; class Actinopteri; order Perciformes; family Trachinidae; genus Echiichthys; species Echiichthys vipera. Next base: position 6,577,528 of record NC_139847.1, on the reverse strand, counting down.
AAACCTTTGGAAAAGATTGATGTGAATTTCTCATTAAATACGTTTCCAGAAAGTAAAGATCCTCACCCTCCAGTGAGATGGAGGCCCACGGTTGTCGTGGATACATGAAGGCAGCGTTGGTGATCTGCTGTCTGATGTCCTCGTCCTCGTTGAAGGGGAACGTGCCGCTCAGACTCACGTACATGATGACGCCCACGGACCACATGTCCAGAGAGCGGTTGTAGCCGCTGCTGCTGATCACCTCGGGCGCCAGGTAGGCCGGCGTGCCCACGACCGAGCGACGGAAAGACTTCTCGCCGATGATGCGGGCGAAGCCGAAGTCGCACAGCTTCACCTTCAACGCAGAGTGGATTTAACCAACGGGCTGTTGAGACAACTGGTGCTTTAAAAACACACCCCTATAATAAACAATCACAGCATCCCACCTGAGGGAAAGGGTCCGCAGACGCCAGCAGGACGTTCTCAGGTTTCAGGTCACAGTGAGCGATGTGTTTGAAGTGCAGGTACCGCAGAGCCTCAAGGATCTGCAGCGCACACACACAAAACATGGTGACTAGTTACAGTACAATCATTTAATGCTTTATTTACGCAGGATGTCACGCAAAAACATTTTGTATATTAAAGGATGCTGGGGTCAGCAGACTTTTTTCATCTCAAAACAAAATCTATAAAACACACATCTAACATGAAGTAGGAACACTTTGTAGGTATAAACAAATGATGCATCCGGGGGAGAGGGGTAATATTCAAAGAGAAATGATATTCTTTGAGATTAAAGAAGTAAATTTAGGAGAAAAAGGGGACATTTCTCTGACATTATAAAGTCATAAATTTGCATGAAAAAAGTCAAATTCTCAGAGATTAAAGTCGTAACTTTATGAGAGAAAGGGAATTTTTTCTTGTAAATGTACCACTTTAATATGAGAGAATATCAGGTTATTTTGACTTTAATCTTGGAAATTCAGATTTTCCCCCTGAATATTATCCTTCTCCTCCGGCACCGTAAATTATAATTTATATATTTTTTACCTACAGAGGCCCTAATACACTGTCAGACAAAAGCTGTCTTTAATTCCACTGTAACTGGTGAAAACTACCCAGGGATGAAGATAAAGAAGCGTTCAAACGTGATAAAACGCAAATGAATACATTTCATAGACTTGTGAAGTCGTCTATGAGCGGTGATCAACTTAACCCAAGAGTAATCTTAGTCTGGAGAATTAAAGGTCTACAGTATTTACTCTACACAATCTAAGAAAGTAAACGTTTTGTTTTTAACCTTATTAAACCTCCCAGCCCCTCAGATTTATCTTGTGTCCCGTTGTGGGGTCCAGACCTCGAGGTCGGGAACCGCTCTCACAGAAGATCACAAAGTCATCATGGTGTAAAGTGATCCTACCTGTGTGACCAGGAAGCGCGTGTTGCGTTCAGGGAGTCGACCTTTCTCACTGGACAGAATCATCTCCAGCATGTCTCCATGGAGCTTCTCCATGACGACAAAGACGTACTCCACTGTCTCGTACATCCCCTCCAACCGAACCACGCCGAGGTGGGACAGATTCTGGGCAGGGACGGACGGACAGACGGACGGACGGACGGACGGACGGACGGACGGACGGACGGACGGACAGACAGACAGACAGACAGACAGACAGACAGACAGACAGACAGACAGACAGACAGACAGACAGACAGACAGACAGACAGACAGACAGACAGACAGACAGACAGACAGACAGACAGACAGACAGACAGACAGACAGACAGACAGACAGACAGACAGACAGACAGACAGACAGACAGACAGACAGACAGACAGACAGACAGACAGACAGACAGACAGACAGACAGACAGACAGACAGACAGACAGACAGACAGACAGACAGACAGACAGACAGACAGACAGACAAATTAGATGTGACATAAAGTAATGTTCTGATGAACACAGAGCTGAAACATATCAGTACCTGCAGGATGGCCACTTCGTTCCTCAGCTGTCTCTCTTGTCTGTTGGGGAAACGCGTCTTGTCGATGACTTTGATGGCGACCGGCCGACTCGACTTCCTGTGAGTACCTGATGAAGCACAAATGAGTCCCATATATCACCTTTTCTCCGTTTTAAACTAGCTTCTCTGCATTCATTCAGTCAGACAGTTTGTAATATTTATATTAACTTCCTTTGAACGTGTCCTAAAAAAGTACCCTTTAACTAGCACTGTTTTGCTGTGGTGGTTACACAGTGGCGTTACTATGGTTATACTGTGGTGTTGCTGTGGTGTTCCAACATCACACTTATAATTAAGTACAATTCATCACCACCTGGGGAGTCTTTTGGTCAGTACATAAGTCCAAAAATATCTAATCTGTCTCGGAGGAGGCAAACAATTGTCATTAGCCTTTATTTAACCAGGAAAATTCCCACTGAGATTTAAAATTTGTTTTCAAAGGGAGTCCTGGCCAAGACAGCAGCACAAACACACAAGTTTCACATTTAAACCAAAACAACAACACACAACTAAACATGACACACAACTAAACATGACACACAACTAAACATGACACACAACTAAACATGATAAATCAACAAAATAAAACAGCATTAAAAATAAAAAAGCAGTGCTCAGAGACAGCGCATGTGCAAATTGTATTTTAAAAGTCCTTAGTCCTGCTTTTGAAATTATGAATTATGAACTATAGTGTGAATGGTTGTCTGTCTCTGTGCGTCTCTATGTGTCCTGTGATAGACTGGCGTCCTGTCCAGGGTGTACCCCGCCTCACGCCTGATGTCAGCTGGGATCGGCTCCAGCCCCCCCACGACCCCGACAGGGACAAGCAGTTGAAGATGAATGAACTATAGCTCAATAGCACAGCGTACTCTTAAGCTATGAGAAACGTAATGAATCTATAGTATAAAGAATTGACTGGACTACACTTTGAGTATACTGAACTACACCTACTAAATATAAGATAAACAGATGATATCCTTATACATTAGACGAGTTCTGAGGTAGAGAGATGGAGGTATAAATATGTGCAAAATCATCATGTGGAATTATTTGTTTATCGTTTTACAGAAAACTTTTAAAGACATTTTTTAGTAAGTCAGGGAGCCGTAAGGTAGCGTTTTCATCTTTGACTCGGCTGCAAACTTCCCGAGAAGCTAGAAAACATTCTTTAGTGATTCTTCGCTAAACATCCGACCTTAATATCGTAACAACAACAGAAGCAGCTCACCTTTGTACACCACTCCAAACTGTCCTGAGCCCAGCACCTCGTCTGTGGAGATCTGATACACTGAGCTGATGTCCTGACACACACACACGCACGCACGCACGCACACACACACACACACACACACACTCTCTTTAACACTGCACAACACAAAGAAGTTTGCTGTGATTCAGTTCTAACTCAGCAGTACGGAGTGCGTCCTCACCACGCTGTCTCTGCAGGAATTCGTTTCTGTAATCACAACATAAACAAGATCATCTTTAATAAGAATTAATTGACTTTAATAATAAAATGTTCAAAGACAGTCTCTGATCCATGCTCGTTTGTCCGAGTCATTAGAAATCACGTTAATAAGCTCATCACTTGGCTACTAAACTCTAAAAATCTTTATTTTCTCATTCACATCCAATAATAATCCAGAGCGGTTGTTTTCCTCTCACCCTGGTTCTCCTCGCCCCGTCCTCCGCTGCTCTGTACCGGCATCAGAGCCTGACGGACGGCGCTTACCCAGCTCGACCCGTCCTCTCCGGCCTCCACGCAGTACACCAGCGAGGCCGTCACCACCTCCAGGGAGTGGGTGCTGTTGCCTGGCAACGAGGGCACGGAGAGCTGGGCGGGGCCTCGGACCTGCAGCACCTCAGACAGAGCGATCTCCTGGAGGAGAAACCAAACACACACTGATCTGAAGATAAATCAAGCTCTGCCGTATGAGAAAAAAGTTTCATATAGAAGAACTTTGGATTTTAAATCATGGATGTTATTTGCATTTTAAAGACAACAGAGATGAATCAAACTACTCCAGAAGTGTGTGTCGGGTCACGGTCGTACCTTGTAGTACTTGGTGCTGCTCTCGTTCTGGTACAGAGTGATGCTCCTCCAGTCCAGGATCCAGTAATGACGTTTCCTCTGAGAACACAGGCGACAGAAGTCATTAAGGATGTAACTGTGTCTGTGTGTGTAGGAAGGGAACGGCTTTAAACAAAGGACTTTATTATTTGTTGTCTGAAAAAGGAGAATGTTGAAATCATTTTCCATCCATGTTTTTTCAATGACTGGAAAATTAGTAGACTGTTTTCCAGGACACATTGGACCCTGGTAAACAACACAAGTATAATCCGTGTGTGTGTGTGTGTGTGTGTGTGTGTCTCACCAGCGTGTCAGTGTTGGTGTGGTGCAGCAGCCAGCCCTCTCTCAGGACTCCACCTGCTCTCCTCTTAGAGTGATGCACTGACTGGACGAGCCTCATCACAGGGATGTAGCTGCTGAAACACGGACTGATGCAGGGACGGGAAAGAACATTAACAATTAACCATAAGGATAAAAACAGAATCTTTTCTTTCCTCTTTCAAGCCCTGGAGCATCTCCTAAACACTCCTCTGGGGGGCAGCGCAGCCCAAAGCTCCCTGACTACACACAAGTTCAGTCATGCAGATGATCTCAGTGATAACAGGAAGGATGAGCAGTGTGTAGGACGAACACCCCTCTGACCTCATCGGCTCCCGTGGTTGCTCTTCTTCTTCTTCTTCTTTGGCCTCCGTCATCGAGTCTCCGTCAGTGGACGTGTCATCGTCAGAGACTTCTCTCCCAGTGAGGTCAGAGTTATCGTCCCCTTGGTCTGCCGGGCAGCTGCGAGCCACAGCGGGGGATTCTGGGAAAGTGACACCATGTGCAAAAGATATCAGGGCTGCAACTAATGATTACCTCCACGTACTTGTTTCAGATAAATGATGAACTGTTTGGGCTTAAAGAGACAAAAAACAGGAGAAAGTGTGTTGAAATATCCTTATCCACATCCTTAGACCTGGATATTTTCACTTTGTGCTGAAAAAACTGAGAAAATGACGAGAAATGACCTAATAAAAATAATTGTTGACCATTCTATTGTTAAATGTATCGACTTCAGCGAAAATAAAGTTTGTTAAAAAGCAGCTGTTTTAATCGCAGAGACACATTTTCCCCACTCACTTGATACCAAAGAGGACACAAATTGAACAACAGAATGAAAAATAGATCATTTTTTAAGCTGACGACTGCTTTTTTTAAAATACATTTTTGGTTTACAGCCATATTAAAGCGACACCATGTAGTTTTTCAATCTTCATCATAGATTTCCAAGACCCTTGTGATTGCACATCAACTTACAATAAGCATAATGACACATCTGTCGTACCCTGACGGAGTCTGTATCGCTTTCTCTGGCACAATGCAACCTTGGATTTTGGGTCGACACCAAAAAGCTGTCTAGCATAGTGTGTGTGTGTGTGTGTGTGTGTGCCTGTCTGGTGGCTGCTGCAGCGTGTGTAGACTGAAAATTCCCCACAGTGCTCCAGTTAATTAAATAGGAGACAGGTGCGGACAATGGGGGTTGGAAGGCGCAGCAGAGACACGGTTCACGACCGTTAATATGATTGCTTATCTTAAGCCAAAAGCCTGACTTTGTTAATCATTTTATTTGAGTTTTGCTTTCTTTGTTCTGATTTGATGTTGATTGTTCTTTGTCCTGTTTTCTTTTTTGTTGAATGTATTAGTATGGAACAATGTTTTATTTCGGCTGACCCGAGCCGTTCCACATCAATCCAGCCTGAAAACAAACCAATTCAACGCAAACATGAGTGAACAAGAGCACTCAACAGATAACGTGTTGGAAATGTGTCCTTTTAGACACAAGGAGAAGGAAGCCACGACAATTGTAGTCAAATAAAAAACTGTTTCCCAACTCTAGGGGGAGCCCGACTGCAACCCTACATGTCGTTGCTTTAATCTAACCCTGAATCATCACAGCGCTAATCTTCATCACTGCTTGGATGAACGTGATGTTCCTGGAATCTAAAATGAGTCCTGAATCTATCAAATCTCGTAGAGACAGAGGGTGAATCAGCTCTGAGTCATCAAAGGGGTGATGAGAGAACATCAGAGCTTCTTTTCAAAGAACGGGAGTTACGAGCCCAGAATACAAACACCAGACCTCCAGGGACGGCCCGCTCTCCTCCCCCGTTGATGTTTTTCCTCTCTCCTGGACAGTCTCTGGGGACCAGCGGCTCACAGCGCCGATGGCAGTTGAACCTGCAGTCTGAAGAGGAGAGGTGGCAGGTCGAAACGCTCTCAGTCACATCATGAGGAGGACTTTTATATTCAGAATGTTAAAAAACAACAACAAGATAATAGTGACAGAATTTGCGGGATACGCAAGCTTCCTGATTACACAGCAACAGAGCATTAGCCTCTCTGGGCCCACGTTCTGTTTCTCAACCTCAGATCCACAAAACACTCATCAAAGCCACGGTGCTGCTGCAACACAGATGCTAAAAATATCCACAGTGGAGGAATATGTTTTAAAATATTACATGACTCATCGCTGCAAAAAAAACACAAAACACAGCTTTGAATTAGAATTACAGCAGTTTACATCCAAACCGTACGGACTCACTTGAAATATAAAGCTGAGACTCCGCAGGACTTTAAAAAGGTGTTGAGTGTATTTTTAAATAATCAGCACAGTTTCAAGAATAATAATTATAATAATAATATTCTCTTTTGTTGCTGATGTAGCAGTTCTTTACGGGTTGTTACTAATTTAGCTGTGAGTTGATGCAACAAATACTATGATGGATTAAACTAAATTTGATGTTTTGACATTAAATAGTGAGATTAGAGATGCTGTATATCAGGGGTGTCAAACTCAAATTCACAGTGGGCCAAATTTAAAAACTGGGACAAAGTTGCGGGCCAAACTCAATATTTACTAAAAAACACAAAAAAACACTGCAAATGTGCATGTGTTCCTTCTCTCCAGATGTGTTACGTCGAACCTTTCCAGTGCAGGTCCTTGTTCTTGTGGTGGTGTTTTATTATGTTTGATTCTTTGGTTACAGCCACGGTGGCTCTGCAGACGAGACAAACAGCTCTTTACCCTCAGACACAGATAATCTGCCTCCCACTGGCGTTGAAAGATCCTGGTTTCCATCTTTCTTTTGGCCGTATTTGGGGAGGGGTGGATTAAGTGTGTCTGCAGAGACTGGTAGCATGGATGCTCATGTTTGTCAACAGAAAAGTAGACGTGTATGTGCTTTATACTCACGGGCCAGCTCTCACAGAACCTTGATATGATCTTGCGGGCCATATGTAATTACACCGCGGGCCAGATTTGGCCCACGGGCCTGAGTTTGACACCCCTGCTGTATATGCTTTAATTTGGCTTGTGGTTTTAACTGTAAGATGTGCTCAGAGCACACTGTACATTTCTGTTTTAACTGGTGGAACTCAAACAGAACGTAACCCGCCTCACCTGAGCACTGCAGCCCCTGTCTGAGGAGCCCTTTGAGCAGCCGGTGGCAGTACTGGCACACGGTGGGTTTGGTGTAGCTGTGGATGTGGAAGGTGTGAGGGACCTGAGCCCTGCTCGTGTCGCCGTAGCCGATTCCAAGCCAAACCGGGGGCTCTGCCCAGGACGGCGGCCTGGATGAGGGCTTTGACATGCTGATCTGGTGAAGGACGGGTGGGTAGAGTTGTCAGTGACACGGATCATCTTATATCACTGTAGATTTTAAGACTGGTAAACCCTTAAACTGGTTCCAGTGACTCGGTACAGAAGAAAATGTAACCTAGTCCCCTTCTCATTGAGCTGTGAAAGTTACTTCCTCACCTCTTCCAGACTGCCTCCTGCCTGATTGGACAGGGAGTGTGTTTGAGGTCGTCGGGGAGGAAACAGGGAGAGGCTGGTGCTAACCTGCCGCCGCGCTCGACTACAGTCGTTGGGCAACTGCAAAGCACAACGTTTATGAAAGTCTAATCCACAACCTGAAGACAGGGAGAGGTGGAGGAGAAGAGACAGACTGGGGTCTTAGTTGTATCCATGATACTCAACATGTACATTTTCTCACACCGTGAAGAGGTTTAATAGCTGGATAATGATGATGAGGTGAGTGAGCGGATTTACCGTCACATTTTAAGCCCTGTCGGACGAGCCCCCACAGCATTTCTCCACAGTGGTGGCAGAAAGTGGGAGTCCGGTACGACTGGACCACCAGGGAGTGTGGACGGGTCCTCATCTCAGTCACGGACGCTGATCCTGAGACAGATTCAAACAAAATAAAGAGATGGTGTACGGTCTAAATACGACACTGCCTCACATGTTGTAGCTGGAATTAAAACCTGAACAGTTGGAAGTAATCAGGAGGACTCCTGAGTAACTGAAAGCAAATCACAAACAAACTTCAAACGGCTGTTGTCGTCAACATCTTAGGAAACTTTAATGAGAGGGAGAAAGCTGACTTTATTTCCAGCCGTATATTTTCCCACGCTTTTTCTTTTAGCTTTCACATCCTGAATATCCCAACTTTCCTTCCTCTCATGCACAAGTTGGGCAAGAAGTTAAACCTGCTGTCGCCTCCAGTTCACTATCAGCCGTGGTTATTGTAGTCTGATAATTATGAGGCTTCTTACATGGATACCTGCTGCCAGACATGTAAGAGGCTGACAGTTCACTGCACTTATACTGGACTAGTCAGTAACCGATATTACTCTTTGATTCATGTTAAATCATTGACACTTTGCCAACATTTGATTTTAAAATCTTAACTTGCATTTGCCTGCAATAGTATTTCTATAAATAATTCACTGACAGAGAAGCAAAACAGCCAATCACAGCTTCATAAAGCATGACATCATCCATAACAACAGGCTGAGCCTCAGCCTTTATCTTAGCTTAAGACTTCTCCCAGTTTCTTAGAGGAAGAGGGTCTCAGCAGCTTTGTGAAGAGGTTAAGGGGACACTCATAGTGAGGAACCTTCAGTGCTACTCAGGAGTCCTCCTAGTTTTGTGAATGCGGGCCCTGGTAACTGTATTTTATCCTAAAACATCTGTAAAGAAGAACAAGGGGGAGACAGTAATAGATAATAGTCTGATCACTCTTCTTTCCTCGTGCTCTGAGCTGCTGACTGACCTGCGATGATGACATCGATGAGGTCTCCATCCTGCAGCTCGTCCTGCTCCGTCAGGCGGCGCAGCAGCTGCTCTGAGGCGGACGGATGTCTGAACAGAAGAAGCTTCTCTCCGACGCCCACCACGCTGCAGTCTGGAGCCTGCACACACACACAGACACACACACACACATAAGTTCAATTTGAAGCTTTTTCAAGTGCTGCTAGAATGCATTACATACACATAAACACAAACAAAAATAAAAACCTTAACATAATACTGAGTAAAAGGCCAATATTTCCATTGATGCTTAAATCCACAAACGACAAGTGAGGAGACAAAGACACTGTACAGAAACCATCACAGACCATGACCTAGATACAGATAGTGTTCAGTAGATAAGACATCAAACATGACACAGTCTGAAACACTGAATATGGATACATCTTTAATCTGTCAGTCATCTGTCTCTGCTTTATTTGCACGTTATGCAGTAAAATACCAAACCACACCCACAATACGCAGCTGAGAAATGGTTCTGAAGATACTGTAGGTGATGTAGCGCAGATAAGTTTTGCTTCATCGTTCAGCATCAACAGAGAGAAAGAGAATCAGCATCATGATTCATCATGATACGCATTACGAACATTAAAGTGTTAATTCTATCATCAACTTTTACTTACTGTATTTTCTAATCCTACCTGGACGTATTATAGAGATGGAGATATAAAAAAAATATAATGCAAAGCAACCTACAGCTCAACATTCACCATACAGTTTATTAACAATTTTCAATACAGCAAATAGCATGTGTCAACTTTTGTTGTGATTAAAACAGTAATAATAATTTATACAAGTGTTTTGTCTGAGACCCTAAAACAGTTAACATGTTAAAACTGGACACACACACACACACACACACACACACACACACACACACACACACACACACGACCTGCTGCCTGGAAACTGAAGAAAGATCTTTGAAGTGGAACCGAGCGCTGGTGTGAGCGAGGCAGACTGTGTGTGTGTGTGTGTGTGTGTGTGTGTGTGTGTGTGTGTGTGTGTGTGTGTGTGTGTGTGTGTGTGTGTGTGTGTGTGTGTGTGTGTGTGTGTGTGTGTGTGGTGTGAGACGTTGTGGTTGGAAAGTTTGCTGTGTGCTCTCGTCGACCTCAGAGTCTCTGTAAGGGAGATGGTGTAAGGACCAGACCAACACCTGCTTAACGTCTTTATTTAACCTCAACTACGGTTTCAAAGCACCATTAACCTGCCGACTACGTTTTCATTTTAACTCTAATAAAAAATTAATCCTGCTGTTTTTTCCCCTAAAGTTCATTGAAATATAGGAGGTTGTGAAATGGATGGTCTGAATATGTTTTTAGGGGTTCAATGTAATATTTTAGACACATTTCATTCATAATTGACCGAATCGTGAGTCTGGTTGAACCACACAGCTGTTCTAGAATTGGTTTTAAATGCTCATATTTCACCTGCTTTAACAGTTTAAACGCTAATCAGATGTGTAAGTAAATGGGATACACTAAAAAGCTAAAACTCCAACGCCCTTCACACTCTACATCAATCCACACAGAAGCCACACTTTACATTATAACCTACACAATCCTCCATCACGCATAAGGTGACCTTTTAAAGTCCACTTCCTGGCTCTTCTAAAAGGCTGAACTGAATATTTTACAGAGTGGGACAGTGTGAAGAGTTAAAGCATGTTTTCAGTCAATGATGATGGCTACAAACTACAAACCTTATTGCTCATTTTGGAGCTGTAGGTGTGGGGATTTGAACCGTCCGCATCCTTGTCACAACCTAAACATGGTTTTGGATTTAACCAGTACAGAAATACTATTATTAAATATGGTTTTAGCCTCTGGACCTGTCAGACAGAAAGCGGTTTATAATATAGAGAAAACTGTTAAAGGGGCACTAGTAAATTTAGTTTTTCACTACCCTAAAGAGGAGGGATTCACAGGAGGCAGATTTATTTTAAAGGATCAAAATCGGTGCAGCAGAGGCCAAAATATGCTGATTTCTTTCATCTGAAGTATGGGTCAAGCTCCAAAAACACTCCTCCAATTCCCACAATGCAATTCAACAGCTCCTAGCTGTGCCCCTTGAAGGACCTTCCTGATCTGCTGTGTGACACGAGGCTGTGATTACCTTGCGCTCGATGATCTCTGCAGCCAGCCTCTTGGCATGGCTGTAGCTCAGGTTTCCAGCAGGGACTCGAACCACCTCCCTGAACAGGCCGAGCTGGAACTGGACCAGAGCAGGCGCAGAGAGACTGGTGGGACTGGAGGGAGTCACTGCGAACATGGGGAAAGATCCTGTGGCAAGATGGGATTAGTTTATTATGGATTATTACAGGAATAAAGATATATGAAGGACTATCCATACGGATTGAGTGTGGGATAAAATTAGACTGATGTCTCAAAACAAAGATTATAGATCTGATTTAAAGTTCCCATATTGTAAAACGTGAGATGACCATGTCTTTCTTATTATAAAGCAGGTGGAGTTGCTTTATCAATACTGTGAAAGTATCAAAACACTCAATCCAGAGAAATGCACACAACCTGCATCCGGCGCAAAATCAACCCATGGTACATAAATTAAAAAGAAAAACACAGAGAAAGTTTTTTTGTGTAACCATTAACGGAGCGTTTCAGACGGAGGGTCAATACAGGTATATTCAGACAGTATGAGAAAATGAACGTCTTTTTTTTTTTTTAATATTAAAGCATGTGAACTTGTTCTAGTAAAAACAAAATGAATAAACCTGGAAATGAGCAGAAAATTGGACCTGTTAAAAATAGCTGCTGAGGACATAAATTTGTATTTTTTTGTAACAGATGAACCATCAGGAAACACTGGTCTACCAACTCCTGCACCAGTTTGTATTAGTGCAATCACCAGTATGATTTAGAAAGTGACACATTTACAGTATTATGATCGGGACACTACTACATAAAGAGTCACATCTGAACAGGTGAGTTTTCTCCTACCAAAATAAAAACATAACTTTCTTACTTTCTAATCCCGGCTCATTCAAGCTTTTCTCAGGCGCAGGATTGTATCAACGATGTGACAGCTGATCAGTCGTTCATTGTGCTGCAGATTCTTAACATGCACTCCGGTGGGTCTGGTTTCCTTTTTGCGGGTCTGTCGATGAAGACAGGAAGTTACAGAGGCCTGTGACGGTGCAGCAGCGTACGGTTAACACCCACCAGCCTTAGCTGTGAAAACACACACTTTGAAATGGTCAATACCCTCCTGGTATCAAAAACGTACGAGACACAGAGGCGGTTTGAAAAGTGGAGTTTGTATTTTATTGAACCTTTGATAAAATATACATCAGGTCGACCCCCTTCACTATAAGATCCATCGAATCATCAGCGATACAGGAGCTGGAATTAAGAGTCCCCACATCCCACAACATTTACCCTCCGTGACTGAGTCAACGCACAAGCCCCATAAATATTTAGACGTCAGAAAAACAAGGATTTATCTTTGAGGCTTTAGATTCAATCTTCCTGCGACAGAGATTCAGGATAGACATTTACAACCGCAACCGTTTTGAGCAACATTAGTGTTTTAATGTTCACATATTTATGGAGTTTGCGAAGAACAGAGTCCGTGAGAAACTCCAGAGAGACCCTGAAGCAACCAGGGGGCTGATTATTACAGTAAGGGATTGCTTAGTATTGGTATTACAGTGAGGTGTGTAGAGGAACTGTCAGGCAAATGAGTTTCTACAACATTTAGTTGTACATTAGTGTTGCACTAACCTTTGTACACAGCTACGTGGTGTCAAGATTGTGTGCTTAAAGGAATTCCTGTCATTCTTATGTGAACAAGTGACATACAGTTAAGATACATAGAAAGGTCGTATACGGATAATTCTGTACATTATTTGCTGCGAACAACATTTAAAGCACTTTGCCTACAGACGTCTTTCAAAACACACTTGACGTTACTTCTTTAACACCGACTCCTTCCTGCTTTAACACTTACTCTGCTCCTCCTTCATGAGTTTACTTCTTCATTACCATCCAAAAACCTGCTCACACATTCAGCACAATCAGAAGCTGATAGAATAGGTAGCACTTTTTTTTTTTCCACACTCGGCAACGTGACATCATCAAAGGGGACGTCAGGTTATTTCGGCGTGTGGCGATGGTGTGCACGCACCGTCGGTGACAAGATGCCTTCACAACAAACCTGCGTGTTCCCATCTTTGATATCGAGCTCAGGTTGTCAAGAATGAAGCTTTTTTTTGGCTTTCTTGGATTTAAAAAGTGAAGAAAGTGGAGGAAAATACAGAAGCACTGAGGAGGCAAGTGAGAGAAATAATCTGGATATCCATTTTCTAAAGCTGATCTAAATTCGGTTTCTCCCCCCGTGTTTATAACGTAAAAAGAGGTTAGAACTTTTCTTTTTTGCCAGGATATGTTCCTTAAAAAAAAGTATATGTAAAATTAAAAAAAAAAGTTTTCTGCGGTCAGGATCATTTCAGGTGTTTTTTTGTTGTGAATACTCATTTAGGCCAAAAGAGACTGAAGCGCTCTACTTCCTGTGTTTTCAAAAGGACTAAAACGGGAAATTTACACTGATTAAATTTCATTTCCAGCCAAATGAAAGACATCACAGTCATGTTAGATATGTTTTTAACACAGAACATATGTACCTTGCGTTAAGAGTACACGGGGCAATTAAAACTCAGCTGGACGAAAACGTAAATGCTTATTTAGAACAGGAAGTGGTGCACGGAAGAAAAAATGATTCTGGTATTTTTCTACCTGTCCTTAAGTCATAAACACAAAAACGAAAACCAATTTAGAGCCAACTTTAAAAAAAAGGAAATACCAAAATCTTTTTCTCACGTGCCTCTCAAGGCTTCCATAGAAACTAAGAAGCAAATGAAAGAAAAGCAATTCCTTGATAATTTGAGGTCGAGGAAATGACGCCACACCTTGCCGAGGCTGATTTCACCTTCACATGATAAGACGTGTACATTCTGCGGACACTTCTCTTGGTATTGGTCTTATTTTGGTGGAGTTTGCAAAGCAACAAAAATCCAGTGGGAACGCCACCACGCCCCCACAAACGGACATGAAATTGAACATTCAGATAATCAGTTTTTCAGTACCTTCGACGTAAAAGCTCAGATCCAAAAACAGGAAACGCATCAGTAACATTAAAGACGGACGGTCAACAGTCAGATCTCAGCGAGTGTTTGATTACGACTGAGGAGGTCCACCCTGCTCAGCGTTAAAAACCACACACTGAGGATTGTTTTGTACAAAATGATACATTGAAAAACAAGAAGAATTCACAAGAGGAATCCCGTCAAAGTAAACATTGAAGTTGATGCACTGCATCAGCTTTTATAAAGATAGTTACCCATATCCTTAAATGAGGGTTGATTATGCCTCGAACATCCTGATTTTATTATTTAAATATCTTTCACAGCATTTTCACTCAATGTCATTCAGACTTATGGCTGTAAGTCTAAATCCAACGTTTGTCTCACCAGAAGTGAGGAAAAGGTTCCCGAAAATAACGATTACAGTTTTTAGTTAAACTTCCTGTTTTTAGGAGAGTAAATAAATGAGTGAGGTGGTAAATTTAATTCCCAATGAACTTTCTGGCTCTTTTTTCGCAACAAGAAAACTCGTATGCCCGACCGATAGAGGACACAGTGGAAGACACATCATTGTCCTGCTCAAAGTGCATTATAAGAGTTTAGACTGAAGCCTTGTTTCGAATGCCAGCAGGTTTCAGTGATTGAGGTACTAAATTCATCAGCGATTTTGGGCGTTTCCACTGACACGATGAACTGAGTGCCCATTTCTAGATTTCCTTCTTCTCCCTCCTTTCGTTTATCCAGTTTTCCCCTTCAGATAAGTAGTATCCTGTCTTTGAGTCAGGTGTGACACCCTTTAAAAGTATTATTTTCAGGTACAAACACTCAGTCGAACACCAAACAACAGTGTGAAGCTTTTAGGGTCACTTCTTTCTTCAGTGAGACACTTTTCATCGATAGGAAAGTGTTTTTTTTTTTACTCGGATCTGTTCAAACAACAGAGAATGCAGCGCTGCGGCGTTGTAGAAATACAAGACTTGGACCTGGAAAATAATACTTTTAAAAAGGTGTTACCTCGCCACTTAAAGACCGTATTTTCACCAACTGAGACCCTCTTTAACCCAATAGTGTAAACAAAAAAAGAAAATCATGAGCACAATATACAAAGAATGAAATATCAAATAATTTAAAACTATATACATAAAAAAACCAAGAAGGCAAAAAGTGAGGTTTAAATGGTTAGTGCTAATGTTTTTTGAAAGTCCCAAAAGATCGTTTGTGTTCTCTTTAATACTTTAAAATCTAAGTGGATCGTACCGTTCTTTTTAACCATCTGTGATACGCATTGGATGGGTGCAGATACTTCATGCTACTGGTGAAATATACAGAGTGCAACGCTTCCCTCTGAACTGAAACCGGAGTACATCTCGCCTGACTAAAAGGTTGAGTGTCTGCACGCGGTGTGGATGGAAGTAACGGGACTCATCACGATGTGGATACGATGCTTTGCTACGGCGCTGTGAGTCAAAAACACGAGGCGTTCAGGTGCAGACATTCCACGCTCTAGTAAGCAGCATGCTGATTAATGTGTATCTAAATATTCTCTTTTGTGATGGATGGCAGCGGTTTGTACAGCGAAGAAGCAGCAGCGGAGGCGGCGGCGGCGGCGGCCGTGTCTCAGGATGACGTTTGATGCTTTTCTTTTTTTTCTCATTTCAGTGTTCTTTAAAAAATATGCTGCAGGTGCAAGTGTTTGATCTCGCTTTGAGCTTTAAGTGTGTTTGTTTGATCAAACCAAGCTGCAAACAGCCTCTCCTCGCCGGGGCCGCTCCGCGTCTCCTGAGTCACGCCTCCCGTCTCTGTCTAGCCAATCATGGAGCTGCGTCTGGTTAGGTCCACGTTACTGGCGCTTAGTCCCCTGCAGTCTGAGAGTCCGGAGTTGGCGTCCTAAAAAGCGACCAGTTCATGTTAGATCATATATTTTCTGAGATGAGGGAATTTATTTAGCAGATCAAGTATTTAATTCCCTGGATTATCACAAAACAGACGCTCCCATTTAGTTGCTGAGGTGCTGCAGCAATGGACAATGTGAAGAATATGTGTTTTTTAGTTACATCATGTAAACACTTGTAAACATCTGTAAACTTATTGCAATAGTAATACTGCACAGGCCCAGTTAAATCAGTGCTGTGTTGGAGCGAGAGTGATGAATGATGAATAAAGCTGGTACCTGTGTGGTCTCCTCAGTGCTCTTGTTGAGGAAGTTCAGGGAACTTGCTCTCTTCATTCTGCAAAACAATAATAACAATGAGCCTGAAACATTAAAAACTCATGTATTTATTCCATCATGATATTGTTGAATAATTGTAGGGAAGCCAACATGCCGAGCCCCTTGTGCGTTTTCTGTTCATTTTTTTTGCTCAATGTCTCAATTGTAATAATCTTCTTGTTCTTTCAACATGTGCTGAATATAATAAATTAATCTTTAAAAAGCCCAAAGACAGTAAAATAAAATAGATGGCTCCTTTCTCCTTGAATCAGTACATACATATTAAAAAACAACCCCCCCCCCATCTTTCTACTATGCAGCACTCGAAGCCGTCTTGCCCATTTGATCATTTTTAGGTACTTGTACTTGCATTATCTTTGCACTTTTTTCGTATCTTCTTGCACTTTTTGAAAGTTTCTTTAGATAGAAATGTCTAAAAAATGCTGAGTGAATGTTATTTATTACTGATGACTAATCTTGAACAGACATTTTGGAGTATACTTATATTATCTAATCAAATAAAACTAACAAATTCCCGCCGTAATTATACCATTTTTTATATTGTTTCCCTCAGAAATACATAACATTACAATATTAAAGACTCTTTAATTTACATGTCACCGACTTTAAAGGTGAAAAAGTTGGGAAGCTTAAAAGGGTCAAACTGAAACTATCACTCTCTAATCTAATCTATCATATCATGTATTACTGAAAAATGGACTTAATTCATAAGTTGAACAACAAAACATTGGACAATTTTATCGAGCAAGAACAGATTCACAGGCTGCAGCTTCTCAAATGTGGCGATTTGTTGCTTTTCCTTTTTAAACTCATCGTAAATTCAGATTAACAAAAATGTATCACGGTGAGCTGGTGATGGAGGACGTCCAAATATGTGACCAACGATGTTTTGCAGAACGAACTGCTCCTCCCAAGGTCAGGAATGAACCTTCAAGCTCACTGTTCATTATTTGGGTTGGCTGTGACTTGACCGGCTCGCTACGTGTCTCTCGTCGTGTTGTTGCTCTACGTGGTGAAAGTTAACTGTTGAAGCAACTCAGAGGTACGTGTGAAAACTGTCTGTGGAACGGACCAGGTGTGCTATAAAAACTGATTACGCCCTTTTCATGCAGTTATTTTCTCTTGAAGTACATTAGGTTTAGTTTTGTATGAGTGTTAGTTTTGAGGCTGGTTTGATTAGTTGGTGAGATTTTGTTTCTGTAATTAAGTAACTCTCACTTTGAATTATTTGATTTAAACAAAACCTGCAGGTCATTTTTCCTTTATAGTTTAACTTATGTAGTTTGTGTTGACACATTCTAAAACTCTACATTTTTACCAAAAACAGCTGGTTTTTATGTTGCTTCTCTTCCCCTTCACACGCTGGGTCATAACAGACTAAATGATCATTCAATTAATGGAAAAATGATATAAAATTATCTTAAACAGACAATGAAAATCTTTAGTTGCACCCTGCACACACACACACACACACACTAATCTCACCCTGGGTTTCGGGGTTCTTGCGGTCCGCTCCCCTGCAGCTTCTTCACCAGCATCTCGCTGCTCCTCCTCAGGGCGTCACGAATCTTCCCGAAGGAGCCGCTGCGACGCAGAGACCCGTTACCGTCCTGAAGGAACGGTGAAACAGAAAACCAAGTCAGCATTTACTGGAGTCATTAAATATTAAAAGGAGACTTCCTGTTAATATTCATCAGACTAGAAAGACTGTTTAATCACAGCTATGAGCTCCGGTGTCCCGCTAAAGGACACTTTGAGAATAATATTAATATGAATTGAAAGCTGTTGACCTTGTTCCATGTATTTGAAACTGATTAATACTTCCATTAGTGTTGAAGTAAAGACATGATCCATAAACTGACCCCGTTCCACTCGGCAGAGTCGTCGCCCTCGCTCTCCCCCCGCTGTCCCCCCGATCCAGTGAATCCTTCCCTGCTGTGCCGTCTGTCTCCTCCTCCCGCTCCTCCGTCCTTCAGCAGCTCCACCACCTTACTCTGATTAATGGCATCAATACCCTGAGAGAGAAAAAGAGCGAGCGAGAGAGAGAGAAAGAAAGAGAGATAGGGAGAGGGAGAGAGAGAGAGAGAGAGAGAGAGAGAGAGAGAGAGAGAGAGAGAGAGAGAGCGGGGACACATGCAAACAAAGAAAACAAAGATCAGATTAAAAGCGATTGAAAAGAAAATTACAGCTTTTTCCACAATAGCTCTCACAACACGTCTACTGTCTTCACTACAACGTACGCACATTAGCTTCATGACTGATCTTTAAAGTCATAGTTTATGGGATAATAAATCACAGCAGGCGGGGCCGTTGAGCTCATCGGGCCTCTGTAACTGTCCGAGGCCCAGTGAACTAATCTAACGGCGGTAACTCAAGCGGTCACGCTGCGTTTGTGCCGCACCTGTTTACGTGACTTGCTGGCGCACTCCTCCAGTGTTTCTGCCGCCTCCAGTTTGCCCTGACGACGGTACAAAGCTCCCAAGCTTTTGAGGGTCGTGTTCACTGTGGGGCTGCAAAGAAACAACATTGCATTTTTTTTATGTTAATGTTAATATGTTGAGGTACTTTTCATCTTATTTGTTCAAGATAATTGAGACATAAGATGGTTTTGGGGACTTGCGGCAGTAACTTTAATACACAGATTTAGCTGAAGCCAAGGTTAAACTAATACATCAGTGTGCAGAGCCTGTTCCCTTTATTAGAGTTGGATTTTGGCCAGTGTGTATTTTTCAAATCCAAATTGAATGGAGGTCAGAACAAACGGCGAACTCTCTCGTGTTGCTTTAAAAGGGACCTGACGACCCACTGAAATTTGTCCAACCAGTAGGAGTTTTGATACCACATGGTGTCATTATTTGTGCGGGGAAAACAGTGAGAAAATGTTGTCCTACGGCATGTTGGCATCCTTAAACTGAAACTGTAAACCGCATTTGCATTCAAAATAACATACATACATACATCAAATGAGCCATCGAGACAGTTTTTTCATTGATCACCTATTAACAGAGAAATCTAGGAGAGTCGCTAACAGCCAGACATGGCTAGGTCTGAGTAGCTGGGGCAAAGCGCTAAACCAACCAAAATGCCTTTTTTTAACCACTTATGCTGCTCAAAATAACACCAAACCTCTGCAGTAGCATGATAACAGTCCCTACACATAAAATGAAGCACTAATAATGTAGTTAGCAAACCTGGAGTTTATTAAAAAAGACTACAAGCTTTAGCAGCCGGCTACATCCACATTGAGATTGGATTTGGTGTGTTTCTGTACACTCTGTGTTGCTCTTTTGTTATGAGGAAAATAAATGGTCAAAGATTAGATTTTTTATCTGCGTCCTGTTTGTTTCCAGTGAGTTCAAATGTCTGACTCACCTGTCCACCTTGCAGGCCTTATACCAGCTTCCATACTCTACATACATGCCAGAGTCCTTGCGCTTGCCCTGAGAGCGAGAGAGAGATGAAAAGAAGCAGAGCACATGAGGAGCCAAGTATGAAACATTACCCTATCAAAAATGTCCCTGTTTTCATTTGTATAAGCTGCTGTCCCGTCCATTTCCATAATAAGATGCCTGCCAGCCAGTCGCATCAATGGAAAAGGTCGCCCTAATTCACTGACCTTGCTCTCCTCTCTCTCCTCTGCGTGCATCCAGATCGGCTTGTTGTCATCTGCAAAAACAATACAAGAAAAATTCATTACAGCACCACTGAAAATAAGCTGTAGCAGAAATCTATGCACGTCCTCTGTATCCGTAAATAAACACACACTGCCTTTCGTGTAACCTGTGCAACGGCAAACTCCTGCCAAGGCCTTCTATCGTGCTGGGCATGTGAGAACATAAGGGTTTGATAGGCTTAGAGACAGCGGGAGGGAAACATCAACATTAAGCCGCTCCGCACGCTTCGATAGCACAAAATAATCCTCTGACCTGCCGAGAGTACCGAGGGATCAGGGTGAGGCTGAAAAACCTGAATCCAAAACACTAAAATTGTCAGAGGAATTGGAAAAACAAAAGGTCGACTCTGGAATCAAATTCTCCACAGTGGAACAAAAAGGAAGGATTTGGGATCCTTAGCAGGACAGTTGTGTGCGTATCTGTCTATACAGGACCAAATATTCTGACAGAGTGACTTAAATCCTTAAGACATCAAAAGAAAAAAAAGAAAAACTGCATTGTGTACCTGCAGTCTGCACTTAATTGCTGTACGTAATATTTTATCTAGTTAATTGTCTGTTAAGTTTCCATCTATCAGAAAGTGAGTTTAAAAAATCGATCATAGTGTCTGTGGAGACTTTCCCGTGTTCAAATCAAATGTGCCGCTCAGTTAGTGGCACTTTTTACATCCTTCCCCTCCTCTCAGTGTGGAGCACGTGAAGGCATCACGCTGCAGGTGAGAGCTGCCGATCTGCTGACGTCACACAGTCGACACTGTTCAGTTTCCAAAGGAACTCTGGGAGATGAGGTCCGAGAGGCTCGCCTGCAGTTACATCTTACCGCCAAATCGTCCACTTGAAACAACTTATCTCAATTCTTACGGACTACAACTTTAAAAGTGGCAATTAAGAACCTTTTCTGTTTAAAAAAAGTAAATGTTGATTTCACAATGTAAAGGCTATAGAGAAATGACACCAACAGCGTTTGGACTGGTTTTCTTACAGGCCTCGCTTACACTGCACACTTCTGTCTGCCACCAGGTACAAACTCCTGGGAAACCTACCCTGTGCTTTACAGTAGAAAGGACAAGAAGAGCACCTGACTTGCATCTATACTTATAAGTCATAAAACATATTTAAAAAACATAAAACGACAACAAGAGGGCTCCATAGACAGCAAACTCTTAAATGCTAACTGTCAACAGGATCTCCTGCCTGACTGCATCAATCTACTTGTTCTTATGAAAATCAACAGACAGAAAACATGTGTTCCTGACACCTTTAAAAGAAACCTTGTGATTATGTTAACTTGAGTGTTGCAGCACCCTACTCACTGTTGACAGATCCAAACTCCTTCTCGTGGGCCCTGGTCAGGATCTCTTTGTACAGAGCCTCAGCATCTTTGAACTTCCCCTGCTTCAGGTAGCACGTGGCCTGAAGAGAAGCAACACAGGCCGTCTTTTAATCATGTGTCTCAGATGTCCTCACAGGATGAGATTAAATAGAAAACCCAGAATCAAACTCTACAGTTGCATTGCTGTTACTCTAAATGAAGTCCTCACCAGGTTATTTTTGGTCTTGGCCACGTTGGGGTCATCGGCTCCCAGTTTGGACTCGTAGATCTCCAGGGCTCGTCTGTAGTAGTACTCCACCTCGTCGTACTTGCCCTGGTTCTGACACAGCAGGGCCAAGTTGTTCAGCTGCTTGGCCACATCTGGGTGGTATTTCCCCAACACCTGGAGACAAATTCATAACCACACAGACTCTTTCACTGCTCGCTTGACTTAAGTGTCCTATATTTAGGCCCCGTTTACACGTACACGGTGAGATTTTTCAAAACAGAGGCATTTCCCTGCGTTTGTGCCCTTCATTTACACCCAAATGGAGAATTTGCCACTGAAAACGATTCTTCCTAAAAACTCCGGTTGGATGTTTGCATGTAAACAGAGAAAAACTGAGTTTCCAGTGGCCGACGTCACAGTCTGCTGCAGAACTTGCAACTGCATCATAGGTGCGACCTTTTATTTACATTTTCATTTGGCTGTGGTGATCATGGATGCATTCAGAGTAGCAGTCGCATTTATGTTATGCATTTAGGAGCAGAGAGAGAGAGGAAGTGATTGGTTGCCATTTTCAGGATTCTGATTGGCTAACGTTGGCTTGAGCTTCTCTATACACTGCCACCTACAGGTTTGGCATGCTCTTCTCTGCTTATATACACACACACACACACACACACACGAGTTAGTGTAAACTTAAATTATTCTCAAAACGGATAGGTGTGCGTGATGTTATTTTTGAAAAGGGAGACGGCAAAATTTACGTTTATGAAAATAGCCAGACACAAGTAGACGTAGTCATAGATAGGAGGCCGTTCACATCCACGTATAGATGTATACCTTCTCTCGGATCTCCAGTGCTCTCTTGCAGAGCGGTTCGGCCTCCTTGTATTTGCCCCTCTTGCCGTACAGAACGGCCAGGTTGTTGAGGGTGGCTGCCACAGCCGGATGATCCTTCCCCAGTGTCTTCTCTCTTATGGCCAGGGCGTCATTCAGGAGATGAGCTGCTTCTTTGTACTTGTTCTGATCCCTGGAGGACAAAAAACATAAGAAAATGAAAATGAACCAGAACTGTTTATATATAAAAAAATGTTTTAAAAAATTAACACATCGATTTCCACACCTGTACACCAAAGCCAGGATGTTGAGCATGGTGGCTACGTCGGGGTGGTCGTGCCCGGACGTCTTCTCCAGGTCCTCCAGGGCTTGTTTGCACAGCGGCACGGCCACCTCGTACCTCCCCTGAGAGGCGTACTGGATCACCAGGTTGTGGAGCGTCCTGAGGCGGGCCGGGATCTCGTAGCCTCCCTGCTGGGCTGCCACTTCTCCGCTGGGCTGGGCTGGGGGACAGAGGGGAAGATATAGAAATGATCAAACAGATCCCGTCTCCCTCTCCAATCGCTTTCACTGCTATGTCTTCAAATTATCCCACAAGGCTCCTCAAAATCTAAGATGACAGTCTCTGCAAAATGGCTTCTGTTTGTGAATATGAGAAGCATGGAGAGCCGTAGATATGGAAAGCCCGACAAAGACAATGAAGCCAGATTCAAGCAGGACAAGTGGAGGAAAATCAAATTAAATCGGCACTTATCCAGCAGCACGTGGTTGCCCAGGGAAATCCAGCTGCCTCTCTTTTTCTTCTTTTCTGCTTGACTTCTTTATTTTAAAGTGCTGATAAAGTCTGTTGTTTTTTGAGCATTCCTGCTCCTATTTCCTGCCTTCCTTCAAGTTTGTTTGTCTCTCCTCCCCCTCCAGCTCACAGGTGTTTTTAATAATCAACTCACTTTCCTCTCTTTGAGGTTCTAATTAGGTCTCTCATAATGCTTTTATTAGAAAGACTTTGCCTTATAAAATGATCAAGTGGAGCAAAACTAGAACAAAAGGATTGATGTAAAACAAATGTTGACCAAAAACAGAAGGGAAAATGAACTAAAACGGTCGTCATGTCAGAATAAGAGCTCTTTATATGCAATATAAACAGTTTATTTATTCATGTGATGGCCTTAAAATTGAACATCAAGAAAGTGAAGAGACAAAACTTTATCAGAATTCAATTATTAATTAATAAAGACCTTAGTACTCGAGCACTTACTAATGGCTAATGGGGAGGAAAGGTGAAAACTTAAGTGACCTTTTCTATCTGCAAATCCATTTACAAGCCTGAGCTTTTGTTTAGACAGTGAATGCAGCATTAACCGAACCGCGGCTCCTGATGCAAATCAAATACATAAACAAATACGTTTTGCATGTTATCTGAACTACATCACAGCTGAGGGTTTAAACCGTGTGTCGGCCACTTATACGAGGAGTCGCTTGTATGAAAACTAACACTTTAGAACAACTCGTGCCTCAGTTTAAAATCACTCTAAAGTTCAGGCTTCAGGGCGGGAGAGGCCTGAAACATTTCTGTTACTGAAAGGAGCCACTGTGTTAAGCTCTAAGTGGTTTTATTTTAACACTCCATCCATTAAATCCATTAAAAACAGCATTGATTATTTTTGCGGTGGGTTCAGGCCTCTGCAGCTACAATGATTCACTTTGAAACCTGTAAAAAAACCCTATGAATTATTTAAAAAAGCACGAGTGACACCTCTCTACTTCGGGGAAACGATTCTACACTGTAAAAGGCTCATTTATGCTACAATTTTGTGCGTAAATAGAGACGTACGTCATCAGTGTTCTTATCGTCACTGCCCTCATGCTTTCATGCTTGATTTAAGCTGGAATGGACGTTGAGCAAAACATCCTCTAGAGGGCGTCGCTCAGATTAAAAAATTACTCCAATTAGGTTGTTTTTTTAAAGCTTATGACGACAACAAACTGACAAAGCGGTCTCAAATCGACCTTTTCCAGCTCACATTCAGCCTATGCCCAATTTCCTCCCAGCTGTTCTGCAGTATTTGTCCATCCCTGTGACTGAGGGATGTCACGTTACATATATGGGGATAGTTTCTAACTAACTTGCACACTCTTTCCTCAAATAATTCAGCCATTTTGTCAGTATGCCATTCGCAGCACTTTTTTGTGTGCAATGCCCGACACTGCCCCCAACGATTTCCGGTGGTACTGCAACGTTTGGTCCGTATCTACAAGCTTGCAGGATACATGCGGAAATACAGACGAAATGTACGCAGAGTACGGACAGAAGGCTCCGCCCGTATCCGTATTAAAGGTAGAGCATAAATGAGCCTTAACACATCTGACTTGACCAAAGCTTGGTCATTATCACTGGGGAAAAGCCCATGCGTCTAATGATCACTGCTGATGTCATACCTGGTCCCTGGTCATCATCGTTGGGGAACAAGTCATCGAGACTGTCCTTTGAATTGTCTCCCCCGCTTCCGCCGCCTCCACCGGAGCTCTGGCTCTTCTCCTCCGACGGCGAGACGTCGTCGTCGAACTTCTTGATCTGGTTCATGAACTCCAGGTGCTTCTTCTCCTCCTCAAGCTGGGCGACGCTCTGCTCGCTGCGCTGCAGCTTGTGCTGCGTTCCCGCCAGCTCGTCCCGCAGCCACTGGTTCTCCTGGCAGAGCCGACGCACCTGAGCGCGCAGCTTCTGCTTCTCGGACTCCACGGCGCTCAGGTGGCTCGACAGGGCGATGATGACCTGGAGGAAGGGGGAGAGTGTAACGTGTACTAGTGGAAATTAAGGATATGGAGAATATTTTTAACTGAGTTATTGCTGGGTTGAATGTTAACTTAAGAGCACCAAATCTCTCACCTGTGCCTCTCCCAGGCCCAGCTCGATGGCCTCCATACTCTTGCGGAGCAGCCCAGATTTCTCCTGGGCGGCGGGTGGCTGGGTGCAGTCCAGCAGAGAGTTGAGGAGCTGAGCGTGTTCGCCACGCAGCGTCTCCAGGCCCTGCATGACGGCTTTAGTGTTGAGGACGATCTCATCCTGGCTGAGTCGCTCCAGGGCTTCTTCACGTGGGTACACCATGGCGGACATTGCCTGGTTTCATACACACTGTGAGGAAAAAGAAACAGAACACAAGCATAACAACAGTGATTTCTTTCTCTTATCATTGGGACGGGAGGTGTTTTTTGCTGAGTGTGCATCGTCTTTTTCACTGTCCTGTCCTGCTCGACATATTAACAATTCACACGTGGGCTGCTGAGCGCAACCACATCCTTTATCTATTTGGTCGCTGAGGTCATGTGGAGGTGGATGAGACAAAAAGAGAGAGAGAGAGAAAAGACCAGATAAGAAAGAAAGTAAGTTGCTTCTGTGAAAAGCTCCCCCGCAGATATCCTTTTCTCTACAAAGAGGTCAGCAGCTAAATAATAGTTTCCCATTTCAGGACTGCATAACGTGCACCTTGGGGAGTAAGACTAGATGGACAATGATGACGTTTGTGTGGTGTGTGTGTGTGTGTGTGTGTGTGTGTGTGTGTGTGTGTGTGTGTGTGTGTGTGTGTGTGTGTGTGTGTGTGTGTGTCAGAGAGAGAGAAGTGTATGTACAGTTGAAGCCCATTCGGATTACTACAGGAGGATTCCTCCGAGCTTGAAAGTGACGCAGCAGCTGCCGGTGACCAGCAAAGCCAATTAAAATGAGCCGCTGTCACTCACAATATTTTGGACTCACTGCCTTAATACCGACAGTGATTATTGCAGCAACTAACGATTAGCAGTGTTAATCACAAGTTTCATCTCAATATGACATATATTGATTCTTCGGACAATGATATGATATTTGCTGATATCACAAAATCTGTCATAAGGATAGGATTTTGATTTGATTAAATTCAGCTCAGGGGCCTGTGATCAGTTAGTTTAACTTAATCCACAAAAAGCAACTAAAAAAAATATTTTAATACTTAACTCTTTCTAACGCTTTCTGACATTTCAATGGAAAACAATTTTTTTTTATAATTTATTCATTATTGCTTTTAATAACAAGAATAAAAACAAAGTGTGAATTTCAAAATAAAGGCGTCTTAAAGATGACTGTATGTATCAATACTATCACACTGCATCAATGATCCTGAATTATTGAATCAATATATGGATCTAGATGGATGCATCGTTACAAAACAATTATTTTCTTTAGCAATTACACTTTTTCTTCTCACCCAAAGTGACATCTTTGAATTCCATTAATTTGTCACATCAACAAACTAAAACCTCCTACATGCGGTGAAAGTTTGGACTGTCGATGCGTTCAGGGGCGATTTATTCTTAGCCGTGGGTGATATGGTGTTAAAACAGAAATCCTTAGTCATGTTGCTGGTCATCATTGTGAGTAATGAACAAAGAGGCGTTCACTGTTCATTTCTCCAGCAATGACACACGGTTATTTTTAGGACTAGTTTCTGAAAATAATATCCTTGAATAAATGACAACCCAAAACAATATGTAGAAAGTTCCAGTATGTGAACATGCATCTGCAGTAGTAGACGGATCCAGACCCAGGAAATAGTCCCTTCCTATGCTTAACCTAAATATTGACCAGCTGTAAATGAAACCGCAGCAGCATGAGGAGGAGGAGGAGGAGGAGCACAGAGGAGCCAATTGTGCAACATCGTGACTTTTCCTGCTCTGATGGTGGAGGCGCACCTGTTCTCTCCTTCTCCCTCTCTTCACTCACCCTCCTCTCTCTCCCCCCCTCCCCTCCCCTCCCATCCGACTCATACGCTGACTGCAATGCACCAATGTTCACACTTCCCGTTTTACAAATGCAGGGACACGTCCCAAAACAAAAGCGTCACAAAATGCATGTTATCACGGATCCAGGCATCTCTAACTGGGACTATTTTAAGCCACGGATGCATAAAAGAGCCGGTGGATGGTGGTGGATGGTGGAGGCCTGTGTGCCCGGGAGGGGCGGCAGTGTTTGGCTTGGCAGCAAGTAAATCAAGGTGACCGACAATGGAGGACACAGCTTTCACGGATGATGCATGGAATAACAATAATAACAATAATGATTCACTAAATATGCGTTTAGATGCGTTACCGACATGTAGACTGTTTGTAAACAGTGCAGGCCCCGAGCACCAATATGTTACACAACACACACACACACACACACACACACACACACACACACAGTGATGCGTATTATATTGGTACACTATTTACATTATTTGTCGTCATGCAAACAACGAAATAGGACATTTTTTTAAAAGGGCTGTTTCATAAGTGGTGTCTGCAGATGACACATTCACGGACTTCGCCGAGGATGTAACGTTGACAGTTGGTTTGATAGCTTGCTAATAAAAAATCAATTTTACTATAATATAACTACGATTTCATGCTGGTTTGAATGTAATGTGTACGTATATTTACCTTCATCGAAGACAAGTGCGATGCTTTCGGTCCCTCGAACAAAGCAGCAGCACAATGTTGTGATGCTCCACAGACCAGTGGCCAAGGCTAATGGAAGGAGGTTGGGACACAAACAAAAAAGTCTGAGCTTGGGGGTATCACGCATGCGCAATGGAACTGGAGCTGCGCTGTTCCAACAGATGGCACTTGAAATAAAGTGATGGTTTCCCCTCACGTGCTCTTTGGGTGCACTTGAGTTGTTTCTTTCTATCATTTAACATTTTTTTTTTACATCTTTATATAAGGTTGAATATGCAGATTGAGCAGAACACCGCCACCTAGTATCTCAAAATCGTAGTCGCAACAAAAAATAATTCCAGCAGTTGGGTTGCCAGGTTGGTCAGACCCGGCCCAGTAGCCTACAGGAGACCGGACTCTGTTTGAGCCTGTTTGAACCCGTCCCCTCCAGCAAATCACACCATAAAAACAAGTATTGCAGAAGAGTTTGACTGACAGTTAGCGTTAGCCGTTACAGCTAAGTAAACATGAAAGTTAGCTTACGTTTTAATGCCGTTGAACTCCTTTATCTCAGTCCATGGAGTGAATGCTTGGCCTATACTGACTCTGGGTTTTTGCCTGTCTCCGGTCTCTCAGCTGCTGGGACAAAGAAGGAGCTGCAGGATTGGTAAACTCCAGTTTAGAAAGTGCCAGCCTACAGTAGCTGCACCCAACAACAGACAACCCTGGCAATCCAATAGAAAAGAGTAACCCTAAAAAAGAATATAGCTGTCTGCCTGACTAACTTTGGCCATTGCAGGAGGTTTCCAGGCCGGTTAACATAAAATAGGTGAAATCAGGACAGATTACAACAGGGTTTGTATTTTACCGACAGTGTGCTTTCACCAGAATGGGGGCGTGGCCTCATGTGTTACTCTCTTCTATGTTGGCAGCTATTGGCTGGTACAATGTAAACAGAACGTGACAGGAAGTCATTGTCAAACCCTTAAAACAATCTAAACATTAACTCAGACAATACTTTGATTCTGTACCCCTCAAAACGCCCATGGGTGTATTAAAATATAGCTTTTAAAGAAGATTCTACATATTCAACCTTTAATAACACAAATAATGTTAAGTACAGTGAAGAGATCAGCACTATAGAAATCAAGTATGAATACTTTCCTGAACAAGGTCACAACTTTAATATGCTTTAAATAGGTCTACAGGTGTCCCAGCCTCCTTCCATTAGCCTTGACCAGTGCCAAGTCTAATGTAAAAAAAAAAACGTTTCCGGATGTAGTTTTCAAAATACAATCTTCGGTTAAAGTCGTCCGCAAAAGTAGCGCGGTGTAGGGTGCAAAACACGATAACACACATTATATATGAGGACACCATCACACTATTGAATGAAAAAACGGTAGCTTTATTTTTTTTAAAGCCGTTTAGTTAGGAAATTGATGTAAACGCCAACCGTTAACTCGACGTTGGCTTTATTTTGAAGGAAGCTAGCAGTTGCTATTAACAACCGTTAGTTAACGTTACCGTTACCTGTCGTGTTTATTCCACGTTATTTGGCCAGCACAAGGCACCGAATTAGCCTCCACACCACTAAGTTTAGTTTAATACGATTAGAGTCACAGTATAACTAACCTGAACCACCCTCTGCGCCACCGTAACTTACCCAGACCCAGACTGACAACCGGGAGACGAAAAAATGGCTGTTCTCCCAGAATCCAACAAGCAAAGATGAAGTGACACATCAAGATGAATCATGTTGGCCATTTTCCAAACGGGGCGGGAAGTTGGCGTGCGCGTGCGTATAGCCTCCCCCCCGATACATGTTTATTTTTGTTTTTAATTTTTATTGAAAATATTTGGATTTAATATTGCTTTTCTTACATGTTCCAGAGTTATCAACAATGGCAAAAATGTATTTTTAAACGGAGAAACAATAAAAACATAAATTTAAATGTACAAAGACAGTAAAACGTTTAAAAAGGAACGAAGAATAACAAAAAAAAAAAAACGTACGGTCTCCTAAACTAAGGGAGTCACTTTGAAATGCTTAAATAATCTAAAATATTTTTTTTGCCAATCTGAAAAAATCTAATAATTTTCTGGATATAGTATTTTGCTAAAATAATGATTAAATTAATTTTGGAAATTGGCTTCTTAAGGCTCGCCCCAACTAATGGTCGACTAACATTTTAAAGGGCATTTAAAACATTTTTTTTAGCTACTTAAATTGGCGATTAAATTTGACAAAATCATAGTTCAAAAGTACATAAAAATAACATAAAATATATATTTTTTTACAAAATAGGATGTACGTGGGGGTGAAGTCTCTTGCTCTGCTCATACTCTTTGTGCTCTGATGTGAGTAGAGGCCCCATCACCTTCTGAGCTGTTGACCCAGTAAAAAACACATTTATAAATCTAATTATCTTTAAGTAAGTATCACTATGTCTCACTATTTGGCATAACTGCAGTAACATATGTATTTCTGTCCCGTATGATAAGCTCTAGGCTTTAGGAATGTGTTGTTTGTGAAGTTTTATTGCAGGTTTACTGACTTATATTTGAATTTTTATTTCTCCTTGCAACCCAGTTTTTTCACAACTAAGATTTATTTGTTCATCTTTAATTTGGAAAACTTTTAATAACTAAGAAGCTTTATAAGTTACAAACACGTACACACAAAACATACACACTCTATATTAAAGAACAAATGACGGAGTTAAAAACCAGGAATATTTTTATTTAAAAAAACAAATGAAACAATGAACACGTCCACTTTTCCTCCCACATCTGTTTGATTTGACAAACGTAATCATGAAAAAGCAGTACTACAAAACGTCAAAGTAAGAAACAGAACAAAACAAAAACAGAACCAGAATACAATAGAACAAGTACTATCTGATATGTACAAGCGTTACCGTTTATTATAATTATTGTTATTATAGGCAAAAGGCAAAAAAGCTGCTGAAGAAACAATGGCATGTGCAAAAATACTCTCCACAAGTCCACGAGCTTAGGACGCTCGGCGCTGAGCAGAACCTCGCCAGGCAGAAATCTACTGCTTTCATAGGCCAACCCTGTTCCCACGAGGCCGGACGGCAGAATTTACAAGCTGCTAGGGGATGGGGACAACGTGGTTTCACATGATTTTTGTAGAAAGCTGAGCTTGTGGAAGCCTGGTGAAGAGACTCTCTCGTCATCAGAGGTACATCTGAGGACGGTGGAGAGAAAAAGACACTGCTGATCACTGACAGAGGTTATTGACGGACCAAACAGCTCCCAATCTCCAACCACGACTATTCAAAAGGACAGAGGAGCCATCGACACGGCCGTCACAAAGTCGACACAGGTACAGAGGTACAGGTAAAAACACACAGGAACGAGTTCAAGACTTACGTACAGAACACTCAGCGGTTTTTGTTTTTTTACTTTAAAGAGACATGAGGAAAACGCGTAAACCGTAGAAGAACGACGGGAAAGATGGTCGATGAAAGAGCTGCGAACGTGGTGACTGTGGTACATATGAAATAAGTTCCTCCAAACATTGAAATGATGACTTCAGAACAAGGATCACTTTGTTGTTAATGTGAATATAATCACGATTTCTTCACATTGTTTTTAGTTTCTGGCAGTGATTTTTGTTTCTTTCAGACTATTTCAGAATCAGCTGCTGACCTTTTGACCTGCGAGCCAAAGAGGCGCCGCTAAACCGCAGCTTTATACCATTTTAGGTAAAAGTTTAGATCCACATCACCGCGATAATCAGTCTAACACTACAAGGCAGAGAGCATTTGGAGTAAGAAGGTCTCTAACAGCTGACACACGATCGTTGACCCTCCGTGGTTACAGTTTAAGTTTTCCAAAAAAGGAAGAAAAATCAAGCATTTCATTACAAAAAAACTATAGAAACTCTTATTTTGAAATCCTTTTTTTAAAATTTAAAAACATGGCACCCTTTCATTGACATTATACTTAAAAAAGCTTTCGAAACGGACTTTATTCAGGCTTTCCTCGTCCACTGTTTGTACGTATACCTACGAAAAGTAACATTTAACTGTCATCTTTATGTTTTGAGCTCCATATTTACGTCTGCTGTAAGGCAGATATTAATAAGTGCAGCTTCAAAAACCTTATTTTTATACTGGTGTACTGTATTCTAACAAAAGGGATACTTCACTAAAACTGGCAACCCAACGTTAACATAAAAGCAGCTCAATCCTGAACTTTTCATTTTGAAATCATCCATCAAATTGTGTTTTAAAATTCAAGCTTTTTAAGAGTGTCAGTGTTTTCAAATGCTATTTATTTTGGAATGAAATGACAGAAAGTCAACACTCAGTCATATTCAGGGATACTGAAGCCTCGCTCTTGTGCGGACTCAGTGTTTCTGTCTGTTGAGCCCTTAACTGGTCGTCAGCAGCACAAGTAAGAAAAAAAAAGGTTTGCCAGGTGTTCGCGCAGACTTGAAAACCACCGCACCGAAGTCTGTTTCAGGCCAAATATCCCTAAATGATTGTATTCTAGCGACACGTGTAGCTGTGCCTAAAAAACTGCACATGTAAACTCAATTCAATACATTCAAACATTTGGAAGTACTTCTAATCAGTCGACACTGAACCGAGAATTTGTCGTAACGAGTGATCGGACGAACAAACGCTTCAGTGCGAAACCTTGGTGCCAACGGGTGCCGTCGAGCGGAAAAACTGTCACAACTGTAACCGTGAAGTGTCGTCACAGGGAAAAAGTGAGCATTTTCAAACCAACAAAGACAGCCTCTCTTATCGAGACGTTGGCGTTAACACTATTAAAAAAAACAAACTATTTTTCTAATACTTTACTGGAGATGGAGACTGTTACGACGTAGGCGACTTAAGTCAGAGCTACACAGGGGAGCAGGTGAGCTTTGCATGTTAAAGTGTAAGTCTGGAAAATGGACCCCATGGTCTTTTTCAGCGTGACATACATATATACATCAAATAAGCCATGGAGACAGTTTTTTTTTTACTGATCAAACATGTGTAGAAGATGCCCGGACAGACGCTAACAGCCCCCAAGGGCTAACACGGATTAGCTCGGGCAGTGCACTGAACGCATTCAAAACCATTTTTTAACCACAGATACTGTTTAAAATAACACCAAACCTCTGCAGTAGCATGATTAGGGTCCCTACACATAAAACAAAGTACCAACAACGTAGTTAGTGAACCCAGAGTTTATTAAAAAAGACTTACCTACTGGCCCCTGTACCAGCTCCTCTCATAGTAAAGTCTGTACAAGTTGATTATTATTTTGTTACTTATGCAACTCGATAGACACTGTCACAAAGAGCCAAGTAATGATGCATTTCCAACGAATTACAATTGCCAAAACTGTCCTCCTTGCACTGAACTCCAGTGCATTCGGTAATCGACTTGTACGGACTATCTGTCCACATGACCCTGCTGGTGAGGCACAGACTTGTTAAACAGTCTTTTTTTAATGAACTCTGGGTTCGCTAACTTCTTTTTTGGTGCTTCATTTTATGTGTGGTCTTGCTACTGCAGAGGTTTGGGGTTATTTTGAGCAATATTAGTGGTTAAAAATGCAGATACCGTCCTAAACAGCCAAGTAATAATGTATTTCCATGGAATCATAAATGCCAAAACTTGGTAACCGACTTGTAAGCACTATCTGTCCACATGGCCCTACTGGTGAGGCACAGACTTGTAAAACAGTCTCTTTTAATAAACTCCAGGTTCACTAACTCCTTTGTTGAGGCTTTGTTTTAAGTGTAGGGACTTTAATCATGCCACTGCAGAGGTTTGGTGATATTTTGAGCAGTATTAGTGGATACAAATGCCAATACCATCCTAAACAGCCAAGTAATGATGTATTTCCATGGAATCATAAATGCCAAAACTTGGTAATCGACTTGCAAGCACTATCTGTCAACATGACCCTACTGGTGAGGCACAGACTTGTAAAACAGTCTCTTTTAATAAACTTCAGGTTCACTAACTCCTTTGTTGAGGCTTTGTTTTAAGTGTAGGGACTCTAATCACGGTGCTGCAGAGGTTTGGTGTTATCTTGAGCAGTGTTAGTGGTTAAAAAAATGCTGTTTTGAATGCGTTCAGCGCACCACCACAAGCTAGTTAGCGTTAGCCCTTTGTGGCTGTTAGCGTCTCTCCTTGATTTCTCCATACATGGTTGATCAACGAAAAAAACTGTCTCCACGTCTTATTTGATGTGTTTTCATGGCGAATAAGTACCCGGGGTCCATTTTTGCCAGACTTACACTTTGAGAGCTGCTTTTAGAACAACTATAACAAACCACTTATAGATGACATTCTTGGATTTGCACCAGAGTTGAATTTCCATCGTGTAACTTCGATAAAAATAAAAGTAAACAGGACAACCACTGCAGCTTTTGAGTGCCAACACGCGCGCACACGCACTCACGCCCTCTGTCACATGGTAGAAAAAGTATTTAGTGATTTTTTTGTTGTTGTTGTTGTTACATTTATTTCACCACACACACACACACACACACACACTTATTACCAGTTACTGTACGCGCACTAATCACCTCACGACATCCTAGAGAAAGTGTGTAGCAGACCTGTGCCAAAGATAACGCACATCAACCCAAATGCTTCTTTTTTTTCCGATTAAAAATGAAAGTTATCAACAAAGAGAAATGGGAAATGCTTTAAAAAGTTCGATTTTTTTTTTTAACCAGGTCCTAGAAAGAGAGATCTTTCAGTCCGTTGCCGATAAAGAAAATCTTATTATTAAGGGGACAACTGGCAAACATTGTGCTTTATTGCAGGTGTTCACCTCGCCGTCTTAAGGTTAAAAGATACTCATGGAAACGCGGAGGTTTCCCATCAACGCTGCTGAGTTTTGGACCCTTTAAATCTGCATTTTTGTTGTTGTTTCGACTTCTGCACGGTTGCTTGTGTCAGTCTATTTTTACCAGCTGTACTCTGCAAGTGCATAGCGAAGATAAAGCAGCGCTGCAGTAGCCCCTGCCCTGAAACCCGCCACGAAAACGGACACTATGCATCACGAAACAGCAGCAAAGGGAAGGTTTTGACTGTTATTCACAAGAGAACCATTTAAAAAAAAAGACACTTCCTCTTTTATATATAGATATACCGTATATATATATTGTTTTCTTTTTTGAAAGGTTTGGGATTAGACATCCAAATGACTTATTTTAAATTCATGGAAGCCCTTGAAATAAAAATAATAATAACGGATCTGTTTTTTAGGGCGTCTGTTGAGGAGGAATTCATCACGAGCCTTTTGTTTGTGAACAGAGGAGACTCTTTCTTTGTGTTTTACGTCCTCATGTAAAACACGGAAGCCCTGTCGCGTTACTGTTTTGAGTTTTCCGGCACATGAGTGGCGTAACCGTTAGTCTGGAGCATGCACGTGTGGATCAGGTCTTGAGGTGAGCGGGGACCTTGAAGAGGGTCGAAAAGTTGAGGGTAAGACGTTAAGGGCTTGAAAAACGGGTTGTCGTTGTTGCATGCTATTGCATTCCATAGAACGGAAACGTAAATGGCAGTCGGCTAATAAACTTGTGCTGTAAGCCCCTTTGTAAACACACACACAAACACAGACACACACACACACACACTGTACATTCACGTGTGCACGCACACTTGTCACACGCACAAACAGGGGCATTAAAGTGACTAGTAACGTTGCACCCCAACACCACCTTCTTCTTCCTCCTCCTCCTCCCTTAAGACAACTGTAGCCAAAATGAAACCAAAAGAAAGAAAAAAAGTCCAGCCGCTCGACGTCTTCTCTCTCTCAGATCTGCGGGCGCTACGGGGGCGGGGTCTTTTGAAGGTGTTACGGGAACCACGGAGAGTTGAAGGTCAGGTCAGGGTCAGAGAGGAGACGGCCGGCGCTCGTCCCTAGGAGGGGGGCTTGCTGTAGCCGAAAAGTCCGACAGGTAGGTATTTGACGTGAGTGGGCCACTGCGCGGCCAGCTGGAAGAACTTGACGTCGTTCCACTCCACGCCGTCTATGGACACTGGAGGGGGACAGAGATGAGACGCAACAATCAGAACATCAGAATGGTGAAATTAAAACGACACAAGAAAAAGAAAAAGAACAATTCTTCCTACCTTTCAGGATGGTCTGCTGCTGCTTGGCTGAGCAGATGAGCCGGCTGATGCCTTCAATGACCTGACTTTTTGAGTCGACATCCTTTGGCTTCTTTCCCAGGAAGATGGTGGGAACTGGAGAGAGAGAGAGAGAGAGAGATATATAGAAAGAAAGAGAGGGAGAGAGAGGACACATGCAAACACAAAGAAATCAAAGATCAGATTAAAAGCGATTGAAAAGAAAATTACAGCCGTTTCCACAATAGCCCTCACAGCACGTCTATCACCATCAGAGGAACCTATTTCCCTCCAGGCAAAGAGCCCAAAGAGGGAGAGCGAAAGATCTACCTGGCTATTGAAAGTGCGAATGAACTGGCTGTGCAGAAAGCCAAAACAGAGATTACGCGGTTAATCAAGGAAGAGCTCATCAGATTACAAAATTCCTACCAGCCGACGAGCAAAGGCCGGCACAAAGTGTTGTAGAGAAGGAACAAGAGCTCGCTGGAGGAGTTACCATCTCTCAACAGTCCCCCATCATCTCTACAGTGTCTTCAAAGTGGTTGAATAATATTTTAGTCTATATTTTTATTACCAAGTAATGTAAAGGAGAGAGAGAGAGAGAGAGAGAGAGAGAGAGAGAGAGAGAGAGAGAGAGAGAGAGAGAGAGAGAACTGTAAAAACATTGTGTGTGTCTCTCTCCCCTCTCAACCTCCTTTACATTACTTGTTAATTTATCTATTCATCTTGATTTGTACTTTTTCGGCTTTTATTATTATTATAATTATTAATTTATTTATTTAGTGAGCTATTTTTTATTTTGTTTCTATTTATAACATATCTATTTTATTTTAATTCATGTATCTAAATATCAATTTTTCCTTTTTTTTATTTATGTACTCTAATTTGTACCTTAAATGTCAACTTCTGACACCTACTGTATATCTTGATATCATTACTCCTGTTTTAAAATGATAATATTAATTCATATGAGTGTATTATTATGTATAGTCACGTAAGGAAGGGTGGGACGGGGAGGTGGGTTGGAGACTAAACCCACGTAGAGCGAATAGTATCTTTACGTGATTGGACCTTGAACATGAAATGAATGATTCCTCTACCCTCTGATGATATCCGCTCTTTGGATCCTCGTCTCACCTTTCTTGTTCTTCTCCTTGGTGACGACGGTCATGGCCATGGTGCTGACCTGGGCCTGTGGATCGCTGCTGCCCCCGCCTGGTAGCCTGCTGACCTGCAGCGAGCGGAAGGCGCTCTTCAGCGTGTTCTTGCAGCCCGTGTCGCGACGCTCACCCTCCCGCCGCTTCTCTGCCAGAGAGGCCAGCCAGTAGTCGACCTGCAGGCCGATGGCGTCCACGCCGTGAGACATGCTGGGACTCCTGTGGACGGAGAGCGTTTATGGGGTTTCAGCGGTGCATTTTCTTCACGCGTCAGAACAGGGGAGATAAAAAATCAGGAGGGAACGCTGTCAAGAGAAATGTTGCTGAGCAGGCGATCTTTGTTATCAGCCTCTGCAGCTCCTGATCTGCCAAAAGTAATCTAAATTCATAACTAGTTCAAAAAAAAAAGATGGACCACATCAGGTTTTGCACCAAACGTATTCTGCAGAGGGTGAAATAGAAAAGATTGGATCGAACACGGCTGCGGTCCGTCTGCCTCTGCAGCAGCAGGCAGAACCCAAAGTGAATCACACAGATGAAAACATGTCTCAATCGTCAAAGTGCCTCACTTCTGGAAACTTGTTCCCTCTCAATATAATAAGTTAATATTCCACTAATAGAATTAACAAAAACAGATGGTTTGAGGGCGTTAAAAGCTGCGTCACAGCTCAGTATTAAAAGCAACATTTTAGACAGGAATACTGTACTTTTATCTGATGGCTACTGGTTATTTCGAGTCACAATTTCACAAACAAAACGCCGTATTTACTGAAATAAAGACTGTCTGGGATATGGTCATGGAGAAAAAACAAGGGGGAATAAACTCCGGGCTGTCATATTACTGTATGTTCATGCCAACTAAGCATAATGCACATTTCCATTGCTTTAATTTAATAAATTCAACGATATATGATAATATATAATGCCATTTTCAACATCTTTGGTTCTGAACTGACCCCAAAGTGTTTTAATTTGAAAAGGATACAGGAAGTGTTGCTGTAACTTTAACAGGACAAACAGAAGCAGAGCAAAAGGAAGCTTTGAACTCAAATATGACCGATTACACTTCTCAAACACAGGGGATTCGAATAGAGACCTGCTTCTGACACAAGCCTGCCTCAGATTAAGGTCTGTTACCTTTTGTAGTTGAGGTAAATGAGGAAATACGGCACATAATATGAAGTATAAACAGTAGTTAACTGTACCTAACAGTGTGTAATGCAGTCACACTGAGCCCTACCTGGTCTACCTACATGATTAAAAAACTGCTTACACACACACAAACAAATAAACACCAGTGAAATAAATGATCATTCCGAAGTTACTTTGTTTACCGTTTTATACTGAGAACACCTCACGTTTTGAAGGGAAAGGAGATATTTTTACACGGTGGTATCAGTGCTTTTAGGGGTTATTTTTACCTCCACGGAAAAAGACAGCGAGGGGGGATAAAGGATGCAAAATGAAGTGTCAGAGAGGGGAAGAAAAGAGGAAGAAAGATCAGCCTTACCCTTGTACTGTCAGGACGCTGCCCGTGGAGGGGGAGGAGGGAGGCGTGGCTGCCTCTTTAATCATCCCAGTGGGTGAGCCGTGGGACGGGGGAGACGTGGAGGGCACGGCCAAACTCACCGCCACGCCCTCGTCTGTATCTCCTTGAAAAGCACAAAAGGAAACGCACATTACTGCATCACCATCAGCCAAATCAAATCAAAAGTGTTACTACTAAATTTGGTGCAAATCAAGCCCTAACCACAGCGACTTCCTGTTTGATCCAATCAGGAAGTGCCAAAAACTGCAGTTCTCTGAGTGTCCACTAGGGGCAGGTTTCATAATAGAGCAGTTTCTCATTGACCCCCATGTTAAACAGGTCGTTTTCACAGCATAATTAAACCTATTTCAGGCCTGGTGCAAAACAATATTCCAGTCTGTATGTTTAGGTCTTATCTCCATGACAACACTGAGGGGGGGTGAATTTTTTGTACCAGGCAAGTTTTTATTTTATTGGAGGTTTAAGTTTTGGAATAATTAGGGGCGTGGCCTCTTGAGTGACAGCTAGCCGCTGGCCTTCACTTCTCCGCGGAGGTAAACGTCAGCCAGATGGACGTATCTCCCTCCCCCCAACGTCACATACATGCCCTTTTTTGGTAAGAGGAAATGAGGCGGAGTCAAAGTCTGACAAGATGGCGACTCCCGTAGGTGAGTACGAAGATGCTACGTCCATTTTTTATACAGTCTATGGTGCAAACACTCACCTGTTGGAGAAGGACCAGACTCGATGAGACCGACCTTCACTACCTGGAAAACATGGAGATGTTGTCAGCGAAATATCTAATATTTAATTTTTCCTACAAGAGTCAAATCTTACCCCTATAAAAGGAATAAACTTCTGGTAGGAGTCTTCATCTCGCCTGGAAAGGGAAAAGAGAATATTAAAGAAACCATAAAGATTAAAAGGTGCTTTGTGTTTGTGTCTATGTGGCGTCTTCACTCACGTCCTGTGTTTGCAGGTGAGCATGGCCTCAGCAATGGGCAGCTGGTGCGTGACTGTGGCTCCGCTGATGTACTGGGAGATTCTCGCCGCCACGTCCAACTGATCTGAAGAAGGAGACGGAAAGAAATGAGAGAAATGTGTGCGTGTTTGTGTTGAGCGACTATCACCCCGCCGAGGTTCGTTCATCCGTGCGACGGTACCTGTCTGCGGCGGCTCGGAGCGGCTGAACACGTCTCTCCACGCCCCGTCGAGGAAGGAGGAGCTGTAGCGGTTGTCGAGGGCACCGAGGTGCTTGGCAACCGGATGGGAGCCTGATGAAGAAGATGGAGTAAAAGGGAAGGCAAGGACACAATTAAAAAACTGAACAAAAGACAGATGTCCCACCAAAATATTAAATAAAAAACCTTGCTGGAGATTCAGAATCACCACGGGAACACAGGCAGACTCTCTTACCCAGAGGCACAACCAGGAAGCGCATGTGGTTCAGCCAGTCGGACGTTTTGTTGGCGAGCTGAGTGACGAAGAACTGCAGGATGGCTCCAAGGTAACTCTGGCTGCCCACCGCCGCCACTTTCACTGCTCTGGGCATGGACGAGTTACAGTTACAACTGCAGAGAGAGGGGGGTGGGGGTGGTGTTATTGGTGCTGTGTTGGAGGAAGATCCACTAAACTTCACACTCTCTCATCCATCAATGCCTTTGAAAAACAACAGGAAGCAGCTGAGACAAGAAAAAAAAATCACACAGCAAACTGGCCCTGCTACAAATCCCTCAAAATTAAGAAAGATCTCTTTATATTTACATATGAAATAAATATATTTGTAAGTTAACCACTAGACATTAACACAGAGGTACATTTCCTTAATTGTTTAAACGTACGATATGAAACTTGTTCTCAATGCAGATAAGACCAAACTTTTGTTTGTTATTTACTGGCTCTAGGAATAGACCTCTGGATGTTCCCTCTATGGTCACTCTCCAGGGAAGTGAAATACCGGTCGTCACATCTTATAAGCACCTTGCACTGGCGGCTGCTTGTGTTTCAAGGAGGGGAAGCTCATTTTTCCGGCCTACATCATGAATATGTTTGTTTATTTATATGTAAATTCTACCCTTCATTCCTTTTCAAGAAAATGATCTGTGACCTTGTCGTAGCAACAAGGCGTCTTTTCCAGGTACTTGACCAGTGTCCTCTCAATGGCAGCAGAGCTAGGCTGCTTAAACGGCCTTGGCCCAGCTAGAGCTGCTGCGCCAGGCTACTGTGAAGTGTGACCGCCTACGTGTGTGAGTGACGAGGGGGAAGCTCCGTAGCTGCCGCTGCTCGTTGGGTAAAGAAACCGCAGAGTGACAGAACAGAATCGCCAAACACAAGTGTAAGGACTCTTATCATGCTATTGATAGCCATGCTACTTATCAAACTGTCTTGATGTTTTATTTGATGTATGTAAGTGCCAAAATTTTTCTTTATCCTAAAGGTTTCCTTTATTTGCCTTGGCAAAGAGAGGCCACACAGGTTGATGGGGAGAGAAGGGTTGAGATAAGGGAGATATAAAAAGTGTTGTATTGCCATAAAGAGAAGTTACAGATGCAGTGTCATAAGGGCGAAGACGAGGAGGAGGAGGGAGAGATGTGGAGGATGAAAAAGAAACAGGTCAAACGGACGACAGAAAACTGAAAAATAAGGCTTAAATAAGGAAAAAAGGCGGAGAAGATGAGTCATCCTGAAAACCAAAGGGGTGCTCTAACTCAGATAATGATCTGTGTGTGTGTGTGTGTGTGTGTGTGTGTGTGTGTGTGTGTGTGTGTGTGTGTGTGTGTGTGTGTGTGTGTGTGTGTGTGTGTGTGTGTGTGTGTGTGTGTGTGTGTGTGTGTGTGTGTGTGTGTGTGTGTGTGTGTGTGTGTTTGTGAGAAAGCTTTTCCACAAAAAAACACTCACAATTTCTGGATGCGTGTGAGCACAGCCGACAGCACTGCCTGGATTTCAGCCGACGAACACGTGCAGACCACCGGGTGTCTCTGCACCTGGAGCTGCTCTGCAACGTACTACACACACACACACACACATACACACACACACACAAAATATGCATGATGAATTTAAAACAATACGCCCACCAGCTGTTGGTGGGGAAACGCTTTAAGCCCAGTTCAGACCAAAGATTTGCGACGAGACGAGTTGAAACTTGTAACTACTTGCGACGTGCAGGTGTGCAACGTTCTGAAACCTGCCTGTTCACACCAAGGAGACGAGAGGAGACGGTGTATCATCTCCATAGCAACGCCTCTCTGTACTACCGTTCTAATTTCCGACTTTTCAGGTTGGTTATTTATATATATTTTCAA
This sequence comes from Echiichthys vipera, assembly GCF_963691815.1. NCBI lineage: Eukaryota > Metazoa > Chordata > Actinopteri > Perciformes > Trachinidae > Echiichthys > Echiichthys vipera. The sequence continues at coordinate 6,535,382 of NC_139847.1, read as the reverse complement.
GCTTTCCTTTCAACTTTTCAGGCTACTTTTCAACCGTATAACAACGTCCCGAAACCTTTGTTCTGAACAAGGCTTTACACGCACGCACGCACACACTTACCTGACCCTGCCAGTCAGTGCCGTTGACCAAGATCAGGCTCTCTGGCAGCGCAGAGTCCGACAGCAAAATCTGGTTCAGCTGGTCGTACACGGCCTTCCTCAGGAGCTACACACACACACAAACACACACATGCTGGGTTCATAAACCGCCCTAAAGCATCACATTTACTCTTCAGATGACTCATCAGCACATCCATAATTCATCTCTGAGCTCCAGGCGGGTCGTAGATTATCACAATGCATTTGTGCTCTTTATTTTGGGAAAGAGACCAGAAGGGAGCGTGTAGAGGAGGAAGCAGAACAAAAGGCAGCTGTTTTTTTAATACCCCTCTACTGCAAAATGATGAATTATGTCTGTATGATAAAGGTTTTAAAAAATGATGCTGGAGCTTAGGATGAGAAGTTACCGGCGTGCTGTGTCCCAGCTCCGGGGATCTCTCAGAGTCTGAGCTGTTGGTCCGTTCGCTCAAAGGTTTGGACAGCTGCCGCTCCTTCATGGGAGTGCTGATGCGCTTCTGTCTGGGCGTGTGGCCTCCGTCCAACCTGGGGGGAGAAAATAAAAAGTTTCAGTTTCAGTTTCATCATCCCATGGTCTTTTTCAGCACTGACATTCATCAAATAAACCAATGAGACAGTTTTCGTTATGTATAAAGTATTAATGGAGAAACTCTGAAGAGTCCCTAACAGCGGGACGTGGCTAACAGTAATTAGCTCAGAGCAGTACGGTGAAGGCATTCAAACGTCTTTTTTAACCACTAATGCTGCTCAACATAACACCAAACCTCTGCAGTAGCATGAGAAGAGTCCTTACACATAAAACAGGATGATTTTACGCTGGCATTCCACTTTAATAGGAAAAAGGGATACTCAACAATGGGATATATGGAATAAGTGTACATGTAAAAGCCAAAACACTGTAATATCAAGTTTGCTCAAATTATGTATCCATCAATAATAAAAAAGGCAGATACATAAATATAAATATAATATGTATATATATATATATATATATATATATATAAATTTCAATATCATGTTTTTTGTCATTTTGGTTTTGATGCGTTACCTTGGTGACGGCATGGCCTGCGTTTCACTTTTGCTGCTCTTCAGAGGTGTACGGGGTTTCTCCGCCACTGACACCATGATGCAGGGGCCCACCTCAGCAAACAGCTCCTGATCTGTTAGCTCCTACACACACACACACACACACCAGACTGTCAGTGTCAGAAACAGAAGACACTGGCATCCTAAAGCCACTTTCTCCAGACACTTCATCATCTTTTTTTTTTTTTGCTTAATCCTTTCTTCTGTTCTCCGTCTCTCTCAATCCGTCTCACTTACAGCACAGATGGCAGCGAATTCCCCCTCCGAGAGAGATTGACAAAGATCCTGACGCACTGCTGACTCGCTCTCCTTCACACACACACGCGCACACACACACACACACACACACCTACCAGTGTGTCAGTCTCAGACAGGGCCTCCTCCAGGTTGCGGCTGCGAGACCGTTTCATCTTCTCCACCAGAGGAGGCTGCTCCCCCTGCTGGGAAGACGAGGGAGCGTCAGTCAGTCTGCAGGCTCAGTGAGACTCCAGACAAATAAAAAACTAGAACAACACAAGTCATTGTGCAGCAAACATCCTAATAAATCTATCATAACAGCAGTGATGTCCAAAAGATATCGGTTTCTACTTGAGGCAATACTCACATTAATAAAAAAGCAGAGATTTTCCACTAAAAGCATCTTTTTCAGAAGTGTGCAGACAGCAGTCACAACACTAAAAAGGCTCACTTCAGTATGAAGCAAGCAGCCGGCGCTTGCAGTGAAATCCATTCATCCCGGCCACATTACAGACACTTTTTATTGAGCAGATGGCTGCAGTCAGAGGAGCTATTGAATTTCTGCTCCATTAAGTCAAAACGTTTCTGAGATTCTTTTTAGATTTGCACAGCGCCTTCCCTGCTGGGCCATTTTCTACGAGGCTTCAGATTGTGGATGTGAATCTGTTTCCTTTTAGTGTCAACTGTGAGCGTGAAGCACTTTTCAGATTAGGACCATGTGAATCAGGTTTATTGTGTACTTATCGCACCCATACAAATAAGAATATTTGCACATTTACAACATCATAACGTCGCCGTCTGGCCGAAACCTCGTTTCTCCATATTGTGTCATTTTTCTTTTTCTCCCTAAATCAATGCTTTTGTTCACGCTTTACGTCTGTGTGTGGGATTTATAAAGTTTTAACCAATGAAAAGTATTAAAAAGAGTTTGTGACTCCATTTTATCCTCAAGCTGTCAGCAAAACCTCATGAACCTTCATGAAGAATAACGGTTTTGGGCGTACAAGGTTTATGCCCGACAGCAACAATACTATGTTAGTATTGTATTTTATTGTATTGCATTGGTCTTGTTTTTTGCTTTTTGTACCTTTTTCAATGCCTTTATATCGTTAGTTTTTATTGCTTTTATTACAGCACTGTCGAGGAGCCAAAACTCAAGAATTTCACTTTCTGAGAAGTGACCATAGACTGTATAATAAATGGACTTAGCCTCTCTTTTGTGGTCTGTTCTCTCAACTTCTAATCCAATTGTACTCGCCTACAGGAGTCGCCATCTTGTTAGACTTTGACTCTGCCTCTTACTAAAAAAGGGCATGTATGTGACGTTGGGGGGAGGGAGATACGTCCATCTGGCTGATATTTACCTCTGAGTAGAAGTGAGCGTCAGCGGCTAGCTGTCACTCAAGAGGCCACGCCTCTAATTATTCATAAAATTTAACCTCCAATAAAATAAAAACTAGCCTGGTACAAAAAAATATCCCCCCCTCAGTGTTGTCATGGAGATATGACCTAAACATACAGACTAGAAGGATTTTTAGTACCAGGCTTAAAACAGGTGTAATGATGCTGTGAAAACGACCTGTTTAACATGGAGGTCAATGAGAAACTGCTCTATTGTGAAACTTGCCCCTAGTGGACACTCAGAGAACTGCAAATTTTGGCACTTCCTGATTGGATCAAACAGGAAGGATGCCACAACCAAGATGCATTGAAGTTTTCTCACAAATCGCTGATCAAAACAAAATGAACTGGAGGCTAAAGCACCAAAAGGTTTGGTTCAGATGAAAGACTTTAAGCTCAATGATATGCACCCGTGTACGAACCCCGTTAGTAATACAACAGGAATACAGAGTAAAACATTAAGATGAATTCATTCTCTAATACTTTTTAAAGGCGTAGGTAAATGGGCTCGAGGGTTGTATGTAGGTGAGTGTTGAACCTGTAACGTGTGTGTGTGTCTTCTGTACAGTTTCGTCTGCAGTCAGACGCCCTTTGGGAACAATAAAGATTGACTGCACTCAGCTTTCCGGTGAGATGGAGAGATAAAAAACGGTTCAGGTCAGCTCACGTAAGTGGAATTCCTGCTGATGCCGCAGCTGCTCGAGTTAACTCACCGGGCTGAAAGTGTCTCGACCCAAACTGCCTTTGCTGTTCAGACTGCCGATCTCCGTCTGGGAGCTGGACTGAGACATTCCCTCAAAGAAGGGCCTGATCACACGGAGACAGAGGAAACACGGTGTGTCTTTAGTGTCAGGGCTTTCATCACAGCTGACATTTGGACTTGTCATACATTAATAACATTAAACCTTAACAGAACTGTGACGGGTACAGAAGAAAAAGGAAAGATTTATTTAAATATTCAGCTTTCATAGCTCTGCATTATAAAACCATCAGATACTGCTATTTTGAGTGCTTTGTCGTATTTTGAGGCGAAGGACTAAAAATAAGTTTGAGGAGCTGTTTAAAAATAGTTTCTCTGCTGCTCTTTGACTCTGTTATTGACCTCAAATAAGCTTTTCTGGGCGTCATTACAAAGTTTATTAGTTTTAGATATCTGACGCATTCAGGAGCTCAGCCTTTAACAAAAAGAAGATTGTATTTATAATTCAAAATCATAAGAAACGTTATCTCAAGACACTTTACATATAGAGTAGGTACATTTATAGGCCTACATATAAACAGCCATAGAAACACATTTATATACACATCTATATAACCATAAATAAACATATACTGTATAGCTCAGCCTCATTCCTGCACCTTTTTTTAAACAGGAGCATGTTTGGACGTTGGATTTTTTATATTCTGAAATGTTGATGGATTTAAAGTTAACTGGCCCAATTCTGGTTCATGGAAACCTAGAAATGTGACTGCAGTGAGCAGGAAGCCTGTGAATGTCCTCATGTGTCCAGGTCATCGTTATCCCCAAAGCAATTTCAGTCAAAAGCAACTGGACTTGGTTATTTGTCTAGGAAGACGTTTGACCTCTCATCCAAGAGGCTTCATCAGTTCATGTACGCATCTGACCAGGCTGGGACTGGACCAGGACCAGGACCAGGCTGGGACTGGACCAGGACCAGGACCAGGCTGGGACTGGTCCGAGACAAATAACCAAGTCCAGTTGCTTTTGACTGAAATTGCTTTAGGGGTGCAGTGAGCAGTTGTCACCAACAGGGGGAGTCTGAATTGTCACTGCACAACAGTGAGTGACACCTAAGAGTGTGTGATTGGTTACCGGAGCTTAGGTTTGGGCGTGCTGAGGATGCTGTCGGTCTCCTCCATCTCCGGACCGCTGTCGCTGGGGTTGTACATCTCCAGACTGTCGTAGAGCTCGTCCAGATCCTCCTCCACCTCCTGGATCTGCTCCCTTGACACGTGCTCCAGGCCAAAACCAACCTGGACGAGAGAGAGAGAGACGCAGAGAAGACGAGTGACTGAAAGACACACAGACAGAGTAAATACTGCTTGTGCAGCTTTGATCCCCTCTGTTCTCACATACAGAAGCTATAAAAGTGTCGACAAGCTGAGCAGCAATAACCTCCCTACAGAGGAAAGATGTGTTGATGCCACCAAACACAGGCAGTGAAAAATAGAAGTGAAAGAGTTGAACAACTTAGCCAGGATTCTCATAGTCAGTTCCACCATTATGACATTTATATTATCCAAATAAAACTCTCTTTAAAACGCTATTCTTCATGCAAGTAAACTCTGACGGATAACAGTGTATGTATCATATTTGTGCGACATGATTCCATGATGTACGATAATTTGGTGGGAGTGGTGGGATGACAAACAAATGACAATAAGAAACATAAAATGATGATGAAAAACAGATATATCAGCAAATACACAGGGTGTAATCAAGGTCAGACAAACAGAAGAAAAACAACCACAACAACAGACTCAGATGTGTGAGCAGTGTGACATCAATCACACAGATTTTTGGTGGACTTGGTGAAAAAAAACACATTAAATACGTTTCTGTTCTATTTTAATCAACAATGTTTTCAGCTGAATCTCAGTTGTTGTTCTGCCATATCACACCACCGCGTCTTCAAAGCCCAAAACTCAAACACGCGTCGACTTCTGCAACACCTCCGAAGCAAAGACGAGACAATAGCCAGAGCACGTACCTCATCAGTGACTTTAAACCTTTTCAGCAGGGCGACAAACTTCTGCTTGATGTTGGGTTGCTGTGGAGAAAAAGGACAATTTATGTTTGTGTCCCTGTGTGCTGTGTGTGTGTGTGTGTGTGTGTGTGTGTGTGTGTGTGTGTGTGTGTGTGTGTGTGTGTGTGTGTGTGTGCGTGCGTGTGTGAGAGATGGAGGGGATGTATAGCGTAGACAGAGATGACAGGAGCTTTTCACACTCGATGACTCAAAACAGCAGCAGTTAATGGATGCACCACTGGGACGTATTTCTGTATGTCGCATAAAGCAAAAGTCTCATCCCAGCAGATGTTTCTGTGCATCTGGTGTTATTAAACAGGGAGTGTGTGAGAGCGTGTGTGCTTTGTCAAGTCGACGCCTTCCTGTCGCAATTACAATTGGGTTGTTCATTTATTCAACAAGCTGAGTTACTGTGAAAAGGAAGGTATAGCGCAGTTTAAAGGTATTAAAAGTGACTCAGCAGCTCGGTGCTTTTGAACTTTGAAGTTGGAAAAGACTGGAAAATACGACTGTCTAGACTGTATTGTTCAATGAAAGGCAGCAAATCTTCAGCTGCACTCATTGTTTGTGGTCCTCACTTTATTCAACATCGACCTTTAAACTGGATGTTGCAATGGCAGCAGCTGCAGCATCAACGTTGTGTTTTAGCTGTTTTTGGTCTCTGGTGCAAATTAATCTTTATACGATATTCCCTTAAAATATATCATACCAGATTTTCATTGAGTGTCTTTTTATGTGCAGCTCGTTTTCATCAATTTAACCGACATAATTACAAATCACGATATCTCCATATATGATTTCATCTCGATACGATTCCATTCAAAGACGATAAATACATGTATGTATGTATGTGCGTGTGTGAACTGCAGAACAGGGCAGTCGTGATGGCTTTTGAGCGTGTGCTTATGTTCAACATGTGGTGTTTTTCAGCTCAAGCGGTGCAGAAATGATGGTTATTTTGCATGTGTGTGTGTGTGTGTCTGTATGTGTGTGTGTTATCCACAGGTGATGGTGTTTGGGAGCAGCAGTGACAATCTCACCGAGACCTCCACAGGAGCGCTCGATTAATAACCTGCTGAGACAAATTCCTGCTGCGATACGTACGTACACACACACACACACACACACACACACACACACACACACACACACACACACACACACACACACACACACACACACACACACACACACACACACACACACACACACACACACACACACACACACACACACACACACACACACACACACACACACACACACACACACACACACACACACACACACACGTCCACTGTAATTTTCCAACTTACCAACAATAATGTGTGTTAATCTTTGTTATTGTGCATATATATATGTGAGTGTGTGTGTGTGTGTGTGTGTGTGTGTGTGTGTGTGTGTGTGTGTGTGTGTGTGTGTGTGTGTGTTAATGTTACTGCAGGGGCTTGTGCTGACTTGTCTCAATGTTTTCCTCCAGGAAAATTGGCCTGAATTACATGCATCGAAAGTGAGAGGGAGGAAATGGATTTATAGAAAAACTAACAATAGAGAGAGAGAGAGAGAGAGAGAGAGAGAGAGAGAGAGAGAGAGAGAGAGAGAGAGAGAGAGGATCCCATAAGGAGGAGAGGTTGAATGAGGTGAGGCAAGAGGAAGATGAGGTCAGGGAGTCGATTGAAAGGGCTTCAGGTTCCCCGCGAATGCTTTAGAGACAAAACAAGCGGGTAGAGAGAGAAAACAGATAAAGGGAGGGAGGGGTGAGTGAGGGAGGTGAGAGAGGGACAGAGAGACAGAGGAATGATGAGGTAAGAGATGGAGGGGGAGGAGGAGGAGGGAAGGAGGCAGGTGAGACAGGTGTTTTTCTTACTCTGGTGATGGCGGCGTTGGAAGGGAGCTTGCGCCTCGGCTTCTTCTTCCTCACCTCATCTTCTTCGTCAAACAGATACTGAGAGATAGAGATAGAGAGAGAGAGAGGGAGAGGGAGAGAGAGAGAGAGAGAGAGAGAGAGAGAGAGAGAGAGAGAGAGAGAGGGAGAGGCAGACCAGGGGAGAAGGAGAGAAAGAGAAGGGGTTGACTGTGTTATTACAGGGCGGGCAATCCTTAAAAAGACTAAAAACAACAATAAAGTGACTCCACTAACGAGTAAAAGTCTGCGCTCCTATTGTTGCTCTGTGACTCTGTACTTTCTGTAATCCCATCCACAAACAGGACACTGTCCGGGAGCTGCAGATAAGCACTAGTGCAAATGTCTCGTATTAATCCACAGCTTAAAATAGACCACGACAAAAGCACTATTGACTCTTACTTGAGTAACCTTTGATTAAAACTACAGTGCACTGCTGTTTTAAAAGATCATTGAGCCTATTTCTAACCGAAACTATTGGTGTCACATGAACTAAGAGTCACATGAGGCGAACAGAGGGGGTTAGGGGAGTCCGACGGTTTAGAGGCACAAGCTGAGATTTGTCGACAAAAAGAAAAATATAGAGTAACACCAGCATTATTTTTTTATTTCAGAATTGTGGCCATTTTCTATCTACAGTAGGGTGACCAGATGAAAATGGGTGAAATTTGGGGACAGGGGAGTTTGGGGTGGGCGTGGCCTCAGTCCAGTAGATTACAAGTGTCAATAAACGGAAACAGTAAAAGTCAAAACTCAACACTAAACTGTATTATTGTTGGTGATAAACTTGAAGTCTGTCATTGGGAAAAAGAAACATTGTTTTGTAAGACTGCTTCATGTAGGCTACGGACATGAGCGCGCCCACCTGGGGGCAACACTAAAATAATGTTTCAAAACGACCAGAAGACAAGTGTTTTATTGGACTATATCTAATCATAGCTCAGGTTTAGTCTAATTTTCGGGACAAACTGGACTGAATTTGGGATTCAGGGAAACTACTTGTAATTTAAGTCAACGGAAAAATCGGCTATGATAACATTAGAGTAATCATTTTACTGCTGAGGTCTAGGAGCACGGTGACATTGCTACACCATGCTCCTAGACCTCAGCAGTCAAACAGGGCAAGAAACAAGAGCGATCAGAAGGTTTTGCAGGTTGTAAACAAGTTAATTGAATATTCAGATTATTTGAACCACTTTATTTTGAGTAAAAATCCGAAGTGACTGCCTAAAATGTCAAACTGTGTGTGTTTAAATGCGTTTTGTCTTCTGTTTGACTAAAGTGGGTGTGTTTTTAAAAACCTGTTTGATCGTCTTAACTCTTGGATCCATGCAGAGACTAGTTGAAGCTTGCAGCTACTTGCAATGCGCAGGTCTGCTACATTGTGAAAGACGACACTTTAAACCGATGTGATGAGACGAGACAGCATATCATCTGCATAGAAATGGTTCTCTGTACTTCCGTTCTGACTTTTAAGGCTTTTTTTGTAGCTGGATATAATCTATAGCCTCTTAAAATATGAATGAGGACGGAGATAGTGAGATACTTGCTACAGCTGCATTTGTACTGGTGATTAAATGGCGAAAATAACTAATCACTCTCCGATTCACTGCTTTGTTTTTTGGAAACAGCGCTCCCTCTCCTCATTTACTCTCTAGCTCACTCAACACTGTCTCTCTTGTGTGCTTGCTATGTTCAAAACGTTGCCATTTCGAATAGCTAAGAGTTTCAAACTGACTTAATCGCTGCCTTTGCAACAAGCTAGTTGGCTCTTTAAACAAGTGACGTGTTCTACGTTCTAAAATCAGCTGCTGGTGACTTGACAAGTCGAGTCACAGGCGACACCGTCTGACTAACTTTTCTTTGCAGTGTCCTAAAACGGTTCCGTGAATCTTTAGTCTGAACTGGGCTTAACTTCTTTTTAGCGCTTGTTGCCGTGGTCCCAGATCTCAGCATTGAACTTGGTGACAACAATGTTATTACAGTCAGAACTACAAAAAAAAGATACTAATTATAAACCAGCCGTGATTGATTTGCTTCTTTCTTGTCTCACTGCTCCTGTATCATCAACTCCCTTCCCTTACTCTCCCTCCAGCTTCCCTCCATCCGTCCTTTCAGCCTTTTCAATCTGGCCTCCAAAGCCTTATTGCTCCCTCCTTATCTCTCTCCTCTGTCTGTTTGCTCCTTTCAAGCTCTCCTTCAATCTCAGTGCACAAATAGGCAACTTGCATCCCCCGAGCACCGCCACCCCCGCTCTCATAAACCGAGAGAAAGAAGGTGACACAATATAAAAACCCACAAGCTTCCCGTCAGATTGTGACACTTGTCCCCTCTTCATTCAACTTCTGTGACAGGAACGAATGAAGATGGCAACAGGGGCGGCCATAAACAGAGATGCTATTCCCTTTGAGTGGGAAACACAGATTTACATCTTGTGAGGAGGATTTTTCTGTACTTTAACAACTCATTTTACATGTATACGGTGAGTGCAACAGCATGTGGTAAAGCAGATAAGGCATATTATATTATATACTACTTGAAGACTACTAGAATGGACATACAAGTAAAAAAGAAACTTACATGCTGTCCGGAAAATAAAGATTAAGATGTAAATATGGACATTTTGGGCATTAAAAGTGAAAAAATAACTTGATTTTATACATTTTGATACTTCAATAAAGCTTAAATAACTTAAAAGGTCCACAACATCCTAAAAAGTCACCTTAATATTTAAGCAAAAAAACAACTCTTCCCCAAACACACCTGCCCATGAACGGGGTCGTCGCTGCCTTCCTGCTCTGATGAATAGCTCTCTTCCTCCTCTTCAGAGTAGTTGTCGATGTCTGGAGAGCGATCTGGAAAGAAATAGGAGTTGAGGTGAGGAGGACAGACACAGACACAGAGGGAAAGAGATAAAAGAGTGAGAAGCTGTGCTCACCAGACATCTTTGCTTTGGGTCCCTCGTGGTCGATGGGCTGGCTGGACAGGGAGTAGACTCTGATCTCAGCGACGGGCACCGAGGCGTCCTTCAGCTGGCTGTGGAGCCCCAGGACCTGGCCCCCCTCACTGGGGTGCTGCATCACCTGGACACAGGGAAAAAAATTATGTTGGAGAGAGTTGTATTAAACAGCACACAAGATGCTTTTCAACAGTTAAAGCTCCCATATTCTGCTGATTTTCAGGGTTCATACTTGTATTTTGGGTTTCTAGTAGAACATGTTGACATGCTTTAATGCTCTCTGCACCATCATTGCAGCCGGGGAATGACTGTAACGTCACTGTAGCAGCACTTTCTAACTATACATAGTATAGTTATGACATCACAACCATACAGGAAGTCCTGACGGCTCGTTTAAAGACACAGTTTCTTAATACAGGCTGTGTGCATTTCTCTGTGGATTAAGTGTTTTGATAGTTTCACAGTATTTATAGAGCACCTCAAGCTGCTTTATACAAGCTGTAACTATTCGCACACCACAATAGAATATCATTTCATCACCTCTACTTGAGTTATTAACATTTGGGGGATACAAATAGGCATTCTGTATCATTGGTAGATATTGATTTTCAATATTTTAAATAAGAAATACAGAGGTTTCTATATATATGTTTACATTGTTCCCCTAACTTTAATGTGGTTTAGAGAGTACAGATTTTACACTGATGAGATCCATCTGAATGTTATTATATTCAAATGGAAACAAGACAGTTACTGAAGAATAGAAAGTCAGACGCATAAACATCCAGCAGAAATATGTAAATCACCGTCCTCCTATACGCACAGCAGGATAAAACACAGGAGACAAGTTAAACAGAACTAAAGAAAGAGAAGAGAGGAAATAAAGGCTCTGTAGACGAGAGAGAAACATGAAGAGACAGGTTCAGCGAGAAGAAATGAGGACAGTCGTGAAGCAGATGCTGAGAAGAGGTTGATAAAGGAACAAGGAGAAAAAAGGGGAGGCTGACGACAATAAACAAAAATGGCTGTCGGGGATTAACACAAAAAAGATGAAAACGTGAGGCATAAGGGACTCATTTCTCTGTGCGGCTGTGGCAAACAGCAGCATCATGTCTCCTGTGTGTGTGTGTGTGTGTGTGTGTGTGTGTGTGTGTGTGTGTGTGTGTGTGTGTGTGTGTGTGTGTGTGTGTGTGTGTGTGTGTGTGTGTGTGTGTGTGTGTGTGTGTGTGTCTGACGGAGTCACATCCAGCCTCTCTCAGCAGTCCGGTCACACTCAGAGAGTTAATGAAGTCTGAGCAGCTTATTACGGCGACAGCCTGAGCCGCACATTGAAGAGAGACATTACTGCTGTACGTCCATTCGCTTGGCTGAGGTTCAGCTAACCTGCTTCAGATGCTGCTGGTAGCTCTCTGCAGCTGCTAATTTTAACAATTTTTTCCAGTCAGAAAGACAATTATGCAAAATCAAAGATGCATTTACATATTTGATGAGAAACGCTGGCGTAGTCGCCAATTTTCCCCATGAAGAGTCTAAATCTTCTGAAACTCTGCCGCTGCTTTTTAAAATCCATCGAACAAAGAGCCCACAGAGTTAAACTACTGCGATGACTCGTGTAATGCATTACGCTCGGCAATGCAGTGAATTCGTCCTAAAACAGACTTTTATTACGCTGATAATCGCATCATTTAAAAGTATTTTTTCCCCCCACTTTTCATTAGTGCACAGCATTATGTGCTGCGGGTGGCAGCGAGGAAGCAAAATTACACTCAAGGCTGAAGCTGAAGTTGTGTGACGGCGTATTAGGGGAAAAAAATGACTGACCTGGAGGAGGGGGGTAATATGTCGAGAAGAAAAGTCGCAAATTTACGAGATTAAAGTGTCAGATCTACGAGATAAAAGTTGAATGTTAGGAAGGAAAGAGAAAAAAGCTGTTGTTTAAAATAACTGACTGAGACTACTAAAGACTTTCATGGGTCTTGATTGATTGCTCAAAAAAACTTGCAACACTGTTATCCTAAAAAAAAGTCAGAAAAATTAAACGCAGATGCAGAAGACCCGGAAACACTGACCAATCAGAGCAGACTGGTCTTTTTCAGGAGGGGGTCTTAAAGAGACAGGCGCTAAAACGGAGCGTTTCAGACACAGCGTGAATACAGGTACATTCACACAGACAGGATAAGAAAAATAATGTGTTTTTGAACATTAAAGCATGGAAACATGTCTTAGTAGAAACCCCAAAATACAAATATGAACCAGAAAATTAGCACGATATGGGACCTTTAATCGAGAAAAATACTCAGCGGATAAATTGAAAAACACTCAACAGCTCTACCTTCAACGCAGAAATATGAATCCAGCTCTTCATTACCGATGTCAGTGTGTAGCAGATAAACACGATGATGTCTTTAAAAGCCACTGATTCACATAAAACGTGAACTTCTGGCCTGTGCTTTTGGCGATGTTCTCATTCTGAAGGGACCTGCGCTCTGTGAGAGCTCACGTTTACGGGCACTACCTTCTGATATTTCCCAACAGCGGTTCATCCTCACAACACCTGCTGGGTCGCCGGAAACTACCTGTCATATATAAGAAGCACCATCAAAGTGACGTTTGTTTGTGGCCCATGATTGGACTGTTTGAAGTAAAAACAGTGCGTCCCCTATAGCGTGTTGTTTTCCTGACAAACACACACGGAGCTCCGGGCAGAGTTCAGACTTTTATTGTGACGGCGAAGGAAAAATTAGTTTAAACCCTGTCGTGCGTGCGTGTCCTCTGCAAAGCACAACCTGTCTCAGCTTCATGAATAACATTTGAGTTTATTTCACATGCAGGAGCAAAGAGCCAGCAGGGCGAACACTGGAGCGACACACCACTAAAAAATGCCTTTTCTGTTTTTCGTTTAACTCTTGACATAAAATTACACAATAAAGCTCATTCATGGAACACACTATACCCCTGAAAGACTACAACATAAAGCCTCAGTACTCACAGTTTTGCCCAAGATGCAAATCGGGAAAAGGAACGTTGGTACATATATTTTGGACTTGCCCTTATCTTAAAGCGTAATTCCGACACAAAATCATCCCATGGTCTTTTTCTGCACTTACATACATGTATAAAAATAACACACATCTATCACAGGGCACATAGAGACGAACAGAGACAGACAACCATTCACACCTACGGGCAATTTTAGAGTTATCAATTAACCAAACACAAATATTTTTTATTTATTTTTAATTTTCTTTTCTACCTCTCGCTGCTACTTATTCCCTCTCTGCAACAGTTTTGCATAAGTGTCATTTTGTTTTTGCTTGTTTGTTTTATGATAAACTTTATTTACTCTTATTTATTTGAGTTGGTACACTCTGTGGGAATAATGATAAATAATAATACATTTTATGTATAGGCGCCTTTCTAAGCACTCAAGGACACCGTACATTTGTTAAAAACAATAATAATAAAAATGGGGAGTAAACAAAATGAAAAAAGGCAGTTTTGAACAAATGTATGGTTGGACCTGTAGAGGTGGGTTGGGTGGAAGGGAGGGAGGGTGGGATGGGCCGATCTGGTAGATATTGATATATTGTTGTACATGATCCTTTCATTGGGCTCTAGTGGTTGCTATGTAAAAAAATGAGAGTGTTTCTTTATTCATGTACTCTATCAGCGTATTTTACAGAAGCATTCGGTTTAATTTGCTCTTGATGAAAGACCAAACACACATCTTTAGTAAGTGTTTTCATGTGTTGTTCAAGGTCTTTTATACTGTTAATAATTGTGCCTTCACTATGAAAGCACACACACACACACACACACACACACACACACAATCACAAACCTTTCTATGAAGGTTTAATGTTGTGAGGGAGCAGAGGATTGCAAAAGAGCTTTTGGCAAGAAGAGGTTGGAATTTAATTGGCCGTTTGATTTATGGCGACATTTATGGCGGCCGATAAGAGAACGCCAGGCCAAAGATGGAAATGCGCGTTTTATTTGAAAGTGCACTTGCTTGAATTGAGTTTGCATGAAGGTTAAATGAAGGTCGAGCTGAGAGGCACTGCTGTGAATAAAAGTTTCCCAATGATAAAAGGAGGGATATGGAAGTATAGATTTATGCTGCAGTTGATATTGGGTTATAAATCACTTTGTGACGACACTCTGGGAAACAAAGTTAAAGTGAGGTTGGACTGAAGCAGGAGGCCGAGGCTGCGTGTGTTGTTGGGAAATGAGCCTGTGACCGGTTGTTTGTTGGGTCAACAGCTCAGATCAGCCGGGACGCTTGTGTGGCCGAAGACGAACGAGACTCCGCTGACTCGACAGCTCGCAGCTAACCTCCGTCTGCTGCTGCAGAGGTGCTGGAAATACATAGAAATGTACCAAGCAGTTGTAAAGACTTCTCAGTGGAAGAGTGGGTCGTCCTCCATTTGAGAGATCGGCAGTTCGCTCCCCACCTCCCCCGGTCCACATGTCTAAGTGTCCTTGGGCAAGACACTGAACCCCAAATTGCTCCTCGTGTTGCGCATGGGTGTGAATGGTTAGATTAGATGGTCTGTAGATGTCCACAGCCATCAGTGTAAATGTCTGTGTGAATGGGTGAATGTGACAAACACTGTGAAAGCGCCTTGAGTAGTCAGAAGACTAGAATGGCGCCATATAAGTATATGTCCATTTACCATTTACCGCTGTGTAAGGCACTCGACAGTGAAATTCTTTGTTGGATCTCAGTGTTGCTTAAGAGTTGAGTTGTGATACCTCGGCCATGTTGATGAGTCCCAGGGCCAGGGTCTTGTAGCCCAGGATGGTCCGGTTCTTGTATCTCTTCCGCCGCTGCAGCATGATCTGAAGCTTGTTGGCGTCCCTCTTCAGGAAGTGTGGATACTGCAGGTACAAATATACATAAATACAACTAAAAAACACATCCACAGAACAGCTGACAGATCCAGGCTGATAAAGTGATGACACTTGTTTTCCAGGTCACCTATAATCAGGGCGATCGTTGCGTAAGGCGTTCACACTCGCTGTCCTGCGTTTTGAAGTGTCGCACCACTTACTCACATCCTCACTGTGACATAACCCATCATTAAAGATCTCACCGGCTGCGCTATAAATGGAACAAAACCGACTCTTGCAACTGCAAAGTTTAAAGCCAGGAAAACGACTCCGCCGCTCAGTTTTTTAATAGGCTTCCTCTTCACAGTGCTGCTGCCGGAGAAAGTTGAATGTATAATGTATAATGTCTGGCTCACTGAGCTCGCTAAGATCCAGAGAGAGAAACTCCCTGACCTTTTAGCAGCATTTAGAAACATGGAAATTGGAAAGGATGATTTAGAGCAGTAGAAATCCTGCTGGGAATTACTTTTACCGTGCTCGGCCTGAATGCACAGAGGAGGTGAATGTAAAACTCTGTATGAGTGTTGATGCATGCGGGGGGTCTGATGTTTATTACACATAGCAACAAAGAAAAAAAAATGTATTGGATTATAGCTCATTAATAGATTTTGAATAACGACATGATTAGATGGTTGGGCCAAAAATGGACGGTTCATCAATTTTTCTGTGCTCTTTTGCAACAAACTGCATCAACATTTGACTAAACTGACAACATTCCCCTTTGCCTCAATGTGTTTAGTGCCAATTAGCATCATGCTAACATGTAAAGGAGATGATGAACATTGTAAACATGATACCTGCTTACAGTAACATCCGCATGTTAGCATAGTTACTGTGAGCACCTTAGCATGCTATTAACACCTCACCGTGCCCCTAGCATTGTTGGATTTTGAGGTTTTTTTTGCCCTGAATGTAGCCTATAAGGTCAATAAGTTCCATATAATAGGGTCACCTCTATGTTCCCTGGGTCCTCTTGGAACATCGACATTTTTCCCCAAAAGGGTCCTATGTTCCCAGGTCGCATAAGCCTCTGCCTTAGCGGATTTAATTCAGCATTTTGGTACGGTTAGGGTTAGGGTGAGTTAGGGGGTAGTGTTAAGGTCTACATAGGCCAATTTGCCCGGGAATTAGGCACTGATTTCGGAAAAATTAACAAAGCGGGGAACATAGGACCTGGGGAACATAGGTACGCTCCCCAAAAACCAACTGCGTTTGTCAGTAATATGCAGAATGATGAATATAGATTAATTTTTCAGCATGCTAGTCCAGGTTTAGCCGGGTTCCGGTCTTGGAAATTTGAAGTAAACTTGTCGCTGACCACCATTTCCGCAAATGACATCAACATTTTACTAAGCTGACGTTGTTCCCATTAGCCTCAATGTGTTAAGTACTAATTAGCATCATGCTAATGAAGATTATGAACAGTCTAAATACAAAACCTGCTTACAGTTTTGTATATCAGCATGTTAGCATTGTAGGCCTACTGCAACTGTGAGCATGTTAGCATGCTAGTAACACTGGACAGCTCCTAGAATGATTGGGTTTTGTTTTGTGTTTTGTCCTGATTGTAGTTTATAAGGTCAACAAGTTCCAAAAACCAATTGGGTTCGCCGGTAATATGCTGAATGATGAAAACAGATGAATTTTGGAGCATGCTAGTCCAGGTTTAGCCGGGTTCCGGTTTTAGGAAAGTGAAAGTAAACCTGTTTCCAGCCCTTTGCATTGTGGTCCGATGCGTACTGCAGATTTTGCTTTTCTTTGCATAATGCATATTACAACTCCTAGATTTATGCAAATCAGTACGTAGCGCTAGTTTAGAACACAGTTTTGAATACAGCCAATGCTGCAGATGGTGCTGTACCTGCGGAGAGCACTGACATAAGAAAGTCCTCTCTATCATAATGACACGTTTATCTATTTCTTTTGCTCAAGGAGTTGTTTATGACTGTAATATGTCCTTGCAGAAAACAGTGGTGATTACATCAGCATGCATTCATCCAGTCTGATTAGTTTTTTAATGATCCTTTTTATTCACAGAGAATAATTCCACTTCCAATATGATCCTCTGCAAAAAAAAAAGCAGGTACACAACACCTTATTTTCTGTCCATTTCTGCTGGATAAAAAAAGCACTAGACCCTGACCCCACTGAACCTTCGTCTTTACCTGCAGGGAGAAGGTGAGCTGCAGG
The DNA here is from genome assembly GCF_963691815.1 of Echiichthys vipera. Classification (NCBI taxonomy): domain Eukaryota; kingdom Metazoa; phylum Chordata; class Actinopteri; order Perciformes; family Trachinidae; genus Echiichthys; species Echiichthys vipera. Next base: position 6,517,828 of record NC_139847.1, on the reverse strand, counting down.
TCGGTCTCTGTCAGTCCTGCTGACGACAGCAGGATCTCGTTGGACCGCAAGATCCGCTTGGAGCCCTGAGTAGGGGACGGGAGGAGGAGAGAAAAAGACAAAAGAGAGAATGTCATGAGAGGAGGGGACAGATAAAAAGATTACTGTAAGCATGCCCCGGATATCTCCAGCAGAGTCAAAACAATGAGCTCTCATCAACCACATGCAGAGGAGAGAAGCGTGGGAGGAAGAAGGAGGTTGAGACAGAGGGAGGTGAAGAAGAGAAAACCCTGCTGATAGGAGGGACCAGAGAGGGAAGATTGAGCGAGTGGCAGCCGCAGCGTGGAAAAAGAATTAAAGTGTATTTATGTGCCAGAAACAGCAGAGAATTTATCGCATTACGCAGATAAAAGACAAAATGGAGAAGAGTGAAAACGAGCCGAGGGACAGAAAACTGGGAGTGGAGCCACAGCAATAAAAAGGAGAATTTAAACATCTTTAAGTTTGTGTCACAAAATACAAGGATGTGTTGGATTTCTTCAATTATGGACACGATGGAGATGATGTAGAGCACATAAAAAGTTCAACAGAGCAGGAGAGGTGAAGGGTAAAAGGTCCCATATTGTAAAAAGTGAGATTTTAACGTCTTTTTCTTTCTCAGTTCACTGTGTTCATTTAATGTCATTGTTTCTGTTCCAGTACAGACGTGTGGTTTGTAAAATAGGGTTTGATGTTTATTTACGGAGACATCTCGTACCTGCAGTTTGACGGCGATGACCACGGAGGTGAGGTCTTTATCCAGCTCCTTCAGCATGATCAGCTTCTTCAGAGTCAGGTTGAACAGCCTGCAGGCAAAAAAAAAAACACAAAGAGACTTGGATTAGAAGACGTCACGGTGCCTCGCCCAACGTGATCTGTGGTCCGTTCACTCCGGACAGAGGTCAGCTACCAGGTTTGGCCAATAATACCTAATTTCCACTGCATGGTTCGGCTCGAATCAACTCACTTTTGGTACCAGGTGCTTTTAAATATTTGGTTTTCCACTGCGGGTGGTACCATTCAGTGGAAATTTAGCATAAGCAGACAGTTAACAAGCTGTTGTCCACAACAAAGAGCCTAACTCCTTTACACTTATTGAATTAACACCTCCTCAGATGTCTGTGCTCCATATTTCCCTATATATACAATTCCCTTTGATCAACGTTTGGTGCGAAATGGATGAGAAGCTGTCAAAAAAGGGGGTGAAAGCTTCAAAATGAACTTTTAATTCAACGACAACAGAAACAAGCAGCTCTTAAAGTGTTGACGATACGTGAACAGAGCTTTGCTGCAGGGGGGTCACTGCGTATTATTGCAACGGTTATGAAAACAATGTAAAAGCATGAAAGGCCAAAGTGAAGCGGCAGCAGCATGTGTCATCCCCGTTCTGCCTCATCTCCACTTTCTGCCTCTCCACTGGACCGTCAAATAAAGCCAAAATAAAATGAGAAGCCACATATGAAGAGGCCTTTAGTGCAGCTTTGTGTTTTGGTGGGGTTTTTTTTATGATGACAAGCTGTTAGAAAAAAAAAAGATTCAATTACGCCCCCAATGGGACAGGAAATGGTTTTCTATTTTGGTAAGAGTGTCCTTTTTTTTCTCAAACTAGAGCCAACACTTACGTCAAAGTGCACAGACAAAAATTGCGTGGGAGGTCTTTGATTTGAGAAACGTTGAAGTTCAATTTGCAGCCACAAGTTTCTTCCACTTAACACAAACAAAATGCACAATGGACAGCACACAAGGTGCACACACACACACACACACACACACACACACACACCAAAAAAACACACAGCTGTGCAGCCACGGGTCAGTCTGCTCAATAATTGATCTTCAGGGCTTTAGAGAGAGAAAGTAAGCCACTAAAATAGACCTGCAGTGGTCAGCCTGGAGGGAATCAGAGAGATGGCGAGGAAACAAAAGGAGAAATACAGAGATAAAAGAGTAATTGTGTGAAAGAATGACGTGCAGGGAAAAAGGAAACGGCAGACAAAAGGACTCAGACGGAGAAAAGCCAGACAAAGGAGAAAGGGACGGAATATGACAAATACAAAAAGGAGATGTAGAGACAACGATGAACACAGCGAGCAGTCAGACAATAAAGAAAGACGAGAGAGGGGGGGGGAGAGAAGGAGGCATGAAAACCGGGGCGACTTATCAACAGAGAGAGAGAGAGAACAGAGATCTGAGGATGGAAGAGGACGACAGTGTGTTGAGAAAGAGATCAACTGTCTGACGTCGCACGCACATTAAAAAAGAGGCTTTTCTACGGGACGGGACGATTTTGTTCAGAGGAGGAAAGAAAAATGCCAAACTTGATTTACATACGATCAAAGAAGAAGACGTTTAACTGCACAGGCTTATGTGAGCGGTTTACCGAAACAAAAAACAAAAATAGGCCTAAAAATGACATTCCTAATAATTAAAAAAATCTTTATTTCTGGTCCTCAATCATCAGAATAACATAGAAACTGTGGGATATATGTATTTATTTATTTTGATTATTTTGCTGCTTTTTGTTTGGCTTGTTTTTCTCTTTCCTGTCTTTCTATTTTAATTGTTCTATCCTTTCAAAAGCCCCCTGTGGACAAACAATGCATCTGGTTTGTCCAATGTAATTGCCATGTCCACATCAAATAAACATTAAATAAATAAAAATACCAATATGTACAGGTTCAAACGTAAGATTTGCAGCTTTTCTGTGCTTTGTAGCATTTGTAGGTTTCCGTGGGACTAAAACAAGAAACGTGAAGGCGTCATCCTGTGGTCAGGCGCATTTTTCACCATATTTTGTGCATTTATATCATTAAAATATTTGTATTTTTTATTATTTCACATATTGTATAAACACAATAGCACTCAATACTACATAAAAACAGCTTTTGGCTACACATTACACACCGTAAGAGAAACACCACTTCTTATTCTGTGATTTTATCGACTTAAAATTGTTTATTGTTTTGTATTGATCGCCATTAGCCCACCGCTAATCGTCCTGGGGTCACTAATCACTAATGCATGAAGCAAAAGGCTATGAGAAACAGCTCGACAAGACATACCGTGCTCACTGCAACATACGGTGAATCCAGTGCAACCTTTAAGCCGTCAGCACGCTTCCATCAATTTTGCTACTATTTTGCTATTAAACAATTTCCCCCTGGGATTATTTAAGTATTTCAGATTCTGATCACTGTCTTCTCTTTATACAGCATTTGGAAAGCCCCACCTCCACTACAGCAATGAATCAAAGTTTCCTTTTCTAAATCACAGTCACTCCCCAATCCCTGCTCTGCACACAGCCTGCACATAATAATCCATTCCACGTGATTTGGGTGACTCAAAACCACAGAAAAAAAGCAAATAACACGATCAATAAGTGGCCAAGCTCGAGCCGAAAGAAAGCCGTGCTGATGCACAAACATACGCTCTCTTCTTCTATTTCAACTGTAAAGATTAAAGGCCTCAGCTCCCTCTCATCTCACCTGGGCCATCCTCCAAGTCCACTGCACTTTACTGCCTATCATCCTTCTTTCAGCACAGATGGACGAGTGGTCCGACTGCTGACGCAATCGCTGCAACACTCAGCGGCAAACACCAAGAGACTGTCCCAACGCATTCTGCACAAGATCAAAGTGGCTAAACCTATGGATGAGAAGATTTTTTTTTCTCTTCTGATAGAAACGTTAATGCAGCTGCTTCCCACACCTGCAGGATCTGAGTGGAGTGAATGAAGGTGGAGAGGAGAAAACAAGAGGCCGGGAGAACAGCAGTCAGGGTTTGGAGCTGTCGCCAAAAATGCTGGATCGCATCACCAAGCGTGCAAGTCTATAAAACGATGTGATATCACGTAATTCAGCCCCCAAAAAATACTTTAAAGTAGTTTCACTCGGAAGAAATGCCTGTTTCCCCCCCAAAAAAAATAAATTCTAAAATATAACAGCCCATTCAAAAATACTCTTGTTACCATTTGCACGTAAATATGATCCTGCATACATAGAACTTAGCCCTTTAGATGACAATGTTGCCCTTTTTGGGGACCTCTGATTGATAGCTAAAGCAAAATCTGAGATTGTTGAAGTCATTTTGCACGCCAATATAAGATATTCCAGGACATTTTCCGTTTTCCATGACTTGAAAATTGGGCAACTATTTTCCAGGTTTTCCAGAACGCTTGGGATCCCTGTGTGACAGCGATTCCCCGGCTGCAATGACAGTGCAGCCGAGAGCGCATATTCTGTTGAACCTGAAACGTTTCTTCGAGAGGGGGTTTCTTAAAGAGACAGGCGCTAAAAGGAAGCGTTTCACACAGAGGGTGAATACAGGTATATTCAGACAGACAGGGTGAGAAAAATAATGTGTTTATTGAACATTAAAGAACGTAAACATGTTCTAGTAGAAACCCAAAATACAAGCATGAACCTAAAAATGAGCGTCACCTAGAAACTTTAAAGAGAAAGGAATCCGATAATTAATATGAATAAAGTTGCAGATTAATTCCCCTATGTCTTTCCGAACTATATGGATCCCTTCAACCTTAACATCTTTCAGGGGGGATCTAAAAGGACGTTTGTATGATCAGAAGGACTTCATGGGTCCGTACCTGCTCGGTAGCGTCCCCCTCCCAGAGCGCGATCGATCACAGTGCTGACGAGACAGTAAATGTTTATGACACCACTGGGGCCTTCATCATCGGACATCATAGCTGCAGGTTATCGCTCCAGGAGGGTCCTAAAACTACCCAAACCTTGAGTGCGATGAATCAAAATCTCAAATGAGATGTCACACTAATGCCGCTTGCTGTTCGGTGTCACAGAAGAAGCGAGACTGGGAAAATTCTGAATCTGCAACAGTAATGAGGCGCACTGTGGCACAAAACTAGTCTCTTAATCAACTGCACAGTGGGTTACTACTTGCATGATACAAAACATTTCCCTTGAGATGAACTCAGACTAAATAGCCACGCTGTACTCCTTTGTTTATCAGTAAATGGATGCGAGTGCCGGTGGGACTTCTGCATTACTACCATGTAGTCGGCTGAACCACAAGCCATCCGTTAAAGCATCATGGTGAATTTAAGTTTTGACTCTTTCCCACGGGTTAAAGGGGCAGTTCAGATGTTTTCAGCCAGATGCTTAGGGCGCACTCACACTGTCCTTCCGCACCGCGCCAAAACAGGTATTTCGGGTCGAGCCTGGCTCGTTTGACCAGTGTGAGTGCAACTGCTCCGTGTCTAGCAGCGGCCAGTTGGCCGTTCACAGCCCGTTTGAGAGAGGTGGGCTTTTGTAGAGAGCGTTTGCACATGTACGAGCACAAGCGTGCGCATGTGTACGAGCACGAGCACGGCTCTGCCTACGGCGGCTCTCATGTAATTTAATGTGCGGCTGTTCAGACATAGAAAAAAAAAAAGACCATGCGCGGACATTTAACAACAACAACAATGGTGGCGAAAGGTTCATGTTGGTGTGATGCAGAGGTGGAGTGTTCACCACTTCAGGCCGCGACTGATGCACAGTCACAGAAACCTGTCGCCACAGCTGACAAAGGGGAAATCACATCGTAAAGGTCAAAGCAGCCCTCCTGCCACAAACGCTTCGTCTCCGGGCCGGTTCTCACTTCTCCGGCCGTCTCCTCCACAGCCTGTCACTACATCCCCGTCAGTCACCGCACATTATAAACTATCTGAACAGAGCGACAGACGAGAGCAAGAAGAATGAGAAAAACGGGAGCACGGCATTGTCTTTCCTGCACAAATTACTAAATGCCTGCTTCCACACCAGCTGGGATATAACTATAGGACTATAGTCCACAAATGGGACTAAATAGTGCATTTGTTGCAGGGGACTATTTTCAATGGCGGATCGACACACATTTGGTAATCTGGTGAGTATTTCCAGCTGCAGGAACCGTGTACAAGACCTGGACTATAAACTTAAAAGCAGCTGGAAGTGAAGTAGCTGTTGGTCTCTAGGTGGGTGGGACATTTACTGCAGTTAAGACGTAAAGCAGTAATTACTCAAAAGTGCACTGAACTGACTTTGAAAAGCTTTTTCTGTGGCTGTCTAAACTCCCCGACACCCGGCCCACCCTCCTGACGCTCGCAGAAGATTAAAGAAACTGTGAGAAGTTATCCGCAGATGTTCTTTGGGCTCCTTTTAACATCAGAAAGTCGATACCCTGCGTGTCCTTGTCGGGTGATGTGCTTCTGCAAAAACAACACAAGAGTGAGAGATCTGAGAGATCTGAGAGGTCTGAGCAGCAGCTTTTCCAGTGTTAGCGCGCTTTACACGATGATGAGGATCAATAAAACACAGAGACGCTCACAGATTTCACCCCGACTGTTTTAACGTCACTGTCGATAATGTATGGACCCAGCCACAGGAACCACAAGTGAACGTTAGAGCCCATGTGGAAGTGCCTCAGGTCGCGGTTCCTCAAATGGCTGCTGACTCAAATATACATTAAAAAAAACTCCCAGTAGGAAAAACACACAACTTCTCTTGAAAAACAACACATTTTCCCTTGTGACACACTCGTTTCTGCTTTTTCTAATGCTACAAACTCCAGTTCCAGTGAAGAGATGTGTTGTTTGAGTGACAGGTCTCAGCCCCGCCCCTCTGGCTACATTTGGTTTATCTTTCTGCTTTAAAAACTTCCCCCACAAACATACAAGTGGAGTCACAGATTCTGCAATTTTATTTTTTTTCAATGATGAGGATGGGATGCATTATTCATAGGGAGGCACGATAAGATCAGTAAGCTACGGGTAATGGCGGATATTGACTTTAAAATGTATTATCGGATATCGGCTAACACAACGGTATGCTGGCTGCTGCTTCCTCGATTACATCAGATTAAATGCCCCACGGCGGATTACGTGCAAGAAATAAAAAAAAATATGGACTGTGTTATTTAACATTAGTTTAAGTGTTTTTCTTAAACGCTAGAGATGCACCGATCGGCTCCGATCTTGACTAATTAGCTAAGGGGTAAAAAAAAAAAAAAATTGTTTTGTAATAGATTAAATAACAGTTGCAAACTAATAATATTTTTTTTGACCCTAACAATTAGTTGTTGACCCTGGAAACAGCAATTGACAAATCAAGTTCCACTTAAACTTCTTTTATTCACTTAAACTTTTATATGTCAATGAAAACATCTACAGCATGAGCAAACTTAAGCAAAATGACCATGTGATACAATCAAAAGCTCCTAAAAAGGCCAGCAGGCGGACCCTGAGTGGAGATCGTTTTGTATATTTGAATTATTTAAAGAGCAACTTGCAGTGAATCAATGTGTAGGAAACATAAATAAACACTACAGTTCCTTTTTTGTGAGACATTTACTTTCACTTCAAAAACGATTAACCGGCTGTGACAGTCTCGGTGAAGTGTCAGCAATGAAAAATATAAATCACAGTGCTAATTCTGACTCTGAAGAATATGTGAATATTACATGTGACAGAGTATGGCCTTATAACTGTGAGCATGTTGCCTGCATGTTGCTCTTTAATTTATGCAAAAATGCTGAATAATAGTTGTTTCCAATGGTCCCTCTTTTTTTAAAGTTTTAAATTGAATATTCTGGGATTTTTCACTTATGGTCGGAGTAAAAATAGCAGTTCAAAAAGGTCACGTAGCGCTCTGAGAACATTTTTCTAATGTTTGTAAACCAGTGGATTAATAAATCTGATGCATTCTTGGCTATCAAGTCAACACGCGGGACCTTTATTTATGTCCCCCCGCGGTGTGTTGTGAAACCATGCTACTGTCGTGGGATATTACGTAATAAAAGGCAGGAAAGAGCTCCGTCTGCAGGCTGTGTGTCAGTGTGTGAGAGCAGGGTGTGTGTGTCTGTGGTCAGTGTGTTACTCAGTGCATCCATTTGTCATAGAAAGCCTTTAAGATTCTGCAGGACAATCTGGAGAGGACCTCCCCGACGGACTCACCGCCACTAAATAAATGTTTAATGCCCCTCTGGCTGACAAAGCCTAGTGTTTTCCCAGCAGTCACCGCTATTTGTTGGTTTATTGGTAGAAGAGAAGAAGGCATGGGTGGATGAAAGGAGGGAGCTGATGGAGGTAGAGAGAACCGTTCAATACTGTCTGTGGGAAGATTGACCTCTGGCATTCTGGAAAGGCCAGTCTCTGAAGAAGACAGCGCATTCGTCAAATACGACCAATGTAGTCTCACACACACGCACATGCACACGCACACACACACATACGCACACGCACGCACGCACACACACACACACACACACATATATATATATAAACACACAAACTGAGTCATACCATATCAAACAAGATGAAGGAAAATAAAGTTGAGGCAAGATGCAAAAATAGGTTTGACTCATTTAGGGCTCATTTAATTAATTTATTTGTTATGTTACGTTTTTTTTTTCCATTTTATTGAATCATCTTTAGTCTATAAGATGTCAAACAATTATGAGTAAAACACTCTTCTCACAATTACCAAGAAGCTCACGGTGACTTCTACAAATAAACAGTGATATGTTTATCATCTATTACCACAGATAATGCTTAAATCACTGGCAAGCAACTATAAAATCACTGATTTGTAATATGTAGAAATGTGAACTGAAGTGTTACATAACTGTCTTGGTCGCTGTCCACTTGTCTGTTATTAACTTTGTCGTTATATAAGGGATATTTATGCCAGCGTAGTGTCCAGTGTTGCATACTGTAATATTTCATGTATATTGGTCATGTATTATAAGTTGCAGCCAGTTTAGTAGCCTCTTAGCGTACATCAAGGAAATGTATTGCATATCTAAAAAGTGTGAAAATGTGACAGAAAACACGACCACAACCAGCAGATGTTTGGCATTCCTGCTTGATGAATGACTCGCCTGATTAAGAGATAATCCAAAATGTTCATTTATTTCCTGCCACGCGACTAAACCATTAATTGAGGAATAATGTCAGCGTCGGATTATCATAAAGCGCGGCCCTTGATGGAGATGAACGTGGGTGAGAGATCCACGCAGAGGGGAGTGTGAAGGCCTGTGGCTCTGAGGAGGAAGGTGCGTATGGTTCCCTTGACAACAGTCCCGTCACGGGAGCTGTGACCTTGCCGTGTCACACAATGAAAACAACACGCTAAGTAAACAACACGGAGAGATGAAGCGGTCCTCCTGCCGACCTTCACTCCACGACCTCTTGTTTATTTTCTCCACTCTCAGTGACTGTTCTTCTCACTCCCTCCCACTAATTCTCCCACTTTTCATGCATCCTCTGCTCTCGTCTTTGTCCTTTCTCCTCTTGTCACAGGTGCTTCGTCTCCTCCCTTACTTAAGGACAATTCGCCTGCTCCGCCCCGTCCCCTCTCTTCAATAACTGTGCGCCCCCCCCTCCTTCCTTCGGTAATTGTGATCAATGGCGGCGCCGGTCCTGTCAGCCTCCCCTGCTTCTCTCCTCCACACTCATTATCATTCCATTACATGGATTAGTCTGTCCCCGACACACCGCTGGGCCCCATTTCGGACACAGAGCAACACGCACACCATGTGAACCACAATATCGTATAGATGATCAAGTGGCAGCGATTTTCTGAATCCAAACGCAGTGTGAGAGTCCACTTTTCCCCCCCAAGTAGCGCAACACCACAAAACAATTATGTAAAAAGACGTGCTGCTGAATGTACGATGGATTCACTGCAGCGTATCGAGACAAGTTTGAAGACGACACCAGACGAGATGGAGAAACGACGGCTCGGCGGAGATAGCGCTCCCGCTGTGCTGTCAGTCTTAACCATCATCATGTGTTGCTCTGGGAAACAGTGACACGGAGGGAACAAAAAAAAGCCTGTTTGACAGTTAAATCGAAGGACTGACAAATGTGACTGAGGGGCTCTCACTCTGACAGATGTGTTGAAAGCGTTGACTATAACCTTTGTTGAAAGTGAAGACGGGAAATATGGGTATTATGGGTAATATGGGAAGAACTGGTGACATTGCACTTACATGCTGTGTGTATTAGAGAGACACTGTGAAGCGTTTTAAGTCATTTATTACCTCAAATCAACATTTTCATTCAAAAAATTAGTCCTCATTAGTGTACAATTACTTCTGCCGACAACCTGACTTATCCTCCTGAGTGAATCATTTCTTATCTGTATTTATATAGGACGGCTAAGCTAAATGGAGGCTTCCATGTCTTCCCAGTCTATAATAAGATCATACTTATGCCACGCCACAGGAGAAGGAATCGTCGTTGCCAAAAAAGCGAAAAAGACAATTAAAAGGCAACGCGACGAGCACATTTAGAAGACAAGGGTAAACAGCTTCTTAGCACATAGCGCCTACCGTAGATGTAGCCATGTTGCAACGCACATTTGAAAAAGCTAGGCGCTACAGAGCACTATTCATTTGAATGTAATATACAATTTTACCAGAAGATGTGAGAATAACCTACACAATGCTCCTTTAAACGGACGGTTTGGATATTTTGAAGTTGGGTTATATGAGTAAGGACATAGAACGACTTCAGTTTCCCCTGTGTAAATTTAAACAGAGCTGTCTGACGGAAAGGTAAAGCAGTGAAAATATTCTAAATATAGCGTAGACCGTAGTTCTGTCCACAGCAGGACATTGCTTAACTTCCTTGCCTAGCTTCTCCAAACTGGTGGCGTGTCAACCGCCGTCTACTGCAGACAAAATGGAGACTATGGATAAGTAACTAAAACAACCTGTCGTGGGAGACTGGTCAATAAGGGTCAATGAAGAAAGATGAAGAGACAATAACTTCCACTTTCTCCATGTGAGTTTACGTCCCAATCATTGTCTTGCAAGGAAGGCTGTCTTCCAGACGCCTGCACAAACGGCTCCCGTCAGGAAGAGTGCCCCGCAGGTCAGGTTCTGTAGAGTTTAAATACAGATAACACAAACAACCAGCTGGCATGGACACAAGGGTGACCTGTCCTGTGTTTTGAGTTACACAAAGTCACAATTATACATTTCCGTCACAAACCTCACTTAAAAAAAAAAAAAGGAACTATCCCTTTAACCACTCGACTACCAGGAAACAGGCATTTAGTATCACACACATTCAAAATGGCAAAGTTTGCAGAATTTACTTTTTATGAAAACCTAAAGGCAACGAATACAGAAACATGCAACACTCACTCAGCAGTTATTAGCAGCTGCTACGGGCATGGCTAGGAGTTCATCGCACGCACGCACACACACACACACGCACACACATGCACGCAAGCATGCACGCACGCACGCACGCACACAAAACTAAAGTCAGCCAAACCCTATTTCAAACCCTTCATCCACTTATTTGCCATCTTTCCAGAGTGACTTTGATCTTGGTAGATTTAAGGACAAGCCTAGTGGCCTTCACACACAAATACACACACACACTTACGCAAACACACACACACACACACACACACACACTTTTTAAAAAACAGGAGAAAAAAAACCCCACGGACAAACAGAAGGTTTTCACAGTGTTAAAACCCCCGAAAACCAGGCGATCCAATATTGATGACACAAACTTTAGACTTTGATCTTTCTGTGTGTGTGTGTGTGTGTGTGTGTGTGTGTGTGTGTGTTTGTGTGTGTGTATTTTCAAGCGTAGAGGTGGTAGCTGATATGGCTTAAAACCTCACATGGGGGCTTTTTGATCCTGAGGCCCTCAATAAGCTTATCGGCGGACTGCACACACTAACCCCTGACAAACTAATGTACACACACACACACACAAACAAAACACACACCACAGAGGACAAATATGCTCATACAAATCAACTTGAGCATGTTATCCAGAGCGTAACCAGGAGCAGAAGCAGGGAAATACTGTGTAAAGACAGAACAAGATAAGAAAGAATGGAAGAAAGAGAGAGAGAGAGAGAGAGAGAGGGAGAGAGAGAGAGAGAGAGAGAGAGAGAGAGAGAGAGAGAGAGAGGGAGAGAAAGAGAGAGAGAGAGAGGGAGTCAACAGTGAGGACCCTCACAGGCAGCAAAAATAACAAGCGTTTGGCTCCTCACTAACAACAGGCTTAAAATAGCCTCGACTGAGTGGAGACAGCCTATAAAGATGTCAACAATTTGGCAGAGGAGCCGAGATGCAAACAGAATAATTCATCAGAAAACAGACCCCAAGCTCTCAATGTGCATTATTACAAGAGACGCTGACTTAGCCTTAGACTTAGACTTCTCTTCATTGATCCTTTGGGATGACTCCCGCGAGGGAATTGAGATATGAGTGACAAGTGTCAAAATCGGTGTAACATAATCGATGTGACTGGGTTGGACAGTGCTGAGTGTGTTTGATGTTTGCATTGTGGTGACCGTGTAGAAAACTCTTTAAATGGTCCTGCTGGGCAACAAAGGAGAAAATGTTGTGTACACTCCACAACTACATGAAATATATGACCCCATCGTTGTCATACAGGTAGAAGTTCATTCATTCATTCATTCATCTTCAACCGCTTGTCCCTGTCGGGGTCGCGGGGGGCTGGAGCCGATCCCAGCTGACATCGGGCGTGAGGCGGGTTACAAGTTGTTTTAAATTAATCTGAAATGTGTAATATAAGTTCACTTTTAAGTCATCAGATTCAATAAAATCTAAATACATTAAAGGCTGCGATCATTAAAGGCTCTGGTTGGTGACTGACAATTACTTTTTTAAATACAGTAAATTCAAATATCAACACTAATACAGTTATTACAGCCATAAAAGATCTACATATCCCATGTTATTTATTTCTTTGAACCATTGCAAACTGGAGCCCGGCCGGTATTGGACTAAGAAATGAAGAGAGCGAGTATTATTAGAGAAAATAGAGAATGTTAAAAATACAATAAGTAGTAGTACATAAACATAATGTTCCGTATCAGTCAATTGCTGACCATTTAAATAAAGAATATATAAAAAATAAATGTATCCGTAGCTACTATACGTTTAGTATAAGTCAATTGGTGACCATTTAAATAAAGAATCCCTTTAAATAGATAAAAATAAAAATCTATGTGAACTTAATCCTCCCAAACTATATATTTTCCGTAAAAAAGGTTTATTGGTATGAAAAATATTAAATAAATACGCCAACACCATCTGAACAATATATGGGTCTGGCTCCCCCTGCGAACATGTTACACAATGCAAAGAGTAGCTAATAAAGGCTACATTTCCATTTACCTGGTGGTGACCCGATGATTAGCATCGGGTGGAAACAATCTTGAAACAATGGCCAAAAGCTACCGAGTCATAACATTTGTTATTGTTCTTACTGCTCTTTCTGTTCTGTCAATACGGAACAACGCAGCATTACACTGCAGAGGCTGCGAAGATACACATGTTTGTTGCAGAACAGCAAAACTTACCACCACTCTGGGTGGAGTTCATTGTCTGACTTTCAAGGTCACATTATCTCTATTATTTCCCTGCGATGGAGACGTGGCTGAACACCGGAGGTTGCCTTTATGTTCACTGAAACCCCCTTCTATAACGTGCCTGGAGAGCAGAATGAGTCATAAAGCTGTGCAGTCTCTGCCTCCCATCCCTGATCCTCTGACAGCTCGGTGGCAGCCAATGAGCTGCTGGGCAGGGCGGGGCTTACAGAGGGAAGAGCTATCAATCACTGAGGAAAGAAATTGAGTCAACTCTGGAGATGGGGTTAGAGCAATTTTGAGAGCCAGAACCGAGCGCGTGTGGACTGTAGATGTATGTGTGTGTGTATCAGCCGTGTCCCTAACCCTGGCCTGGTCGTACACATGATTAGCATGCTGGTCACATCAGCAGTCAGACTCCAGTGAGGCTGAAGCTTCCTCACCCACTGTGGTGCAGCAGACTAATAATGCTCCAGTAACATGAGAATAAATAGGAAATATACTGTAGCAGAACAGTCTGGCAAAGTGAGGAATAAACACTCTCTGGTAATGCTTATAAATGCGTGTGTGTGTGTGTGTGTGTGTGTGTGTGTGTGTGTGTGTGTGTGTGTGTGTGTGTGTGTGTGTGTGTGTGTGTGTGTATAACATAAAAATAAGCAGCAGTATTGCCAGTTTAAAGGGGAACTCCACTGCGTTTACACTACAGTTCATGTCCTGTTTACACCCCAAACGCTGACCTTACTGCCGGTGGTTGGGTTGCATTGTTGGTAATGAAGGCGCCATGTTTTGACAAGGAAGAAGAACACATGGAATCATTTTTCAACATGGTTATGTTTAGGAAAAGAGTCATCATGTCAGACTTTTGACTTCCTCTTACCAAAAAAGGGCGTGTATGCAACATTGGGGGAAGGACGTTCACCTCCAAGGAGAAGCGAGGGCCAGCGTCTAGCTGTCACTCAAGAGGCCCCGCCCCTAACTATTCATAAACTTCAACATCCAATAAAAAAAAAAACTAGCCTGGTACAAAGCGCTAAACAGGCCCCGTGTGTCGGTATCAAGATGTTAAGGGCGACCAAACAAGCTGCCGTATTTGACAAGTCCAGAGTGCAATGTGTTGGGGGTATCAACTTCAACTTTATTGTCCCGAAGAAGAAACTTGTCTTGCAGTCCAGTGACACACTCACAAAGTACAACATAGGAAACATATACAAAAACTATGTCAATCTAAACACTCAAACGCAATTAGAATTCAAGGTGCGGTCCATAAAGCATGAGGTAAAACATCAACCAACCCGGTCATCTATAGCTGAGACATCGTTACGACTGTTGAAGCTTCCAAACCACAATGTACAGTTTACCACAGTATACGGTCCAGTCATTATTTAACCTTAAAATCTGTAATTTCAGCACTAACAAACTGGTTTTGAGTACTTTGCATTCCCCTTAGGGCGCACTCACACTGTCCTTCCGCACCGGGCCAAAACCGGTTTTTCGGCTAAAGCCTAGTGCGTTTGACCAGTGTGAGTGCCTCCGCTCCACCGTGGACGGCCCCGCCTGAGAGAGGTGGGCTTTTGTAGAGCGCGTTTGCACATGTACGAGCACAAGCGTGCGCACGTGTACGAGCACAAGGCCTACGACGGTTCTGACGTAATTTATGTGCGCCTGTTCGGACATAGAAAATAGAAGGAGGGACCATGCGCAGACATTTAACAACAACAACAATGCCGGTGACAGGTTCACGTTGGTGTGATGCGGAGGTGGAGTGTTTACTGCAGATTTGGTCGGATGAAAATATTCAAAAACAGTCGACAAGACGCACAAAAACTCAGAGTTCTGTGGAAAGATTTGTAAACAAAGCGACGCATCGCTGTGACATCATCAATGCGTGTGCCGTGTTACAGCGTGATGACGTATGGACAGCAAGAAGCATTTGCGCGACGCCCAGGCAGTGTGAGTACAAACGGGCCTAGGGCGCGGGGGGAGAGGGAGGGGGGACAATTACCCTAAAGTCTGGGGCGCGGTGTGGAGGGAAGTGTGAGTGCGCCCTTAGAAGCTTCAGTATTGGAGGTTTTTATAATTCTTGTAACTGTTTCTAATTCCTTGTTGTGGTATACTTGTGTTGTCTCTGTTCTGTAGATTGTGTTCTTGTGACTGTTCCTAGTTCTCAGGTCTCTCTGAATCTCAATGAGACTGATTAAATAAAGATCCCACATACAAATGTTATAGGAAAGGCATGTCCTTAAAAAAGAACAAAAAAAAGAAGTTACATCCACAGAAGCAAATATCAGCTGCGAGTGGGAGGAATTGCATTAAACATCGTCTGACTCATGGAGCAGGAACTGCCGTGGTTTCATTTGATGAATAATTTGGTTGCAAAAAGAGCCACAGCTGCACCTGCTTAGCCTTTGGATTTTCTTGTTTTTACTGAATAATTTAAGAGGTACGACGACCAAAGTCTTCCGTTTGAGTCTCAGGGTACGTCCACAAGATAGATTTTCAGATTCTATCTGGATAGAGTTTTCCTTTGTCCACTCGGCCTCAGCTCAAGAAATATCTGCGTCGACATGAAACTGCTGAAACCGACTCAAAACGCTGCAGTACACATGCCAGGCCTGTATGCGGCGCTGCAACTCTGCCACAGTCACACACCAACAACGGAGAAGAAGAGACGAAGAGATGCTGTGAGATCTGGTAAATCTAGTTTCTGGTGTTTTGGACCCTGATGTGAAAGCATGTATCCCTCTGCAGTTACTGTCACACTTTTCAGACCTTTGCAACTTTATTTCTAAAAAGCGACAAACTTAGGGACTTATTCAGACCGTCAGGAAAAGGGTGAAATATATGGTAGTCCTTATTCATTCCCATGCATGCCGCTCAGAGTAGCCCAACTCTACAGCTGCTGAGGTGTGTCTCTCCCCCTCTGTCCTCTACGCAGCAGCACTGTTGTTGTCCTTGTTGCTATGTGACGGGATAGAAGTCGAAGGCCAGTCGAGAGGTGGGGCGATGACCTCAATTATGCGGCTTCTACCCAGATCTACCCACTCTAGGTTGCACCAGTCTAAAAAACACAACCTTATTAATACCTGTCTAATGTAGTGCTGAGTACAGCCACTCGATTCCGATTCACAAGGTCCGGATTCGATATTCAATATCCAATTCACATTACAGATGAGATACATCTTCATTTCATCGTCTCATCGCGATGAAGCCTTAAATATCCAGCAAGGAACGGCTGAATTAAGAGGACGTACAGATTGCTGTGCTCAGGTGTTCATATTTCCATACCCAAGGTATCATATTTGGGTGTTAAATAGGGTTAACTGGGATTAATTGGGGTTAATTTGTTCATTTACAGACATTAAGTAGCCTAGACTTTCCCCTTACTTCTAAATGGCTCCACTGGTGCATCCGGACTCAGAGAGTCTCATTAGTTTGGGTGTTTTAAATTCATGTTTTATTTTGTTTTTTGCTCAAATAATGGTGCAAAGATGCCAGCAGCTGGATTTCACTCCAGATGCAGATTCAGGCTATGGTTCATTCATTCCCTGTTGAACACCTACAAAAGCTCAGTCTGTCGGTGTTGATGTCTTTTAGAGAGAGGTGAGTGCAAGCAGCAAGTCACACAAAAAATAATTATCTCCAACTTAAATGTGATTTCATCTGCTATGCTAAAAATGTGCTTTTGGCTTCCTGTTACTCAGACCTCGGCTCTCTCTTTTCCGTCTCCACAAAAAGGCAGAACTATAATAGATCCAAAAAGTCACCTTGACAAACAAGGCGAGCTTCAACGAATGAGGGCCGCAAACAACGACTGTAAACCACCTTTCATCAGCTAATGGCTCTGCCAATCGTTGGCCTGCTAATCTTTCCGTCCACGTCTGCTTTTGTTGTTTTGTTTTGGTACACCAGAGCTTTTTATGGCAATCCAAGAGAAATGCTTTGTAAGTTAACGGCCATAATTAAATGAACTGTGGGACATGAGTGCGGTGTGGCTGCTGAGGCTCGCTGACAAAAGAGACTGTTTTTTTTTTAAACCAGAAAATTCTGCTCAGGAGGATTAGATGTGAAATGAAGCAGAGCGTCAATCCTGACAGTCTCCGTTCCCCCTCTGTGACATTTTCCTTCTCCCGTGCTGTGTGCGGCGTTTGCAAACTGAATCCATTAATGATTATGCCAGCCTGAGCCTGACATCGTGAGCGCAAGTGTGTTTCGCTAAACGTCTAAATAGATCCAATATCAATTTCGAAGGTGTGTCACCTGCACCGGAGGATGGCAGGCTCTTACAACAGGGCCAGTCACACTGACACAATGCATTAGGTCCAAATATGTGTGTGTTTCTGTGTATGTGTGGCGGACTCCCCCCCACCCCCCCATTTCTTATCTCCCCCAGTAAAACAAGCTGTCCACCACTGTCCGCAAACAAAAAGCAGCACTATCTCTCCTTTACCTTTCATCTTCTGCCCACTACCTTCTCTTCATTCAAGGCTTTTTTGCAATTCTCCTGTGGCGATCCAGCAATTCTCCATCTGTCTCCTCTGATAGCCGTTTTCCCTCGGTCCCATCACCCGGCTCCTCCCACCCCTCTCTGCAGAATTCATCTAATTGGTATGCTGGTCCTTACGTTTTAAGAATCTTTCTCAGTTCGATCTCCATCTCTTCTTACCCCCCAACACAGGATTTGGATTGATTTTGTGTTGTTCCAGTCCAGTGTGACCTCTATGTGTCCCGTCTCTCTCCTTCACATCCATCTTTACTTTATGACGCTTGTCTGGTCCCTCTGCCAAACAGCCTTTCGCTCACCGTCTGCCTTTTAATACCTTTTTAAAACATGAGCCCTAAAAAGGCATATACAGGAATTAAGATAGTAACAAGCTCCACTAATATGATATATAATGACCCGTCTCTTAATCAGCAACTAATAAAGCAAATAGTTTGCCCTGCAGACAAGTAAAAGTACAAGAATTATTGGATAAACACTAAAATCACAAAAAATGAATGTTAAAAAAAAGAACTGGTTCATTACCACGGATGAAGAGACCAACTTCATCAACAGAATATCGGAGGAGGAAGACGTCACACTGTCTAACTGACAAGTCAGGATTTTCAACAGGTGCCGAAATAAGGATCACCAACGACAATGTTTGTAATACCTCATCTCATCTCATCTTCAAACTCTTATCCGGGGTCGGGTCGCAGGGGCAGTAGCTCTAGCAGGGGACCCCAAACTTCCCTTTCCCGGGCCACATTAACCAGCTCTAACTGGGGGATCCCAAGGCGTTCCCAGGCCAGTGTGGAGATCTAATCTCTCCACCTGGTCCTGGGTCTTCCCCGAGGCCTCCTCCCAGCTGGACGTGCCGGGAACACCTCCCTAGGGAGGCGCCCATGGGGCATCCTTACTAGATAATCCTGAACCACCTCAACTGCCCCCTATTCAACGCAAAGGAGCAGCGGCTCTGCTCCGAGTTCCTCACGGATGCTGAACTTCTCCCCCTATCTCTAAGGGAGACTCCAGCCCCCCTCCTGAGGAAACACATTTCGGCCGCTTGTACCCGCCACCTCGTTCTGGTCATGACCCAGCTTTCAACACCATAGGTGAGGGTAGGAACGAAGATTGACCTGTAGATCGAGAGCTTTGCCTTCCAGCTCAGCTCTCTTTTCGCATATGTCTTGCTCAATTTGAGAACAAAAAAACCCTGATTTTTGAAACTCTCAAATATACAGTATTAGCCTGGCTTTCTTTTGTATGAAACAACCCTCAGGAAGAAAGAGCAGAAGCAAAATGTCATATATTCCATGGGCGGGGCAACTCTTCAAACCGTACTTTTGTTACTAAATTGATTTGAAAAAGAAGTGTCACGATCCGTCTGAATCAACTCAGGAAATGACAATGAATGATTGAGACCTAACCAACTAATTTCCTGTGGGTAACCCCTGCATGTAACCTCTGGTGCGGTAAAAAACAAACAAACACCACATCAAGATCTAAAAGCAACAGAATCTCAGCTAGATTTATTTTATTTAATGCTATAAAAGAAACTGGGGTCAAGTTTGAGATTTCTGTAACCTTTATTTTGAAAGACCTGGAACCTCACGAGCGTGAAGATGGCCAACGCTGCCAAATAGCGGCACAATCAGCTTACTAAATCGCCAAGACTTCTGACCTCCCATGCAGCCAAGCATGCTTTTGGCTGGATAATTAACACAAACACGCACACACACACACACACACACCCTTCTGCTCTCCCTTCCCATCCTGCCTGTACGTCTGCTTATGATGCGATGATCTCCCACGCATGCATGTGTGTTTGCATTGATGAATAAGCACGTCATTCTGCCAGCACGTGTGTGTGTGTCTGAATGTATGTGTCAGTGTGTGGGAGAAACAGTCACAGAAACAGAGGGGGCGAGTGTACATTCGCATAAGTAGGTTACAGGTAATACGTAACATGGTCGTGGTGTGTGTGTGTGTGTGTGTGTGTGTGTGTGTGTGTGTGTGTGTGCGTGTGTACCACATGGACAATACTATATGCACCATGGAGTGTGCAGGAAGTGGCTTCCCCATACAGCTATAAGGCAGTTAGTGTGTCCATCAGTGTGTGTTTTCCTGTGCGCTGTGACTCATATTTAATCTAAAGGCAGAAGCAGAAGTGATTCCTCCATACCAGCGAATGTGTGTGTGTGTGTGTGTGTGTGCCGGACCTATTGCTCATCAAGACCAAATCCTGGCATGGCTCTCCGCTGTGTACTTTTGCCCACAGCAGGGGAGCTATTTGAGCGTGTGACTGCATGTAGGTGGGTGGGTACTTCAGTTTTTTGACGTTGTTATACTAAGCTATCTAGTGTGCGTATTTGGTACGTGGGTGGCAGCTGACTCGTTTTTGGAAGGCGATGAGAGTTGAAGTGAGATATTAGCTATAAAACTGAATCCTCGGAGAAACTCTAAATTGAAGGAGAAGGACGGAGGGTTGAAGAGGAGAGAAGTAAACAACATCGACCATGAACAGTTTTGGACAGTTCAGTAGTTCTGTGCTCAACGTGAGAGAGAAAAAAAGAAAGAAGAGAGAGAGAGAGACAGAGAGAGTTAAAACATCAAACCAAAAGTTTGGATGCAATGAAATGAAACAGAAAGATGGAGAGATAAAAAAAGCCGCACAGGGCAAACAAGTGAGAGAAAGTGAAGGCGTTGAGTCGAGGCGTGCCAACAGAACAGAGGTGTGCTGGTGAGGAGGTAAGGGAAAGGCAAGTCACTCATGGAGCTGAATAAATATATGAAAGTGTGTGTGTGTGTGTGTGTGTGTGTGTGTGTGTGTGTGTGTGTGTGTGTGTGTGTGTGTGTGTGTGTGTGTGTGTGTGTGAGGGTGTGTGAGGGTGTGTGAGGGTGTGTGTGTGTGTTTCCTCTGGGGGCTAGTGTTGCCATCTGCACGATAATGTGTAGCTGTGCTGTACATCGCTCCTGGAAGAAATAAATAAATTAAAACAAACACGACTCTCTGATCACATCCAATCTCCGCCACAAACTCACAAACAACAACCGCACAGCGATTCCCTTATCAGTCTGTTATGCAACTCTTTGAACAAATGGCTCGCAGAAATGCATGTGGAAAGTGTTTTTCTCAATCTGTGAAACAGAGAGAGCATTATGAACGAGGAAGACCCAGATCTTATGGTGCCTTGGAGAGGTGTTGTGTTTCCTGAGAAGAAAGCACACACAAGCCTAACAATGTTCAGTAGTACAAACTTTTCTACTTGACAACAGAGCTCATTAAGGACGCGGTTCGGTGTCACAACCGACACAAAACTGGAAACAGAACTTCCGCTTTTAATGTGTTGTCGTCCTCTTCACGGTGTAAACCACAACAGCGAGGGGGAGGATCAAATCTAGCAAGAGCAGGAAGTTCCAAAACAGCAGTGATCGTGCGTGTCTATACGACCAAGAGCACCTGAATCCACAATACAGTGTTTTCATTTTCAAAACACCTAAAGAGAGGACAATCAGACAAATGGTAAATGGACTTATATAGCGCCTTTATAATCTTCTGACTACTCAAGGTGCTTTCACAGCATTTGTCACATTCACCCGTTCACACAGACATTCACACTGATGGCAGTGGACATCTACAGACCATCTAATCTAACCATTCACACCACATTTACTCACCCATGCGCAGCAGGGGGACCAATTCGGGGTTCAGTGTCTTGCCCAAGGACACTTCGACATTTGGACCGGGGGAGGTGGGGATCGTACCGCCAATATCTCAAATGAAGGACGACCCACTCTTCCACTGACAAGAAGAAATTGACTCGATGTGGACTTTCAGGGGGGTTTGGGATGGTAACTATCGGTATTTACAGCTCACAGGTTGACAGAAATACATATTTGAGTGTACCATTACGCTGTAATATGAGAACGTTTGTCCGGCTGGTTGGTTTGGTTTTGGCCTGGTCACAAACATTTGACAGTTAACTTACATTTGGAGCCAGTCGTGGTTCCAACGTTTTGAGCAGATGCTTGAGGCAGAAAAACGCTGCCAGAGCATTGAATAGAACTTGATCTGAGTCATATCTGACAATACGTTTAAAGGTAATGAGTCAGGGCTCCAGACTAACTTTTTTCACTAGAAGCACTGTGGCCCTCAACTGAAAAATTTAGGCTCGCAACCAGAAATTTTAAGGGGCACACACCGTAAATCAACATGCTGACCAAATATTCACATTGATACTAATTTCCACTGTATTACTAATTAATACTTTGAATTTGAAACAGCACTTTGTAATTTCTATTGTCAGTGTCACACTTTATTGTGTACTTTTGAAGATGCAACATAGAAGGTAAACCAACAGCATCAGCGTCATGACAGTACAATATTAAAAGAAATATACCGTGCATTCAGAATTGGGTTGCAATCTGGAGCCCTGTGAGTGAAAAAGCAATCAACCACAATCAGCGTGCGAAAAAAAGCTCACACATTTTCAGGTGCCGAGCGGGTGATGATCCTGAATGGTGCCACCCTTAATTGCAACAATGATTGTCGGCAATTATGAACAATTGCACACTTCTCGGAGGAAGGTGAGCGTGAACAACACCTACGTGCAGCATATTACGTGAGTGTGGGCAGGCATATTATCCCTTATGAGAGCAGAAATAGCACATCCTTTCACAGGTTTCCCTAGAATTTCATTTTTGGCAGCAGCATGTGCCAAAAATTGACCGCCACGCCCCCAAAACTGAACAAATAGATCGAAGAAAGTGGAACGTTACAGATTTGAGAACCAAGCCGTTCTGTACCTGGCTGCTAAATTTAATACAAGGCCAATTTCAATAATGACATCGCGCCAACACTGGTGAGTGTTCTGCTCGTGTTGTGTTTTTTCCCGTCTGCTTGGCTCCTTCATTACATGTCTATTTATGCCTTGGCAGTGTTAAGGACACCCGTTAAATTGGGAAGACTTCCAGGCAAAACGGTGCTAAAAATGCATTTGTATTTACTAACGCTTGAAGCAACGTGACGCAGCAGGACCGAAATAGAGCCCCGATGGTGATGCCGGTGCCAAATCGGGTGACAGCAGGTGGATCCGCACCAGCTCAGGGGAGCCGTAATGGCACCTCGAGTGTCGACTGCTCCGGAAACAATGGCGACAGAGGGGAGACTGCGTTCGGTGGCAGATCCATCACAGCTGTTCGTGAGGAGGGAGATGTGACTGCGGGGCAGAGCTGTAATGGTGGCAGGACAGCAGGGGACAGTAGATCAGAGGGATGAGTTATGGACAAGACTAGGGGCAGTACCCAAGACTAAAGAGATTTCTCGGCATCTCTGCATCAGAGAAGTGTGGCTGCGGGGAGACGTGGTTAGGGGAGAGAAGGAGAAAACACAAGAAAACCGGCAGGAGAGGAGAGAGACGGGGGAGAAAATAAAGTCTAATTTGAGTCTAATTCCTCCATCAGCTCACATCTCATATCTCCTCCTTGTGCCCCAGCTGCTCCCTTCCCATTCACCAAATCACCCGGGCTTTGATGTCGTCCTTTCATCATAAAGCCTCCATTTTTTCCTCCCTCTCATCAACCTCTCCTCCTCCCGCATCTTCTCACCTTCATCAACTCGAGCCCGTTTTCGCTCCTTCACAGCCTAATCCCCCCTTTTTTTTTCTCCATGCGCTCATCTCGCCCTCGGCTCACGCTCCCTCCCCCTTGACTTCTCACAGAGGGGGCTTCCTCTTCTCATTGTCATCGACCTGTTCTCGCCACCCTCTGTCTCTCTTGTTTTTTTTATGATTGGTGCATGGTGTTCAAGGCTTTCCTTAAGCTTGACATTTACACTGAATGGCCATTTTGTTATCACTAAATTATTCAGTGTCACAGCGCCTTTGATTTTCCCCTAAAGGTCCATGTAAACTGACATATATTTGATTTCAGCTACGTTAGCCAGTGTACATTTAGCATCACTTTGAGCAGCTTTGCAGAAAAATGGAAAGAATAACTCCTGAACGTATGTTCGGCAAGTTTTTCATTCATTCATCTTCAACCGCTGGAGCCGATCCCAAGCGACATCGGGCGTGAGGCGGGGTCCACCCTGGACAGGACGCCAGTTTATCGCAGGGCACATAGAGACGAACAGAGACAGACAAACATTCACACCTACGGGTGATTTAGAGTCATCAATGAACCGAACACAAATGTTTTTTGGATTGTGGGAGGAAACCGGAGAACCCGGAGAAAACCCACGCAGACATGGGGAGAACATGCAAACTCCACACAGAAAATAATAATAATATTCAACATATTCCAGTCAGTAACTGAGTGCAAACAGGTGAAAGCGCGCCGCTGTAAAGAAAAGGGTGCGCTGGATTTATAATACAAGACTAAACGAGAGCATCATTGCCAAACAGAAAGCAGCACAATCATTCTTGATTGTCTTGATTTCATAATCATTAGAAGCCAAACTTAAAGTGTAATTCCAGCGTAAAATCCTTCCATGGTCATTTTCGGCACTTACATACATCAAATGAGCCTCTACGTACGGTGTAGGGATTAAAAGGTCTTTTTTGACCACTAATGTTTCTCAAAATAACACCAAACCTGGGGCGGCCGGTGGAACAGTGGTTAGAGCAGTCGGCCCGTGTAAAGAGGCTGAAGGTCCCCAATGCAGCGGCCGCAGGATCGACTACTACCTGTTGACCTTTGCTGCATGTCTCCCCCTCTCTCTCACCCCATTTTCTGTCTTTCCTGTGTAATAAAGGCTTGAAAAACTGCCCAAAAAAAATAAAACCAAACCTCTGCAGTAGCATGATAAGTACGCCTACACGTGCGCCAGGATTACACTTTAATAATTGACTGAATATATGTTTGCTTTTGAACTGTTGATGTGACAAAACAGGCATTTTCAAGACGCCCCCTTGGATATTTTTGAACATTTCGTAGCCTCATTGATCCAGACGACCTTGAGTAACCAATCAATAGATAAATGAAAACGATAATCTACATGACATCGATCCTGCAAAGGGTCTTACTGGTTTGCTTGTTTCTCGAACCAAACAAACAGTATTTCATGTGAGCAACGCCAGAACTTTATGGACTCACTGACAGAATATTAGATGTGGCAGTTCAGAGGTCTGGAACCAGGCTAACATCACCCTTCACTTCATCATTTTCTCTTCTACTGTGCCCTGAAGATGCCTGATCCCTCTCTCCTCTTTTCCAGTTTCTTTCCTGCTCTAGTCTTTCTTTGCTGTGCCTCTATAGAGAGCGACAGTCACCCTGCTGACATGAGCCGACACTTAGCCTGAAGCAAGAACACCCTGCCAGGACATATACACACACACACACACACACACACACACATGTGAACACAGGAAAAGCATTATTTGATGCAAGTTTGTGGGTGAGGCAAGACAATTTGCACTCTGTGACGCATACATTGAAATTGCAAGGCATAAATACAGGGAGAACACACTTAAACACACACACAAGCACCATTAAGTGCAAGGTCAGACACTGAGTGCTAGCTAACATATACTGAAAATGACACTGCTGAAAGGCGGCTTTCAATGTGAAACCGCAGCATGAACAAACAATAACGCACATACTCAACTGCTATTTGATGTAATGTGCAAGTGAGACAGGCCAGATTCAAGTGCTGCAAAGAATGCAGTGAAGATGATACTTATAAGGCAGCAGAGAATGCACACACACACGCACACGCACACACACACACAAAGGCAAAGGTGAGGCAAGAAGCAGCTGCAATCACACCAACAAAGGCAACATGCAGCACGAGCACACACAATAACACACATCTACACACATTCATCCTTTGCGTAGGGTTCAAGATGCTGCAAAACCTGACAATGAGAGCATGAATATATGATAACCCTTTCATACACCAACATTAGCTTAAGACAGAAAGACATAAGTTGAGGCCAGATGCAGGTTCAAGTGTTTGTTATGAATAAAATGCAACGCTTTGAGCAGAGGCACTTGATTTGACCAGACACAATAACATACCACCGCCATTTGATGGAAGCTCCAAAGTGAGAGGTGAGGCAGATTCAAGAGCAGCGAACGGTGTTGAAAATGCAACGCTACTTGTTGTAGGTCTGCCTGAATAATATACAGTAGAGGACACAATAAACAGAAATGAACGGAAGCCGTTTCAATAGGCAGAAGATGTGATGTGACTTCAGGACGCATTTAGTTTTCCACTGTCAGTAAAATGCTACGTACCTCGAGGAAAAGTTAACACACAGGGAGAATTAGTTTTATATGCTTGTGCGAATACAAACACAAAAACTTGTTTAATCACTCAGGAAGACATTGTGTTAGGCACGATACCTTCAACATGATATTGGTCGGTCAAGATCATGGTCCTCACGTTTCCACCACAGCAAAAACGCATACATGTGTTGTGGCTTCATTATTCATGAGACCAGGGAGTTTCACTCTGTCCATAGACACGAAACGTTTGTGTACACTGCGCTTGGCAGAGTGCATTTTTAACACTAACCGAACCAAATGGAAAAGGAAACAATGTCGAAGCTTCGCCGCAGGATTGCACTGAGTCTGCCGAACTATAGGTGTGAAACTGCCTTAAGTAGTAACAGATGTCGAAACACTGCACAGAACAGCAGTTTTTAGTGTTTTGAGAAAGGATTGTATAACTCTGTAAAGTTAACGCGGTGTAGCATGACCTAACCCTGTCCACAAACTTTACCTTAAACGAGATAAGGTGACAGTATTAAGACAGTCTCCATAATGCAGTAATACAAGTACACACACACACACACACACAGGCAAAGGCTGAGGTGTCTTGTGTGCTAAAAAAAGTGACCTCTTGTTCCTTCATTTTTTTTTTATGCTTTCCATCGTGTCTCTCTCTCTCTCTTCTTCATTCTGTGCCAACCTCCCTCTCCCTCTGTCTTTCTCTCTCCATCTCTTTCCGTCTTGCTCTACTTCACACAGCCACAGGCAAGGACACACTAAGGCCTACTACTTCCTAAGGAGGGCAG
This sequence comes from Echiichthys vipera, assembly GCF_963691815.1. Classification (NCBI taxonomy): domain Eukaryota; kingdom Metazoa; phylum Chordata; class Actinopteri; order Perciformes; family Trachinidae; genus Echiichthys; species Echiichthys vipera. Next base: position 6,490,946 of record NC_139847.1, on the reverse strand, counting down.
AATCAAACTTTAACACACACACACACACACACACACACACACACACACACACACACACACACACACACACACACACACACACACACACACACACACACACACACACACACACACACACACACACACACACACACACACACACACACACACACACACACACACACACACACACTTACACTACAACACTCATATAGCAAACTCAACACTGTCAAAGTCTATCTCATATGTTTACCACAAAAAAGGATGTGTGTGACAAAATGAGGTTAATACGTGTTGCAGCGTTTGTACGCGGATTAAAAAATATATATTTAAACACCCTGAGCACAAGTTGTTGTTGGCAAGTTTGCTAATCATGTTTTTGCTGGTTTGCACTTTGTTATCCAGAGCACAGGGCTGTTGTCTGGCTTCTCCCTCTCGTCTAGGCCTGTGAGACTGAGCATGTGACCTGCAGAGTGTGTGTGTGTGTGTGTGTGTGAGTGTGTGTGTGATGCCTGTTATGTGTGTAGATGTATTTGCGTTTCATTAAATATGTGTGAGTCCTCTTTTTGTTGCCACATGTGCAACATGAGCGCACACACACAATATAATTGACCCTTCGTTAAAGCGATTACAGATTAATGAGCAGAGCACCCACCTAATCCGGTTTAGCTTGAGTGCGGGGAGACAATGCCATCCGAGCTCGCTGTGCACAACTGCAGAACAGGAAACCTCTATCTGAACGGGCAATTATATTAGCTTCCTGGTTATCAACCAATCAGAGCCGCTCCTGCCTCGATACAGCCCCATATCAGGCTGAGCATATCAAAGTGACAGTGCCAGCCAAGCAGGAACTGCTGAGCCAGAGGGGAAACAATGAGGATAAGTTTGTTCTTAAATCGTTTAGTAGTACCTTTGTTTCTTAACTGCTAAACATCCCATCAAGCCAGGAGACAGTTAGCTTAGCTTAGCATATAGAGCTAGTCTCGCTCTGTTGAAAAAAGTCAAAAAAAATCTACACAGCAGCACATTATTGTAGTTTTTTGCATGGGTTAAACAAGTGAGACATAACATTTTAATGACATGTTATTTTAGCAGATTGTTTGGAGCCAAGCTAGCGGTTACCCCCTGCCCCAAGTGTGTATGCTAAGCTAACGGCCTCCTGGATGTAGCTTCATATTTACTGTGCAGACATGACAGAGTGATATCAATCTTATCCTTAAACTGTGAACTGTCTTCTACAAAAACAGGCTTGTATTAATTTAGCAATGGGATTAATTTATTAAATTGGTTTAATCAGAGTTTCCATCTTTGAACATTATCTTGGTGCTTACTATCAGGTATATGGCGTGCTAGGATCAATGACTGAGATAAATGGGTTGTTGAAACACCATTTAAATACACAATGCCATCTTAGCAGTTAAAATAAAATATGCCAAAAAAATCAATAGTCATGAATCAGAATCATATGATATCATCACAACACGCGCACTCAACAACATACATGTAACAACCCCAAGAAATGAAGAAATATCAATGAATGATTGCCCGTAATCCTGGCAGGCACGGTGTCAAGGTCAATCTGTGTTAAGTGCATTACTTGTGTTATCACCCAGGAGAAACAGTATGTAACCTGAGCCGGAGCGGATTAGAGACATGTGCACACATTATTTGCATGGACTATGCAGATGTAACGTACAGTAGCAGCACAGAGGCACAAGTGTGTTGCGTTATGTCCAAATGCGGTTTGTTGCAAGAAGTCCGCGTGTTTATCTTTGTACGTGTGTGTGTGTGTGCATGTGTGTGTGTGTGTGTGTGCAATTACTCAATCTTAACAGTGTGATTTTGCCCTCGGCGAGAGAAATGTTCCACACAGCTTCCTCCCTAGATACTTTTGAGAAACATAAACACACTCCGGTATGCACTCAATAAGAAAACTTTATTTTTCCAGCTCATCCAGATTATGTATCAACAGGCTGAAAATGAGATTATGCAGAAAACGCTTTGTCATAATAACATTATCCGCTCTGAATGTGTGTGTGTGTGTGTGTGTGTGCGCGTGTATGTGTGTGATTATGTACCTGTTGTCGGCATGATTTGCTTCCCTCACAGTGTGTCCTTTTATATAACTGGACGCCAGCGTGTCCTTGTTAATAACACATTAGATGAAAGCGAAGCATATGTCAGTGACATTGTCCGTGAATAGGTGTCACTGCGCTGCACTGTGCGAATGGAAATGCGTGTGCGTGCGTGTGTGTATAAAGTGTGTGTGTGTGCTAGCTGCCAGATGGGAGTCTATGATTGCACAGTAGAGGGATCACTGCCAGGAGACTTGAGCAGTGTAGCTCTCAAAAACACACACACAGACCTTACAACACCACAACAAAGGCCTCCTCAGACCGCAGCAGCTAAATCGGCTACACCATCTACACTGCAGCAGCAGGAGGAGGAGGACAAATCAGCTTCACTACCTTTATTCACCGCTCCTCTTTCTCTCTTGAGTCTACATATAAGCACTCATCACTGGGAGGTTCCTTTCTCTTCCAAAGTCTTGTTGGAAATTGCCTGCTTCAATGCAGACCCTAACTGCCAAATCAATGGTAATGTCCTCAATATGAGACAAGGCTCAAAATACAATGTGCATATTCATGCTAGTGCACGTAAAAAACGAGTTGTGCACGTAATTCGGTCATCTCTACACGCACCGATGCCCAATAGAAAGTATGTTGTGCAGGGCTGCAAACTCTCACGCTTGGAGACTCACAGTCGACACACTCTCAGGCCGCAGGTCCGTATTCTCACATATTGAACGTTTTTTCTAACCGTTGACTTCACCGTGCGAAGAAAGGCGTCGACAAAGTGTGGACAGACAAGACGGCAGCACCACGTACAGCTCGATCAAGCCAGCCTACGCTTGGATTTTGAAGTGCGTTAGAGCGGCGAAAAGGAACTATGAAGGACTCGCATTTCAACCATAATGTATTCAACATCATATATAAATACGTCTTTGCTGGATACGTGACATCAGCAAAGATTGCTTATATGAAAAACCCCATTTGCTGATCAAGATTACCTTGACTGTGATTATTTAGAATCACTTTACATACAGTGACGTAATTTTAAACAATCATAGTCAAGGTTATTTTGACTATTATTGATTGGTCAGGTTGTTTTGACCCATTTTCAAGCCTCCAAACTGACACGGCTATCCTGCACATTTTATTCTTAGGCAGGTCTATAAAAGAGCATTTTATGCCACTGTTTGGGCAACACAGCAATGAAAGGCACGCCAGTGAAAATTCTTCGGAGTGGGTTTAGCAGCTTTTTAAAGCTGGGTGAGAAGTTTCACTGCAGGTTTTTAACAGTCTGCCAGCCTTCAAGCTGCTGAGCAAAACATGAAAACACTCGCTTCACTGTGGCAGCTTTACGGGCTTCGACTGCAACATCGTTCCGATGAATACCGCTAATAAAAATGCATTCCTTTAAGCCGACGCCATTGGTTTAAACAGATTGTTAAAAGGCAATAATGGCCATGTATGTAATTATCTCCCCTCTACTCCCTGAGGCTTTTATCAGAAATAGTAAATAATCATGGATACTATTCAGGGTGAAGGAGGAGGGGGTTTGCACTCTATCGCTCTTTGACTCCAACGGGCGAGCCGAGCCGCAGAGGAAACTTCAGACCTCTCGGCCTCTCAGCTGTGCGGAAGAACGAGCAGCGCCAAGGCAAGTGGCAAAGCTTCTTAATTATCACTACTACCCCCTCTGCCTGTGTGTGTGTGTGTGTGTGTGTGTGTGTGTGTGTGTGCAATAGCCTGTTGGCACTATCTCCATTTCTTTCCATACGTGTGTGTTCAGCAGCCCGGGTTTCGGGGGGGCAGGGTGGATAATGTAATGCTGACACTCGAGGAACGAGACAAGTGTCATCCCACTATTGTGTTGCAGGGCAATTACAGCAAAACGGGTCTAACAAATGCACGATGTATAATTCAGAACATCCTGCATTTCTGCACCACGCTTCTGCATATCAACGGTGTTCATTACTCGGCCAGTAGATGAGCATTTATTTTTAATGCCCTGCCGTTTTCATCGCGACTAAATGTGAACATTGTGAAGGCAAAACATGTTACACTATTTTGTATCCTCGGTAAAAGAGAGTGGAACGATGTTTTAGATGAAGTTCACTATGGAGGTGCGTGTCCTGGCTACTCAGAGTCTTTGATATCTTGGATTATGGTTCACAGTTTGTTTGGCTCGTGATCGTTTGAGAAAACCGCAGCTTTCAATTTTTCTCATTTCCCGATTTAGCGGTGAAGCGTTCAACCGGGGAGAGTTCCTTTTTCAGGGCGGTTTGACTACAAGAGGAAATCCAGCGGCCGTAAAATTAGAGACATTTAAAGAAAAATACATGTCCTTCTAATCATGTTATGTGTGAAATTATCATCTGTCTGCTCTGGGAGATCAAACATAGTCTAATGTTGAAGTCTCAGCGAGTCGCTCTGGGTAAAAGTATACAGAACAGGAATTATTACAGCTCCCATATTCTGCTCATTTATCAGGTTCATACTTGTATTTTTGGTTTCTACTAGAACATTTTTACATGCTTTAATGTTCAATAAACACATTATTTTTCTCATCCTGTCTGTCTGAATATACCTGTATTCACCCTCTGTCTGAAACGCTACGTTTTAGCGCCTGTCTCTTTAAGAACCTCTCCTGAAAAAGACCAGTCTGCTCTGATTGGTCAGCGTTTCAGGGTCTTCTCCATCTGTGCTCTCTGCATCTCTGCACAGGCATTTCAGCGCCACTTTCTAACTATACATAGTATAGTTGTGACATCACAACCATACAGGAAGTCCTGACGGCTCGTTTAAAAACCGTTTCTGAATACGGGCTGTGTGCATTTCTCTGTGGATTAAGCGTTTTGATACTTTCACATTATTTCAGCACCTCAACCTGCTTTATAATAAAAAAAAAAATACAACGGGATCGCACTTTTTACAATAGCAAACAGTTGCTTGCTCGGTTACTTTAAGATTTAGATGAGAAGAGCAGTACCACTTAAGTCTGTATGCCAAGTATGAAGCTCAGACAGCACGCGATTAGCTTAGCATAAAGACTGAGAGCAGTGGAATTCAGCTTCAAGTCAAAGTTTAAACATATGCCTTACAACGCCTCTAAACTCTGTAATTATCATGTTATATCTATTGTGTTTACTTCATACACAAATTGAATGGTATAAAAAACAATCTGGGAGTTCAGAGGGAGATACTGGGCACAGGCTGTTTCTTGCCCAACACTGGTTCACAAGACAAAACTCTTTTTCTCTATTGGTCAAAATTTGACCCATTTTCCACACTCCTTCCTATAGATTCGTGGTTGCTCTGGGAAAAGGACTCCCCTACTCTCCCCTACTCACTCGTGCCTTGAAAGCCACATTGAAGCACAGACCCTGCATCCATCTATGGAGCTGAGTCACGGGACTCTCCCCCCTCCTCTGCTCTGTGAGGAGACCTTCGTTAATAATGCAAGGCAGGGAAGCTCTGCGACAGGGCCCATTCCTGGAATACCTGACGCAGAGCATATAGCAGCACAAGGGGGGCCTTAACTAAACCCTAGCTGGATGCTGGAATCCCAACCATTTGCGGCGTGAACGCTGGCTGGGCGCCGTCCGCATTCCACCTGACAGCCAATACACCTGAGAGCTGCTAATCTTTATTCACGACAGCCTCTGTGCGAGCGAGGTGAAGCTCTGAGCCTGGTGGAGCAGCTCCTGGGCTCATCAGTGGGATTATCTGGCTGCAGGAAATGAAGGCGAGACGGAGGAATGACAATGAACCCAGCAGCACCTGTTTATATACATGTGTGTGTGTGTGTGTGTGTGTTATGATGACACCGCAGAGAGGGGAATCAACCGCTACATCGCACTGAAAGAGCTGGTTTAGGGCCAGTGAAATGATTTATTCCACCCTAGTAACCTACAGAATAGAAGGTCAGGAGGGCTGAACACAGAAATGACCTCACGTCGCGCTGATGGATAAGGGTGGAGTGGATTTCAACCGGCTGTGTTTCTGTGCCCTTCAAAACAAAGATTCTCGGTGTAAACAGCGCAAAGTGATATCATCTCTTGGATATTTCCTGTCACTCCCCCGCTGAATATGACAAACAGCGATGATATGTGTGGTATTTGTTTGTTTTTTTCCAGGTTTCTCTACAAATCCTGGAGCAAGAAAGCCGAGTGCGTGTTTGTCGCCTGCCGGGGTGAATTCTACCCACAGCGCCGCATAAACAGCATGCCTATAAGTGGCATTTTTAGGGTAGACGGAAGAGGTTAGAGCAGCAACACCTCCGCTACAGAGGAGGGGGGAAGTTCGGAGTCCTTCTTGCAGCAACAGAGATTGAGCAACAAGAGGCAAACTGGCAGCTGCAAAACAACACACATCAGGACTGAATTTGAGTCCGTAGGAAATAAACAGCAGGTTCTTCTAGCTCCGGAGGACTGTGCCGCAGATTAGTTTGCGCCCCGTTTTCTGGAGGCTTCCCCCTGCACAGCTTGCGTGCGTGTGAGAGAAATCCTATTTAAATGTAGATGCTTCTTCTCCCGTCTCCCGCTCTCATCCTCTGCCTCTCTCCATCCCCGGCTCTGCGAGTCTCTCTCAGTTACTGCAGTGAAATCAAAAGATATCTGACAGACCGTGACACCCCCCCTCCCCCAAAATAAAATAACAGTGCCTACATTGGCCAAAATATTCGACACCGTTTGTGGATTAGCGAGCAAACACAAATACGGTAATACTCTTCCTGTCGAAGACAACGGTCAGGAAGAAAGAGATTTTAAATGCAGGCTGTTTGTTTTATTCAAGCTCCAAAATAAAGAGTGTGTGGTTTATTCACACGCGTACTGTGCACACACACACACACTGCACACACGCTGCCACAATGTTAAGAGGCAAAACACACCCTTGGGGCTTTGCTTCTTCTAACCCAGTAAAGCCCCCAAAGCATTTTCTTTAGAAAGCCGCATTAAGGTGTCAGAATGTGAGCGTTGTGTGAAGTTTTTAACAGCGTGCTTTATTCCCACTAATTGCTCTCAGTAAACATCTGGAAGGAGGCAGTTGAGTCCAAAACAACACGATTTAAGGGCAAACCTGCAGATTTTACAAGCACAAGCGTGGTTTAACAGGTGAAAACTGCAACACGACGGGCTTTTGTCACCGCGAATAGACACAAATAAATCCATAAACATCTCGATTCAGTGGGAAAACCCGTCATCAGCCCTCACACTCTTCATTCCTAGAACCGCGTGAGCGCCACTTCACTCCCAAGAGGTTAACCCTTGACCTTGAGTCTAACTCATGACCACGGTTATAAACCACGGCATCATAAACGCGAGGGGGCAGACTTCAGGGGGCTGGAGCACATATATGGATATCACAGCAGATGTGTGTGTGCTTTCATGCAGATGAAACAATATCACAGGGTAAAAGAGCAGCTGATACAGTGCAGCTGGATCCCTACCAGTCAGACAAAGAAGCCTACTTGAATGTCTTTGTCTGGGACGAGGTGGATATAAGGTGTCTCGCAGACTGTGACCTTGCTGCAACAACAACTTTCTGTGCCACGCCAAGAAAACAAGAAAAATCATTCGTTTCTGCATCTTTCCCTTCATGTTACGGCTGCGTAATACATATGGAAACAAACGTGCCCTGCTACAGTTGAAGTGACAGCCTGCAACCCAGTGCTTCATCAATCTTTATGTCTGCATTGATCCTGGTGGGCAACAGCTGAGGGAAGCTATCTGCTGGGGGAAAGGCTGCAGCTGCCCCCAACACAAACAGCCTGTGTTAGTATGAAGATAACCAGGGAGCTTGCATGTGCTATTTATATTAATGGGTATAATGAGTATTTGGGTGAACTGTTGGGAGTCAAGTGGGGTCCTTAAGGGGCTAACAATGGTCCAATCAGAGGAAGATCACAGGTAAATATCCCAATTAGAGCAAATCAAAAAGGGTTTAATGGGTTTTCCTATATTAACAGTAGCATATGAGGTCGCCCATGGGTGTGTGTCTGTTTGAGAGTCCCCAGTGTAAACACACAGACTGGGTCATTCCCCACTGAATAAAAAATGATATGTCATGCTATTTAATTTTTCTTTTACATACCTCGGCACGCAGCTCGGTGAGGAGCGGTCCACCTCCCAGGTGGCGTACAGGTTCATGTGGACCGGCCGGTTGGAGGTGATGCAGACCGGCTTGGAGGGCTGCATGTGCGGCGAAGGGACGCCCCCAGTCCGCGGGAGCCCTCCTCGCTCCGACATCCTGGAGGCTGAAAACGGGGTTTCAGGCGGAGCTGAAGCGGAGGAATACCCGTAGTAGCCTGGCTCCTCCGTGTGTGTATGTGTGTGTGTGAGTGTGTGTTGTCCTTCGCCGTATTTTTCACGCGCAAATGCGTAAAAAAAGACGCTACAGTGAAACGCTACAAAACGGAAAGTTGGTCCGTTTTTGCGCGCTGGTTACTGAACGCCCGGTAGTGGAGGAGACATTGTAGCCGAAGACAGGCGGTTAAATCCCCGCGTCTGTCTGTGTCTGTGTCCGTGTGTGTGTGTGTGTGTCTGTGTGTCCTCTCTCTGTCACAACTTCGCGTCGGTTGCGGGTGTGTGTCGGTGCAGGAAGCGGAAATTTCTCTCGCTGGAGTCGCACAATGAGACCGAGAAGCACCGAGCTACGCCTCTTCAGCTCAGAGGACGTAAGGCACGAGAGAGAGAGAGCGAGAGCGTAGAGCGAGACACAGAGGGGTGGGGGTGCGGGTGTGTGTGTGTGTGTGTGTGTGTGTGTGTGTGTGTGTGTGTGTCTGTGTGTGTGTGTGTGTGTGTGTGTGGGGGGGGGGGGGTGGCCAATAGGGAGCTGTGTGATGTTACTGGGTTTTCTTTTTTAAATGACTCTTTACATATTTTATTTTGAAAGGTTGTAGGCTGTCATTCAGTTGTACCTATTATACATTGAGACAATTTTATAATATTATTAGTATTACTTTATTTTTTTCTATAAGCTATATATATTTATTTTTAATGAATGCATTTGTTTTTATTTAAATTATGTTCTGAAATGAATGTATTATGTATGTTTTTTGATTATTAACTTGATGATTTACTTTTATACTGTTGTTATGATTTGGCACTATAAATAAAATTGAATTGAATTGATTACATTACATGTTTTTGCATCATCACACGCACACACGCGCACACACACAAACTTCTTTTTTATTTTATATTATTTTTATTTCTTTATTTAGTTGTCGTAATTTATTATACCTATGAAATGTATTGTTGTTTTGTTTTATTGAATATTTATACTTTGGCAACATAGTCATGTGACATTTATGCCAATAAAGCTGAATTTAATTTAATTTAATTGGTTTTGCTTTATTGTTTATGTTTTAGACTATTTTTCCAATAGTTTTTCATTGTATTTATTCTTATTATTATTATAATCATCAATAAAAACATATTATAAAAAATAAACTGATATATTAATAATAATATTTATCAAATAATAAAACACTATAAAATATTATAAATATTGTAAAAATATTATGTTTTAACCAATAATTTGATATGTCATTATTATTACTATCATTATATGTCTGTCTGTTTATCTATTATATATATGTTATATATATATATATATATATATATATATATATGTTTATTTCATTATATTACACTATGTTGCATAATATGGTGCATGACATGATGTATAGTAGCGGTACTTGTTTAATTAATTTAAATTTATGTTTTGAAATTAATTTATTATGTATGTTTTATGATTAAATTACATTTTTTACGATTGTTTTCCATTATTGTTCATGTTTCTGACTATTTTTTTAATATTTTTATTGTTTTAATTCCTCTATTTACTGCTATAAAATATAAAAACTAATATATTAATATAAAGAATATTTATAAAATAAACAAAAACACTATAACATTTTATAAATATTGTAATAATATTATGTTTTAACCAATAATTGAATGTATTATAATTGAATATATTATTGTTATTATCATTATGTCTGTCTTTTTATCTTGTATTTTATTTTATTTTATATTTTTCTTTCATTATGCTGCATAATACTGTAGCATATTATGGTGTATGATGTGATGTAAAGTAGCAATAAATATGCAAACCTTTGTTGTATTTTGTTCTTACACTCTGGATTATTATACTTACTGTGTAAACCTGGTTTACAGCGTATGCAAAGTACAGTACATGCTATAAACTAATGTCACCAAGGTCATGCAAATAAAGCAAATGTGAATTTTAAAACAGAAAAGAGATAAAAATTGTCTTGAGAACTTGGACCCCACCAATTATTAGCCAGTTTCTCACCATGGCTGCTGTTTACATATCTAAAAGTAAACATATCAACATATGTTTAAATGAACATGATTTCATAATGTGTCAGCACAGAATTTACAACATACATAAACAAAATCAGCAGCTACAAATACATTAAAGGTCGGGTCAGTCGGAAACCTCTATCAAGTAAATATAAACTAAAACATACATGGCTCAACTGTGGCTCAGTGGGAGAGTGGGTCGTCCTCCATTCCTCCATACGATCCCCACCTCCCCCGGTCCGCATGTCGAAGTGTCCTTGGGCAAGACACTGAACCCCGAATTGCTCCTCTACTGCGCGTGGTTGTGTAAATATGGTGTGAATGGTTACATTAGATGGTCTGTGGATGTCCACTGCCATCAGTGTGAATGAATGAGTTAATGTGACAAACACTGTGAAAACACCTTGAGTAGTCAGAAGACTAGAAAGTACATATAAAGTATATATAAGTACCAGTCCATTTATCATATTTATCTATAATTGTGTCGTCAAAACCAACTAACAACAGCATTTTACAGCGTTAAAGGTTCATAAAAAGGTCATAATTCATCTGTAAGTGGAAACACACACCTTTTTATCCTTACAAGGAAATTGAGTCAAAGCATAAAACTCAGTAATATGCCAATAATGACCCTTTATTCACACCACTCATCATATTTGTATGACACAGTGTTGCTCGAGTGTCATACAGGAAGACAACAGCTACTCTGTTTTCTATTTTGGGTCCATATGGCACACCGTTTGGAGTCGCAGGTGCTTCTGAAATGACTCCAATTAGTCATACGCACGTGCAAGCTCACACACACACACACACACATGCATACACACACACACACACACACACATGCACACACGCACACACGCACACTCCTCCGTTCAGCTGGTGTGAGCAGGAAAACACACAAAGATGCAAAACCGGTTACAGTGTGACAACTCAGCTCGCTTTCATGTCGTACTGTGAACTTTTTTGACCTTTTCCTTAAAGTGTCATATACATCAACCGTACATGTAGAGGGAAAGATGTTTACCTACTTCTGCAGAGCTGATTCAGAGGTATAAATGCTATATATTTATTTCTATTCAACCTTTTTTTAAACCAGGAATAAGCCCATTGAGATTCAGAATCTCTTTTGGCCAAGAGAGCAGCACAGTAGCTAAGTACACACAAACTAAAACAACAACAAAACAAACATAAAACCAGTTAAAACAGTTTGGCAAATCACATCATTACATCATAACCACCAGCTGCGTTCGGTAAGAGGACATGTGCATTCAGTAATTAAATAGTCCTTGATCCTATAGCTTTAAAATCTTCCCTACTTGGGAGGTGATCCAGTTTAAGATGAATTATTTATATTTATACCAGGAAGAGGCACTTTCACCAAAGACAGTCCACGTACGAGGAATAGCGTACAATTCAATTTAATTTCAGAGATGTTCCAGGCACGTCCAGCTGGGAGGAGGCCTCGGGGAAGACCCAGGACCAGGTGGAGAGATTTGATCTCCACACTGGCCTGGGAACGCCTCGGGATCCCCCAGTTAGAGCTGGTTAATGTGGCCCGGGAAAGGGAAGTTTGGGGTCCCCTGCTAAAGCTGCTGCCCCCGCAACCCGACCCCGGATAAGCGGCTGAAGAAGAAGAATTACTTTATTTATCCCGCACGGGGAAATTGAATTTTTCACTCTTATTATTATACATGTTTCACACACACAGGCCCGAAATACACACATGCACAAACAGGACCTATACATGCAATTAAGGAGAGATGTTAGAGAGAGGGGGCTGCCAGTGACCAGCGCCCCGAGCAGTTGGGGGTTTGGTGTCTTGCTCAACAGCACCGAGGCAGTGCCCAGGAGATGAACTGGCACCTCTCCAGCCACCAGTCCATGCTCCATACATGGTCCAGACGGGGACTTGAACCAGCAACCCTACAGTTCCCAGCCAAGTCACCTATGGACTGAGGTACTGCCGCCACTGGGGTCCCCTGCTAAAGCTGCTGCCCCCGCGACCCGACCCCGGATAAGAGAGTGAAGATGAGATGAGATGACAGTGCTAGATCATAACAAAAGTTATCTCAAGACACTTTACACATGGAGAAGGTAAAGACCACACTCTGTGACTTATTCTTGATTTACAGAGACCCGACAATTCCCCCATGAGCAGCAACAAGTCACACTATCTTTAATAATATAGTTACTATATACAGTATGAATCCAGCCATCTTGTGCACACTGTGCTGCTGTATTTTGGGAGAAACCAGACACATATGCTTGTCTGTGTTGTATTTTTCCACTTCTGTTTATCTCATAATCTGGAAGCGACTCTCGGAAACATACGTCGCCTCTGCAGCTCTCCCACAGTTTGGATGCCGGTCAGTGCAGCGCAGAACAGGTGCTTTGTTTGCACCCTGAGGTGATAAAGGTAGGGCTGTGATTACAATCTGTGAACGTGAATGTGAACCAGAGGGTGACCTAATCACCCCGCCGACGTCACAGCACGGCTGGCTGCCATCAGCCCGATGTTTGTTTCTTCACTGGCAGATTTTCACAGCAACAAAATGTGTTTGAAACGTTCAGGCATGGTTTAACTGCAACCAGATTAGAAAGGACTGCAGTCTTTTTTAGATTACGCTCCCTCATTTCCATGCACTTCCAGATTTTCATGTCTTTATTTATTATGAAGTAGGTGGAGGTGCAATATAAATACTGTGAAAGTGTATATATATACATGACGCTTCCTGCTACTATTATGATTTATAACCTTAGCTGTGCCTGTTTCTGCTATTCTGCTGTATTAATAAGTCATATTCACATTACTATAGATATTATTATAGTTACTGGATGTGTGTCTGTCTCTGTCTTTGTGTCTGTCTTTGTCTCTCTCTGTCCATCTGTCTGTCTTTTCTCTCTTTCTCTCTCCTTTTCTTCCTCCCCAACCAGTGCACTGATGATAAAGTGCCATTACAGTCATTTCCCGGCTGCAATGACGGTGCAGAGAGCGAGCGAAGAGGCTGAAGACCAATCAGAGCAGAGTGGTCTTTTCCAGGAGGTGGGGTCTTAAAGAGACAGTGTTTCAGAAGAGGGTGAATACAGGTATAAGACAGACAGGATGAGAAAAATCATGTGTTTATTAAAGATTAAAGCATTTAAACATGTTCTAGTAGAATCCCAAAATACAAGAATGAACTTTAAAATGAGCAGAATATGGGACATGTAAGGTTTTCTAAATTTAAAGCCTGTTTTTTGGTTGCATTGTTTGGACACAAAGGTAAAACACCAAATATCTTTTCACGCACTGCTCAATTTTGAGATTTTGGGCTATTTGGCTTCTTTAAGAAGAAGAAGAAGAATTAATTTTATTTATCCTGCAAGGGAAATTAAATTTCACTCTGTTATTATTATTATCCAGGTTACACACACACAGGCCCAGAATATTTGCCCGAATTACACACTTGCACTAACAGGACCTATATACATGCAGTTAATGGAGAGCTGCCAAAAGCTCAGCGCTCTGAGCAGTTTGATTCCTTGCTCAACAGCACCTCGGCAGTGCCCAAGAGATGAACTGGGACCTCTCCAGCCACCAGTCCACGGTCCACACAGGGGCTCAAACTGGCGAGCCACCTATGGACTGAGCTACTGTCGCCCATTAACATGTCTTCTTTCAGACCAGTGGTAGTCCAGTAAAGATCCAAAATACACATTTATGTGTTTATTTTACTTCACTTTGTCTGTTTGTGTCTGTAGCTTTCTCCTAAATTTACAAAAAGTTAGAATGAGATAAGACATCATCAGCATATTTAAACACAACATTTCACAACTTCATCTCATCTCATCTTCAGCCTCTTATCTGGGGTCGGGTCTCGGGGGCAGCAGCTTTAGCAGGGGACCCATAACTTCCCTTTCCCGGGCCACATTAACCAGCTCTAACTGGGGGATCCTGAGGCGTTCCCAGGTCAGTATGGAGATCTAATCTCTCCACCTGGTCCTGGGTCTTCCCCGAGGCCTCCTCCCAGCTGCATGGGCATATCCACAGTATTTAATTTGTGTTTACTATAATAAATTGTTAATTTAATTGACTTTTTTTGTGTTTTTGAATTAATTTAATTGCTTTTCCCTTTAATAATCGCTTACACATGTAATAAAGTAGATGATAAACTAGATCAGCTAATATAATAATATATAGGTTGATTTGATCACAGTAGGGCCCCGTATTGCCAGCAGTTCTGTGTCTTTTAATGGCGTGCAGCCAGTGTATAGAGGTGGTAAACTGTTTAATGTGTTGTAGACTGCAGATTCAAACATTATCAGTAAACCAGTGAAACCTCCACCTGCTCACTTATTCAAATTACAGTGAGAGAATAGAGTTTGGCAAAGACCAAAGCTGATGTCACTGGTTAGCTCTTCCTCTTGGATGGAGGGTGTGACGATCAGCGGGTTCACCGATGAGCTGGACTTAAAACCACGCAGAGTCTCCGTCCCTGGCTCTGGATAATCAGCCCAATGACTTCAACGCAGTGCTCTTTTTAACACGCTTTTCTCACCACCGCTCACTGGTTAAGAGATTAGAATCAAGCAGATTAAAGCAGTCACGGGATAATCCTGGGTTACTTTTTACACACTGCCCCAAATCTGCCAGGTCATCAAGTGACACTGCAGCCGATGTCAGAATCTGTTACGCAACATATTACTTCACCACATATGGAGATCTACTATATATTACTTTCATATACAAAGTATTGTGCGGTGCATGTTTGCAATAGATTTGTTCTTATATTATAATATTATACTGAATGTGCTGTGCATTTTTAATACTCTCTGTATTTGCAATATTAGGGAAAATATATCACTACATAAAAGTTTGGACTGCAATTAACGATTTTACCAATTGTTATATTATTATAGATTTTATATTATCTGTAACATGTTAGATAACAGTGGAAATGCCCCTTATAATAGGTGTAATTATAACTTCCCAGAGCCCAAGATAATATATTAGAAATGCTTTTTTTTTGGCCAACAGTCCAAAACCAGAAGACATTCAGTTTTATATTTTATATAACAAAGAAAAACATCATAAACTCACATTTGAGAAGCTGGAAACTGGGATTTTGGGCGTTTTTGCTTGAAAAAATGACTGAAATTAATCGTGAAGTAATCATTTCAGCTCTAAACCATAACAAAATAATAATAATAATAGGATAAAGGATAAAATGAAAAAAATCCTGACAAATATATGTATGAATATATATATATATATATATATATATATATATATATATATATATATATACATATATATAAGAAAAGAAAATAATCTATGTAAGTATATGAATAAATTAATTCATTAACACATAAATGAAAAATGACCCACACATACACTAAAATTTCCTTTTGTAGAAATAGGATTCATCTATATAAACGTGTACTGTGGTTCATAATAAAGGTACCAATGAGCGATACACTGGAAAACCAGAGAGTGCTGGGAAACAGAGGCGAAGTCATACCTATGATGCGGGCACCTGTTCCATAGGTCTGCTACAGTCATTATTAATATATAATATAATTATATAATAATTATTATTACAGTCCAAATAGCTCTATAACATCAGCAGTGTTGTGTTTTTAAGACTGTAAAAGCCTTTGGTTGTGCAGAGGCTGTTGTTCCCTGTGTGTGTGTGTGTGTGTGTGTGTGTGTGTGTGTGTGTGTGTCTGCTGCAGTAATTCAGGTCACTGTGCTTCTGTCAGGTGACTGTCACGTTCAGGGTCCTCTGCCGCCCTCAGACGGCTCAAACGTGGACTGCAGCTCTTTTCTGTCTGCATGTTTGTGGGAACTGAGTCAATATTACTTCAAAGGAAAAGTCCCTCACGTGCTGCTACATATATGTTCTGTTCTCCGAGGCAGTGGCATGCACACACTTTTTGAAGGGCAGGGGTGAAATGTAAAGAAAAAAGGGCACATATAATGCGTCCTCGCCACTGATAAGGGCACTTAGCACAAGTTTTGGCTCCTAGAGAGCACTTTAGGACACGTTTTGGCTCTTAAAGGGCACTTAGCACAAGTTTTGGCTCCTAGAGAGCACTTTAGGACACGTTTTGGCTCCTAGAGAGCACTTTAGCACACGTTTTGGCTCCTAGAGGGCACTTTAGCACACATTTTGGCTCCTAGAGGGCCCTTTAGCACACATTGTGGCTCCTAGAGGACACTTTAGCACACATTTTGGCTCCTAGAGGACACTTTAGCACACGTTTTGGCTCTTAAAGGGCACTTCAGCACTTGTTTTGGCTCCTAGAGGGCAGTTTAGCACACATTTTGGCTCCTAGAGGGCCCTTTAGCACACATTGTGGCTCCTAGAGAACACTTTAGCAAACATTGTGGCTCCTAGAGGACACTTTAGCACACGTTTTGGCTCTTAAAGGGCACTTCAGCACTTGTTTTGGCTCCTAGAGGGCAGTTTAGCACTCGTTTTGGCTCCTAGAGGCTACGTTAGCACGCGTTTCGGCTCCTAGAGGGCACTCTAGCATGCGTTTTGGCTCCTAGAGGGCCAAAAGAGGGCCTCCTCCTACCCCCTTAGAGCCCGTGGAAAGGGCGTTTTTTGCTTTGGTTTGATTCATTTATTTATCAACTATTATAACTTTGTCTTTTATTTTTAACATGTAAGCAATGAAAACAATCAATATCAGAACCATGACTGTTGTAATCACTTTCTCTACAGTTTTGGTCTTAAGCTTGTTTGGACTCTTGTTTGACTAAATAAAAGTCATAATCAGCCTTAAAACCGCCAACATGTGTCACCAAATAATGTCAACTCCTCTTCACGTCCTTATTGTAGCGGGAAATAAGGTCCCCCCTGTAGTCACTCTTTCTTGTGACTGGATCAGCTGACTCAGACTTGGCAAATACCTGCAGTACGATTATCTCGTGTGAGAGAAGACTTACAGCAAATCCCCCAGTAATGAAATGGAAAACTAGAGCAGCACAGTTGTGAATTCTTGTCATTGATTCATTTATTTACAAAAAACCCAGAAAAAAAACATGTTTATAATGAAAAGACAACGTAGGGTCAAACAGAGACAACACACCACGTTTTCATGTGACATAGTTTAAAAAAAGGGGGGGGGGGGGGAAGGAACAAAACTTTGTTTAGGGGTCTACCAGAAGAATGATGTTGCAGTCTGCATTCTCCAAAAGATAAAATAGGACCACGACTCTTCCTTTTTCATTTCCTGTTGTGGCTCGTTCTCCGGTGGCGTTCGTGCGTCTCTAGAACTTGAACTCTTTGTATTTCTTGGCACCGCCTCGTGTGTCCTGCGGCTGGGCCTTCCTCTTCTTTTGCTGTACAGTGACGAGCGGAACAGAGAGGTTATTAATATTCAAATGTCGCCGTAAAGGAAAAAAGAAAACACAGTCATGTTTCTTTCCTACGTAGCAGGTGATCAGTTTGCCGTGGGGCTTAAATATAATGATGCGGCTGGTCAAAGTGCTATAACTGGTCTCTTTACCTTCTGTTTGGCGGCGTGCTCGGCCACCATGTCGCTGAAGTCCTCTTTCTCCACCTGCGCCTGCTGTTCTCGGACGTGCTCCTCGTACTTCTGCGTCATGGCCATGGGGTCCAGCTCCAGCTCCTCTGGTGCCAGGGCCACCTCCACGCCCTGGGACTCCTGGCCTCCGCCCGCCTTACGACCTACCATGGCCTTGTAGAAGGCAGAGGGGAAGTGTTTTAAAAAGGAACGGCTACACACAGAACATCGCGGAATTTGACGCACGCTACGCACGTACAAACGGACAACAGAGCGGCCTTACCCCTGACACGTCGTAGATGTGCGTTGAGGCCATCATGGCTGCTCCTACGGGGCCGGTTCGTCTCTCTGGGAGCACAGTGAAGAGCTGTGGCGTTTCGTTTCTGTGAACATATAACAGCACAGTGTTTTAGCTTATAACAAATGGTAAATTGTAAATGGAAATGTACTTAGAAAGCGCCTTTCTAGTCTTCTGACTACTCAAGGCGCTTTACTTGTCACATTCACCCGGATGGCAGTGAACATCTACATACCATCAAATCTAACCATTCGCATCACATTTACACACCCATGCGCAGCACGGGGAGCAATTCGGGGAGCAATTCAAATGGAGGACGACCCACTCTGCCGCTGAGCCACAGCCGCCGGTCCAAATTAACATGATTTGAAAGCTGGACAGTATGTCGAAATGATTGTTGGTTACAGACTAATGTGGCTGGTGGTCACATCTAGTTGAGCTTATACGGACGCTTGGAGGACAAAGATTCATACCACAAGAAATACGGAGGAACAAGAAAAATACTTTATAATATAAGAGTGGTTTTCTACCCGATGAGCACAGAACAAATTACCCTTTTTGACAAATTTACAGAAGGTTTAAAGACATTTCTTCCACAGTTTTGAGTGGGAAAAGTAGTTTTAGTCAAAGCACCATTTATATAAAGAGATGTTTCTGTAAATGCTCCATAAATGTTTTTATTTTACATATTCTGAGCTCTTTCAATGTGCCCATTACCTAAGAATGAGATGTCAAACACTCCTAGTTTCTAGTCTGTTGTGAATAAAAACAGCAGGAGTTTCATTCTGTTTAAGAATGAATAAACAGGGACGTTATATCGGCAACATCGCTGTGACCACACGGAGCGACACTCACCCATCCATGGCCTCCTCGATTTTCTTCTTCCTGAGCTCGATCAGCTCTGGGGTCTCCATGCCGGCGGGTACTGATGAGAAGCCTCCGGGGGTGATGAGCCCACTGAAACACACAATGAAATACAGTAACACGATGAGTTTATCCGTGCGTGTCCGTCTCCACGAGTGCATCTTTGTACGAATGATGAGACTCAACATTGATATTTTTGTTTCTTTTCCCTGTTTGAAGTGTTGACAGTTACCGACCTGTCTGCTGGTGTGAAGAATCCCGTTTCGTCTGGTTTCTCCTCGTCGCTCTCCTCCTCCTCCTCTTCCTCTGACGACTCCTCGTCCGAAGGCTCTAGTTCTCCCCACGGTGCGTGATCCACCTCCTCCTCCTCCGCTTTTGCCTGGTCACATATTATTCAAATATTGGTCCACGGCTCAGTCATTTAACTTTTGATGACAATTTGAACTAGATGTATGACGTAAACAGCTAAGTGAAAAACAAAGAGAATATACTAGTAGAGTGGGAACATTTTACAGGGTTCCCACTCCATCTTAAACATTGAATCCAACTTTCCAGGCGAAGTTTCTTAAAATTCAAGGATTTAACAAGGCATAGTTTGAGACACGGATCACGGTTAATTACTGTAAGAACTATGGGAGACACACGTGCAGAAAAAATACCAAAAGAACTTCTACCCTTGTACAATATATATAAATTCAGGCAGTTTCAATGACCGGTGTCTATTTAAAAACACTTTGAAGGACCTGTGGGAACCATCATTTCTTCAGGACTCTGATTCTTTAACCGTAAAATATTTTCCCTTTGAAGATTTTGATCTTGCTGTTGATCGTTTGATGTTTCATAATTCATTTGTTTTAGCTTAAAAGAGGACACACAGTGGGGATAATGTACTGTAAAGACTTCCAAACCGTTCCAGGAAGAGGAAGCACATCAGTTATATGTTTGTGTGTGTGTGTGTGTGTGTGTGTGTGTGTGTGTGTGTGTGTGTGTGCGTGTATGTGCGTGCAAGAGAGTGAGAGATCCTGACCTGGAAGTCTGCAGCATTGGTCCCAAACACGTCGCCGTAAAGAGGTTTGCCCATTTCGTCAACTGGAGGCTTCCCCCAGCCCCCGGCGTGATAACCAAACGTACAGTTCTAACAGTCAGAGGAGCAAGAGGACGAAGAGCAAAAGGCCAAGTTAAACATACTGACAATAAGTACAATAATATAAATCTAACTATTATCATTCTTATTATTATTATACAGGTCAGTACTTGACTTACCTCTGGGATGGGGGAGTTGAGTCCGGGGATCTTGAGATTGGGGTAGGAGGGAGGGGGGCCGTACCTCTGCATGGCTATCAACCAGGGAGGAGGCACTTTGTGGGCGTTCTGGAGGAAGAAGAGACACTTGAATGTAAGCTCACTGACCCGCACTACAGGTTTGTTAATATAGAAACCTTGAAACAGCAGCAAAACATCAACTACTCTATTCAGATAATTTGTGTAACCCTGAGATAAGCGTCCATTCGGCATCTATTTGCCCATTTCAACTGTTGTTGTCTGCAGCTGAAGTTTCAAAAACAAAAAGCTTCCAGGGTTTATTTTTTTACAACTCTCACAATCTCAAGTGTCGTGTTCTTCTCCTCGTTCGTGAGTCTCTGAACAAACAACTCTTGTCACATATCATTTTAAAGCCTGTACATTCATACAGCAGTAACAGGGAGAGCAACAAATCCGGGTAACAGGGAAAGTGACGGAAAAGCTGGATAACATACATAACACACACAATAAGACTGGAGCAACTAGGGATGGGTTACCTCCAAGATCGAGGGATCGCATCAATTCCTAAAAGGCCAATCGAGTAGTCGTTTTTCCAAATCTATTTTTAGAACTCAACGCATCTTCCTGCAGGAATAATGATGCACAGCATACAGCCTTATGCTTATTCTCAATCAAAACAGTCAAAGTTTCCCTTTAAGGATCACAACCACAACTTTAAAACCTTGTTTCCTTACAAAAATGTAATTACATATGTGTTCTCATTCTGTTAATGATCAGTCCTGTTGTGGAGAACAGGCGCTACGCTGGCACAGAGGTGGCAGGTATCAGCAGCTGCTCAGTTTTTTGTCCGGGTGCCTGTTCGACTCCCACCACTCGAGTGGGTTTTTCTGAGGATGAATGCACGGTTCACTGAAACAAGCTTGTAGTTCGTTGAAATCCATATTTTTGAACTAGTCCTCCCCGAGTAGGGTGCCCAGTGCCTCGATGTTGCGGCAACATCACTGCACTCCCCTCCATATCGTCTGGGCCTTGCACAGTAACCCCGTCATGTAGGTCACACAACTTCTCTCAGATGGTGAGTGGGAGAGCAGGTTCCAAAAACCGAAGGTGTTTGTGTCTCAGGTCGAGCGCAGAAGAAAGAGATGCTGCGCTCACAAAAAAAAAACTTGATCTCCGTTGTTTAGCAATCGAGATATTTGAAACAAGGACTACTCGGGGAATTGATCACCCACGCCCACCCCCCAGTAGCAGCTGTAGTAGATATGCGCAGATATATTGCCCAGAGCGTGTGACATATTTGTGGAACCTCATACTGCTTAACATATACTGTATATGGTCACATTTGTGTATTTGTCCAGAGAAAGAGCACTTCATTTCAGTGAGGTTTCCTTTCCTGTAGTAGTTGCTGTTTTATTGTGTTTTGCTCAATAAATTCACAAAGAAACAGAATATTAATGGATCTTACCGGTCCGACTGGCATGCCCAGAGCGATACGCAGCTCATCAGACAGATCGCCCGGCTTCTTCTCTTTTAGACGAGTTTCAAACTCTTTCCCCTGCAGAGACACAAACAACACACAGCAGGTCACTCCTGTGGGCTTTTTTAAAGCCGCTCGCAGATTTACAGTGGAACAATGATAAAAGTTTTATCCCCAAAGGATATGAGAAAGAGTTTACTGAAAAGAGAAATGGTTACATTCTCCGGGATCAAGTACCTCGTAATACAGGTCTCCGTGGATAGTGAGTTTGGGTTTGATCTGCCATTTGAAGAAGGCGTCGTGGAGCTTCTGGTAGTCGATGTCGATCTTTCCCATCTTGGGACGAACCTTCTCCCTCATTTTGGTTTTCATGGTTTTGGCGTCCTCCTGGAAACGCAAAATTGAATTTAAAATAAAGTAGCTGTATCTGAATTTTTTCTTCTTCTTTAAACGTAGAAAAGTGTAAAGTTGCAGCTGTAACTGTAACACTGATAGTCCCTCCGGTATCTCACCTTCTCCTGCAGCGCCTCCCTCATCTCCTGGATACCCGTTTTCTTGATGAACTCGGGCAGCTCAAAGGGAGGCTTCTCTATACCTCTCTTGCCCTGCAGATACTTTCTTTTGAAGCACCAGTGGCGGGGAACCGGCACCGTGTTCCTGGTGGCCTTAAGATGGACCAGCAGCTTGGGCTCCTGGGCCGTCACATCGTGCATCTCCACCACATCTGGACGAGCGACCAGCTGGAGCAAAAGAGACGAGAAGAGACATGAGATGAAGGGTTATTGACAGTACGGAAACTCTTTTTTTAACAAGATCCTATTAGGGTCGCTGAAGGTTAAAAAATTAAAGAATTACAGAGCTGAGAGAGGGGGATATATTCAGAAAGAAATTCAGACTTATGTTGTACATTTATTAGAAGGAAAAAAAAGACATTCTCTCAGATCAAAGTGGTAAATTCAAGTTTTTTCCCCCATAAATGTATGAATTTTACAATGTCAGAGAATATTATATAATAAATAAATATTGTCAGAGTTCTTTTCTCATGAATGTCTGACTTTATAATGTCAGAACATTGTTGTTCTCTTGTAAATTTATGACTTTAATGTCAGAAAATATTAATTTTTCTTCTCATAAAAGTACTATTTTAATCTGGGAAATCCCATCATGTGGCATTTATCAAATTCCTACAATGGCCCTTATATGCCGCTGTACTTTATGAACCGCAACAACAGGATTTACAGACTCAATAAAAACTAAATCACAATTATATTTAAGGACAGGTGTTATCATCTCATCTCATCTTCAGCCTCTTATCCGGGGTCGGGTCGCAGGGGCAGCAGCTTTAGCAGGGGACCCCAAACTTCCTTTTCTCGGGCCACATTAACCAGCTCTAACTGGGGGATCCTGAGGCGTTCCCAGGCCAGTGTGGAGATATAATCTCTCCACCTGGTCCTGGGTCTTCCCTGAGGCCTCCTCTCAGCTGGACGTGCCTGGAACACCTCCCTAGGGAGGCGCCCAGGGGGCATCCTTACTAGATGATCCTGAACCACCTCAACTGGCTCCTTTCAACGCAAAGGAGCAGCGGCTCTACTCCGAGTTCCTCACGGATGCTGAACTTCTCACCCTCTCTCTAAGGGAGACTCCAGCCAATTTATGACTACTAGCCTTAATTTACCTGTTTGAGTTCGGCCACAGTCAGCCTGTTCATCCTCCTCATCTTCTTCTTTGAGAGTTTAGGTACATCTGGTCTCATATCCTGTGCGTGAAAAAAGATTTTAAAATGTTTTACATGTAAACCGACAGGGTTTTGCTCCAAACGGAAGGAAGGATTCAAACCTCGTCGCTGTCGTCGCTGTCTTTCTTCTCATCCTCGAAGCCCTTTTTCCGCAGCACGGCCTGCTTCTCGGGCTCCTTCTCTGGCTCCTTTTCCTTCTCTTTCTTCACATCATCAGTCAGCTAAAAGAGAGAGAGAGGGGGAAATGCATTACAGCTAAACTGCAGCCATAAAACACCTGAAAGCAACACAAATACTCTCCCCCTGAGTACCGTAAGTCACTAGTGCCCTAAAGTCACCTTGAACGCCTCGAAGATCCTCTTGAAGAAGATGTAGTTGGGGTCGTAGATCTCTGGCTCCTCTGTGATGTACTCGATCTCTACCTCTGGCTCCTTCTCTTTTTCTTTCGCTTTGTCTTTATCTTTATCTTTATCTTTGTCTTTGTCTTTCTCCTTCTCTTTGTCTTTCTCTTTGTCACCGCCCTCCTTCTTCTGCTGCTGCTCATGCTCCTTTTTCTCCAGGGCTCGCTTCTTCTTGTTCTTCTTCTTGCGGTTTCGGCGTCTGCGGTTTTTCTGAAGGAAAATATCAAAAGGTTAAAATAAATGTGCGTCCGTTTAGGCTCACAATAACACATTTGTCCTCATATATGAACGTGATAATATCCAAGAAGATAACTTCACAGCTGCTGAATCTGTGTATTTACCTCTGAATTACCGTAAAACAAAGAGTAGAGTGCTATATTAGCAGCAACATCACAAGAACAGCTGCCTTGTATTACTGGAAATACGGGGAGAGAAAAGACTTACATCCTTCTTAGATATCTGACCGTCATCGTCTTCTGTCTCAGACATGACGGGTGCAGAGGAGTTGTTCATGTCCATATCTGCTCCCTCATCGTCTTCCTCTTCTGACAGGAATGGAACAGAAACAGACAAATCAGATTAGAAACCAGAATACCACCACGTACCAACTGCACCTCAAGTTCTACTCTTCCGACAGACAAATATTACAGTCAAACCTCGGGTAACGGCTGTACTGACCTGCGGGGTCGGTGAGCTGCTCCTGTCTGATCTCCTTCAGCTGGAGGATCTTCTCTAGGGCCTGAGGGATCTTGGGCCCGCTGACGCTCACCTCCTCGCTCTGCCAGGACTGAACGGAAGCAAAATAAACTTGTTTCTAAAAATGTAACACAGGTAGTCTCCTGCTGTCAATCATTAAAGCTAATACCCCAATCCATCCCTCAGCTTCAATTGGGACAATAATGTACGCACATGTATTTCATTCTTGTATAACTAAAACAAGTCATTAATAGTGTTATCTACACTATTTTGTGTTCACTCTAATAGTATGGCGCATGAAGGATCCAGGTAAACGAGTTGCATTTGCCTTGACTTAGGCCTAGTCCACACAAACACGGGTGTTTTTGAAACCAAACTTTTTTGGCCCACAGGTAAAAAAAATTCCCCGTTCACACCACCGATGTGATAAAAAATCTCTCTGTCCACACGAAACCGCTAAATCCGCCTTAAACTATGTCGTGCACATGCCAAAGCAGGAGGTTCATACCGGAAAAATAACAATGGCGAACCGAGGCCAGTCCATCGGCCAGGCAGATTCACACACAAAGTGCTGAAACGCTGTTTAATTGCACCAGTATTTTAGCTAGGTCTTCCATAACAGCAACTCTGTCAGCTGGTCACATCAAGAGCGCTCCACAAGTCTCCGTGGATACAACTGACTGTTTAATGACGCATGGTGAGAGGTGAAACCATGTTGACAAGAAACTGCGGTTTTCCTCCGTTTTCCTGTCCACTCATGACTGCTGAAACCGGACTTTTCGAAAAAGCTCACCCTGGACTCCGGTAACAAAAAAAACGTTCAGGAGCCCACAACCGCGGTTACGTGTTGATGAAAGGTCAAACCGTGCAGAGAAACATACAAGTTTCAAAAATACCTGCGTTCGTATAATCGGCCCCTTATGAGACATTTCAAAAACACACCTCTCTGTTGTCTTCTCCTGGAGGAGGTGGCACTCTCTGTTTCTGAGTCGGCATGATACTGACACCAGGAGGCAGCGGCCCACGAGGATCCATACCTGAAAAAAAGACAGATTACAGGTGTTAAAAAACTGCATTTATACCAAACACTGTGGTATAAAAAGTCCCTAAAACCTAAAGCCCTGCCTCAGAGTACAGATGAAACCACCAGTCATCTGCACTTATCCAATAATAAGAATAAGAAATCTGAACGGAATTACTAACATACCTCTCACTGCGCCCATAGGGGGCATTGCTCTGGGCCCCGGACCCTGCTGCATCCCCTGCTGACGCTCCTGCTCCATCATCACTGCGGCCTGATAGACAACAAGGAAGAAAATGGACTTTAAATACATGTTTAAAGACAAGGAGTAGAATCAAGCGTGTACAAACAAAAAAGAGGAGAGAACAGACTGGATGCATGTTAGTGTTTGTGTTCTGTCAGTAAACGTCACCTGCTGCTTGGCTCTCTCCTCCTGCTGTAACACCATGGCTGCTCTGTGCTGGGCCATCTTCAGCTGATCATCCTGCGACAGGCCGGGAGGGGGCAAACCCGGGGGTTCTAAGCCCATGTGGATGCCCGGTGGAGGGGGTCCTCCGGGCATCATGCTCATAGCCTGAAGCATGCCTATACCAGGGGGCATGGGTGGCATGGGCATCGGGGGCAAGGGAGGGATACCTGACATCTGGAGAGGAGGAAACAGGAGAACGTAAGGATAATGGGAGGTTCATGGCTTCATTCTTATTATTCCTTAATTCATTAAACATTAACGCAATGTAAATAAAGTAAAGAGAGAGGGGGAGATATTAAGGCGCTCTTCTGTTTTGCATCTCTAAATGACACTTATTCTCATACAGAAATCAGAAAATGGTGCACAATAAAATTAAATACACATATAAAACATTCCATGCATTATCAGCTATGTTTTGCATTTGATGTGTAACATTTACCTGGGAGCCCATTGATTTGTCATCATTAGGTTTGCTGAGGAGGATCCCAGTCTGCAGAGAGAGACGTGCACAAATGAGAGAGCTTAAGTATCTGAGACAGCAATTGTTCAGAAGAGGGGATACTAGGCTCTCTTCACAGCTACGTTTGACACATGCATGAGATGCAGACACTCTGCTACATGGTTAATACTAAAGGCATACATTTACCTGAATCATGTAGCCCTTCAGTCTGTCCATCAGCTCCTCTCTGGGACCTGGAGGATAATGACAAATTATTAAAAGGGGTGACTTATAATTTAGTTATTTGCAAAATTACAAAAAACAACAACTGCAGAAAAACAACAACAGAAGAAAAAAAAGCAAGTTGTGCAGGTGAGATTAAAAAGCAAAACCCTCGATAAGTATAATGAGTAAATGTAATCCGCAAAAGTAAACAAACAAGCAAACACAATCAAAAACAGTCATAAAGGAAGACATCAGCTGTTAATAACAGGTTTGTTATAATGTTATAATAAAGCTCCAACACTTCTTTGAATGTAATGTGTTAAGTAACTAGTTAACTTGACTAGTTAAGCCCTCAGCAACATTAAACTGACTAACGGATAAGTTAGCTAACTGACAAGTGCTTACACGACCCTTCATCATAGTTAGCCTGCAAGCTAACAGCTAAATCAATGGGCTACTCACCTACCGGAGCACATACACGTTGTTAGTGCTGTTTTTAACACATTATATCGGTTAACTGCTTGCATAAGTAGATACTAAATGTATATTTCAAAGAATAATAATAAATACACCACAGGCCTAACTTTAGCTCATAGCAACGGAGGTGTTACGTTATGCTATTTAGCGTTAGCAACTCGTTAGCTCCTGTTAGCTAAACACAGTCGCTCTTCCAGTGCGCTGCCCGTCTTTCCCGGTCTTTTCTTACCCATCGTGGGCGCTCCCAGCTCCGCCAGCTTGGACTGAAGCTCCGGGTGGCTCCATGTGTTCAACGCCGCAATAGCGCTGCCTAAATCGGACGGGAGGGATTCGGTGCCCGGTGGTCCGTCGGAAGCCATGTTCAGGTTCTCTCAACGGAACAACGGCGGAGGCGAGGAAACACACGCGAGCTGCGCACAACCGGGACTAGCGCTAAGCATGACGGGAAAACACGCTGCCGCACTGCCTGCTGGGACATGAAGTCCGAAAGGAGCAACATAGCGTTTCCTAGTTTTAGCCTCTAGATGTCAGTGTTGACACCTTGAATCTTGCTTAACACCCCTCTAATCTTTTTTTATGGGTCAGTATGAATGTATGCAAACATTATTAAAGGTTGAATATATAGAATCTTTATTAAAAGCTTTATATTTTTTAAAATGAATACACCTAGAGGGCGTTTTGAGGGGTACAAAATGAAAGTATTGCTTTTCCATAAAGAATGTATTTAGTCTGAATATATATTTTAAAAATGTTTCACAATGACTTTCTGTCACGTTCTGTTAACATTGTACCAGCCAATAGTTGGGCATTGCAGGTTGCCAGGGTTGTCTGTTGTTGGGTGCAGCTACTGTAGGCTGGCACTGGGTGAAATGGAGTTTACCAATCCTGCAGCTGCGTTATTTGTCCCGGCAGCTGAGTGACCGGAGACGGGCAAAAACCAGAGTCAATATAGGCCAAGCATTCACTCCATGGACTGAGATAAAGGAGTTCAACGGCAATAAAACGCACGCCCAAATGGCTACGCTTCTCCTTGATCGGTTAGCTAACTTTCATGTTTACTTAGCTGTAACGGCTAACGCTAACTGTCAGTTACCAACTCTAATACTTGTTTTTATGGTGTGATTTGCCAGAGGGGATGGGTTCAAACAGGCAACTCAAAATGGACCACAAAGAGAAACAAAAGGACCACATAGAAAACAGTCTCAAAATAAGTGCACAATGACCACAAAAGAGACCAAAATGACTAAAAGTCGAATCTTTGAATTTGGGTGTCTTGTTCCTACGTAGACAGAGTGAGGGGCCTCTCGCATGTCTGTGCCCAGGGGCCCATTATCTCATAACACGTCCATGCATTCAACACCAAAGGACTGAACTGCTTGATCCACTACTAGAACATGAAAGCAGACTGTATAAAGCCCTCCCTCTCACTGTAGTGTGGTATATGACTTGAGGGCACTGCGCAGGCGCGGTGCGAAGTGTGCGCACACAGATGAGGGCAGAGGCAGCAGGGCGTTTCTAAATAATAATCGCTGTGAGAGAACAGGGGAGGGGTCCGACCTACACTCAAACATGGAAGGAAAGCCAAATTGCGTATTGAATGTCTGAAATATCTGCATTTTAAAGGAAACACCCGGAGAGGTAAATATAAAAATCCCCTTCATTAACACTGGTTCTCACTGTGCGTGTTCAGTGTGTGTCGCGCTGCAGGGACGCACGGGCTGTACCTCGTTATGATTGAACTTTTTTTTGGAGGAGAGCTTGGAGTTTTGCGAGTCCTGTTGTGCAAACTGCAAGCGATCGTGTAGGACCGACCCCTCACGGTCGCTCACAACTTTCTGAACACCTTAAAACGCGTGAAATCTGCGCGGTTATTACTATAATTATTGTTATTATCATTATCGTTTGCATGATGCATTTCTCCCTGATCACTGTACACGGATACCAGCTTCGATGACGCTGAAGTGAAACGGAAAAGGGGTTGCCCAGCTGTTCGCGTTGGTCAACTTGAGAAAGTTGCATTCTTGACAGCTGGGCAACTGTACGTCCTCTCCCAGGGACCACACCTACTGTACCATCAGGGCTCGTCTTGCGTGAGCCATGCGCGAGGAGCATATATGCCCTAAAATATAAAGTGGCTTGATATTCATCCGCCTATAATTAAACCACTCAAAGTAGAAAGTTCCTCCTGCACGCACAGCTAGAAAACCCCATCTCTACATCCTGCAGTTTTGATAAAGATCACTGTAAGAGTCAGCATTTTTTATCCTCCCCACCGGACACTGTGCGTGTCTGGTTTCAGGTCTATTTTGCTCCGTGGCTCTTAAAGCAAACTCGTTTCATCAGTGTTTGGAATATGAACCCCTGCATGCAGAAATACACCAGAGGCAGGTCTGAATGCTTACTCACAGAGCAAACACTGGACCCCCACACGCAGGGGCGGATTAAGGCGGTCATGGGCCCCTAGGCTACTGTTTGTTTGCCCCCCCCCCCACACATTATTAATCATGCTTTATCAGAAAACAGAAGAACAGAAGAAGAGTCCGCAACAATGAAAAATCCTGTCGATTTAGGAATTTTCTTCAGTAGATCTTTGTCCCGTTGTTCTTTAAGTCGATGTACGTTTCTTTTTCGTGCTCTGTTCTGACATTTTGCCGCTGTACTAACAGTGAGTGACGTGTTATTTGACAACAAAACTGACCTTATCAGAGTGTGTAAAGGTGCTTGAAATCCTTGAAAATGCTTGGGTTTTAATGTTGTGTTTGCAAGGTTTGAAAAGGGCATGAATTTTGGATAAAGTGCTTGAAAATGCTTGAAATTGTATCTGTATTGCATTTCTTCCACAACAAGTTTAATTTAATTTCCCATCCTTCTGGTATTGCAAAACACAATTTTATTAGTTTGAAGCGTAATACCAGCGTAATATCTCGTTTAATATGATAAAAAAAAAGATAAAATAATAATTTCCAATAATATATGAATATATTTCCTCATCTATTTGAATGATCTCCAGCAGAGAATATGTATCTGTGGTGTAATTTAGCTCCGTGTAAGTGCTGGTGAAAAAGTGTGGTGGCTTTTCCTTTATGTGTCTGGACATGAAGTCTACTGCATGTCACGTCGCATGAATGTCACTACCTGCACTGAGGTGGAGTGTGTGTGTGTGTGTGTGTGTGTGTGTGTGTGTGGGGGGGGGGGGGGTGTAAGGGGGGTATCTAAGTGAAATTCACATGTGAGGGGGAATTAAATATTCATTAGAGCCAGATTGAACGCACGCTGGGCAGAGTGGGCCCCGATAACACGCAGCAGAGATAAAAAAAAATAACCATCAAATGTTTGGGATATTAGCGGAGCACTTGGTACAGTAATGCTAGGAAACATTTTTCGTTAGCGGTCAAAGATGTCTATGTCCACAAAAATGTAATTTGAAGTAGTGAGAAGTCTTTTTGCGGCTCTTCCTCCCCAATCTCTGTCCTCAGCCAATCAGGACGCTCTCCCTCTCTGAACTGACCTGTGATTGGCCAAAGTCTTCTGTCACAGGCTAGATTTTGTAAAGCCTGAGAACAGCCAAGTCAGAGGAACACAAAACGAAGAGAGGAAGTCCAGTTTTCTCTCAGGACACTTAAATTACAATATGATTAAAGATTATTATGGATTTTTTTTACCCAACAATGTCAAAAATGAACTTCCTACCCCAGGTTTAAGTTGTCTAAATAAATGATTTGTTAAGTTTTGGACTTTTTTAAGAGTGGTTTATAGGGCTGAGCGATATGGCCAAAATCTTCAATCTCGATATTGGTAATTTCATATTTCTATAACAATAAATTCACTTCAATAAATAAGTAGTCTAATGACATAACCGCACAGAAAAGCCTATTTTTCTATACTCCCGTGTGAATTAGTATTGGTATTGTCTCGTTTAATTAAGAACTTTTGTGCAAAATAAATATTACTTGAAGTGTAGTCCAAATAATGTGAATATCAACACAGTTCTGTCACTGGTTTTTCAATCATGAAAAAAAAGATATAAAAAATCTACGCCATAGACATTTTCATGTAGTTTTGGCAATATATAACTTCCTTCTTCTATCACTCTTTATCTAGATATATTACGATATCTTCCTTCGTAGGTGAAGCATTTTTTAAATTAAAAAAATATATATTTCAGATACATTTCCTGTGAAGTTTGAGTCATCGCCTCGCCATTGCCAATTAAGACAACGTTATTGTGTATCACAAAATATGTTTTTTTTGCACGCTATCAATTCTATTGAAAGACATTAAAGTATTACACTGAATTATCGCCCAGCCCTATGCTTTACGGAACGGGCCCCAGGATTTCCTGACCTTTGTTGTTCCTAAGAGCTCTTGCTTAGCCTAGAGCCATTGTTTTAGGCTAGCCTGACTTGATGTGACACTATAAAACCTCGCTCTGAATGATCTAGAAACATCTACATCTCGTCAACATCTGTCTCCAATGTGTAGTGAATAAACTCATCGGAACCAGCCCCAGAATTGGACCTGAAAGGACTTATTCTTCCAAACTAGCTACAGCTGCTAGTACTGCTAGCTAGCTGTAGCAGCCTTGTAGCAGTTAGAATAATAATAATAATTGTAGTGCTCTTGCTAGTGGTAGTAGTTGGTTTATTTCTTGCTAGCAGCAGCAGCAGTAGTGAAACCATAGTTAAAGCATTAATTCTATTTCTCAGTCTGCCTCGGGGCAGCTGTGACTACTACGTAGTTTACCACCACCATGTACGTCTGTGTGAATGGAACCTGGACTCTGTAAAGCGCCTTGAGCACTGAGAAAGGTGCTATATGAATCAAAGCCATAATAAAGCCTTAATAGTTTAAAACGGTTCTTCACAGTCTGTAAAGTTGCACCTGTAAATGTACGTGTTCTGTGCTCCGGCTCTTGTTTAGCTGGAACAGTCGGCGAATTGGGATGTTTTCAATAGGCGTGGTTCAAAGTGAGCAGTGGAAACTCTAACTGCGTCTCCCTGAGCCAATAAGAGCCAATAAGAGCTTCTCTCTGGCTTCTGTTGTGACTGACAGCCTCGAGACTCTCGACACAGGAAGAGTGTTGCGTTTGGATAGTGGAGAGTTGAGGTAGCAAAAAAATTAAAAAAAGGGAGAGGTGTTAAAAATAAACTGCTTCTCTGTGTCGGGAGTAAATAAAGAGACAGGAAGAGGCAAAGCGAGGAACGACAAAGATAGACGAACTGAGATGAACTGTTTCACAAGCTCCGGTTCTGTCAAGAGCCTTCGGTGGCACTAACGGCAGTTTACACTTCCTCCTCCCCGGCGCTGCTTAATTAAAGAGTCGGTGAGAGCTTTTGCTTGTTCTGTTGTTCTGAACCTCGTGTTGCCTTCATTGTGCATCAAAATTCAACACCCCCAACCACCCCTACCCCAACCCCCACAACCACACGCAGAGCTACCATCCACCTCATCTGATTAAACATTGACTTTGACAGGTGTGATACGTTCCTGACTGTGCAAAGTAAAAGTAGCACGTATCTGCCTATTGTGACTAATCCCTTTGCTATGCACAGGGCATGTGTGTGTATACAGTCCACTGAAAAGAAATAGGCAGGGCTCTTTGTCTTTTTAAACCCTGAATACATGTAAAGAGGGTGTATATGGCTGCTTCTTTTGCGTTACGTACACAGGTGGAGAGCTATGTATGGACATGCACACTTTCCCTGATCAGTATCTAAACTTTGACTTCTCTCTTTTAGATTTTACCCGCTGCTGGGACAAGGAACAGGCCCGGAAACAAGGCATCTGGACAAACAAGTAGCTGTGATTGTTGCTCACCGGGACCATCTGCTTGTGCTGCGAGGAGGACGTCCCTCTCCAGAGCCTGTAAAGCTTCTACATCTTGAACCCCTACACACTCGTGATTGTTATTGCATCCGAAGCATCGGGCTACAGCAGAGCCACAAGTACCACAAACCAAGCAGCAGCCCGGTCAATATTTAATCGCTTCTTAATGGCCCGAGATGTTTCATTCTGATTGAGCCTCGAAGCCATCACCTCTTTATATCAGATCAGCGCCGCCGCAGTGCTTTACATCAGAACTGTAGCTACATTAATTATTGACTCAATCACACATACAAACGTCCACATCCACACGCACGAGCTGCCAAAAGAAAGTGACAGCTGACCCTACGGTAGACTCCAAGAGCTCAGCATGGAGGAGCGCATTTACGCGACAGGCATGGCCGCCAAGCTGAGGAGCCAGTGGGATCGCGACGACGGTCTGGGACAGAATCACAAGGCGGTGAAGTTTCTGGGTCAGGACTACGAGAGTCTGAAAGCCCAGAGCCTCCAGAGCAGGAGGCTGTTTGAGGATAGCTTGTTCCCGTGTGCCGCATCGTCTCTGGGATTCAACGAGCTCGGACCGAGATCCTCCAAGACCTCCGGAGTCCGCTGGTTGAGGCCCCCGGTGAGAAAGGGAAAGGGGTCCGAGTGGTTCTGCTGAAAATGTGTCTTAGCAGGGATGTTATTGTCAATTCTGAATTACACACTTGTTTTTTTAGTGGAGCAGTTCATAAAATGATAAATGATCACCTAAAAAATCTTCTTTAAAAGTTTGTTGAACATGACATTAACTGAGCAGGGCTTAGCGATAGTGGTGATACAATATAATGATATAGAAATGTCTATTGTATATGTTTTTCTCTCTTGTTTCTATCACAATGTTGAAAAACCAGAGTCCAAAATACATTATGGCAATATTTACGCCATTTGGACGCCGCTTTATGTTCTGATCCTTGCATCTTAGGTTAGTTTTGCACTAAATTGCTCAATAAAATGACAAAATACAAAGTACTTTTCATTTAATTCAGACAGGAGTGTACAAAAATAGGCGTTACCATGGAAACATATATTGTTATCGAGATATAACAGACTTTAAAACACATTTAATCAGGTTATGTCATTAACGTTAAAGTTACATTACCTTACAAAGTCACAGCTATAAAAATTTTAATTTTCTCTATCGTTTCTATCACAATGTTGAAAAAATAGTGCCCAAAATGCATTACGTCAATATTGGATGCCTATCTCTGCTTCATAAGAAACTTTAGCAGTTGGTGTATTCAAGTGCCGTTGGAAAGCTCCAACAACTGACAGCTGGGATGCCAAACATGCAGCCTTTTTAATGCAAAAAGCTATTAAATGAATGTATGTATTTTATTTCAAAGTCTTTATTTTTTTTAATTCACTTCTTGGTCTGATTTCCCAACAATAAGCATTCAACCAGCACTTAAACCTGGCACCTGAAACCCCTAAAAACAATCCATAATTTAAACTGCTTTACCATGCATGGGTGACAAAGCATTTGTACCAAAGTAAGTTAGAATAAACTGTAAAGTTATTGTGATTTAGGGAGAAAACCTGCAAAAAGCTGTGCAGGAAAACACTAAACTCTCCGCGAGTCGGATGAAATAACGACCGAGCGAGCAGAAAACGACTAAATATCAATTCTGTTTAAGCTTTTTTTTATTACCTGCAATAATATATTTTTTTACCTCCCAAGCAGCCTTTCCTCACAGACTTGACTTGCATCTGTTGCCTGGCAACTAATCTTTTCTGCCAGAAATGATTGGTAGATATCATTTTAATGTTCCCTCAGCACCTGTAAGGAAGTTTCCAAGTGTCTCAGTGAGGTTTCCTGCTCTTTTGACTCCTCTTATTTATCCTCCATCTCTGAGGTTCTTCTTCTCCCAGTCACTCATCACTGCTCACTACATGATAAATACAGCAGGCCGCTCCCCGTAGCCGAATATGACACCAGAGAACAAAGTGGGATGTGTCTTCAGTGGGTGTTATCACGGCACGGCCTCGCTCTCATTACTGTGCGATTTTCACATACCGTGACGTGTCGCCCGTAATAGAGCCGCGGGGCCAGTCGTGATCTTAAAAGCTCTCGGGGTCGTGATCATCAGTGTGACAGCAGCCTGTTCGCCTCTCGTGCAGCTTCCATTTGAGTGTGTGCATGTGCGTAGATCCTTGTGTGTTAACGTGTGGTCCCGTTGTGTGTCTGTCAACTCTCTGTGTCTCCAAAAAGTCTGACGTTTTATAATGCATGTGCTTCGCCCGCACCACAGGACCTTTAATATTTACGCTGCCTAAGAGGGTCCATGGTGTTCACATTTCCCCCAAATCTGTGCTCCGTGTGAGCCGATAGAGTGTGTGTGTGTGTGTGTGTGTGTGTGTGTGTGTGTGTGTGTGTGTGTGTGTGTGTGTGTGTGTGTGTGTGTGTGTGTGTGTGTGTGTGTGTGTGTGTGTGTGTGTGTGTGTGTGTGTGTGTGTGTGTGTGTGTGTGTGTGTGTGTGTGTGTGTGTGTGTGAGTGAGTGAAATAGTTACTGTTTCTGTGAATTCAACCATGTGCCTGATGGTGTGTCTTTGTGGGGCTTCGAGAATAAATGGAATATTTCTTTTTATAGCCTCACGCTCAACATGCGAAGAGTCAAAGAGGGTTTACGAAGCAGGACATACTGAGATACAAGACGCGGGCAAGAAACATTAGAATGCAACATTTTTTTACCCTGAAATTTTTATTTCCGTGATCCCTGCTGGTCCTAAAATAGTCTGGTGTTAAGACAGGAGCAGCTCCTGTTTGGAGAAATTAACACGACACTGATGAGAGAACTGGCAAGAAATCACATTTGGGAAATCAGTGAACACTTGGCAGTTCAGCTTAAGCAATAAACAGTGAATGGATTATCAAAAATATTTCTATGTAATTATCTGTCAGTCGGCTACTAGACGCAGATTCATACTTGTTTGCTGAGGTTGAGATCATTTTTGTTCAAAGCAGAGATAGCTCTGGGGTGTTAGCTTAGCACTTAGCACAAGAAGCTAGCCTAGCTACATCAAAAAATAAAAAAATACACCTGTGAGCAACTCTGAAGCTTGTATAGACTTACAGTATATACAGTATTTTATGTGTAGTATCTTATGTGTTATTAAAGCAGTAATACTCTGAAAGTGAGGCATTGTGGTTTTAAGAGGTATTCATTGACATTAGCATCTTAGATGTTTGATGTGGGGTGGACAGATGTCTCCACTAGCTTCACGCAGAAGCAAAACCAAAGGGACTAGCTTTTGGGGATTTGTAATGTGTAAATACTGTAGGTACAACTGTGGTGAGTGACTGCTGCTAAAACTAAAATTTTTAGTTTTTACGTTTTTCTTTTTGACCACAAATTTTGAGGAGATGGATTTGCAGGTGTGCTTGGCTAGCTGCTTCAAGTCTTCATAGGAAACACTGTCATGTCTCCCAACTATTTTTCAAAACAGGCTAGTGAGTTACCAACTGGGTCATACAGACATCTGTTTGAGACTCATACGGGTAGGATATTTAACTAGCAATGTGGAGGTTTGACTTGTTGAATGAAAAATGGACGTAGCCTCTCCGACAAGGTCCGTTCTCTCAACTTGATCCAATCGTTCTCGCCTACGGGAGTTGCCATCTTGTCAGACTTTGACGCCGCCTCATTATCAAAAAAGGGCATGTATGTGACATTGGGGGGAGGGAGAGACGTCCATCTGGCTGACGTTTACCTCCGAGCAGAAGTGAGGGCCAGAGGCTAGCTGTCACTCAAGAGGCAGCACCACTAATTATTCATAAACTTTAACCTCCAATAAAATAAAAACTAGCCTGATACAAAAACATTCACACCCCTCAGTGTTGTCATGGAGATATGACCTAAACATACAGACTATAATAGTTTTTGTACCAGTCCTTAAACAGGTGTAATGATGCTGTGAAAACGGCCTGTTTAACATGGGGGTCAATGAGAAACTGCTCTATTATGAAACCTGCCCCTAGTGGACACTCAGAGAACTGCAGTTTTTGGAGCTTCCTGATTGGATCAACCAGGAAGTCGCTGTGGTGGGGGCATGATACAAACATGTCTACTTCATGTGGATTAGACTCTTTACTAGTCAAGACAGTGAGCATGAGACAGGCAACAAATGTAACATACTTGTAAAATGTGTATCCGAAAGCAAGCATCGCACTAATTTGTTTGTTTGTTTGTGTTTGTACACCCGACAGGAGTTTTGCAAGCGCCCTGAGTTCATCGTAGACGGAGCTACTCGCACGGACATCTGTCAGGGATCTCTTGGTGAGTCCAACTGGGAGAGCTCCCATCTGTTTCACTGTTACCCCTGAGTGATCCGGCTATTAGAGGACACGAGAGGACAGGACAGGAAAGGAGAGACGTAGCTTCAATTTAATCAGAGAGAAAGCCAAAACTGAGAAATGCTGGCGTAAGCTAAAAGAAAAGGGTGACTGGAGGCTTGCCAGGTCGTCTGGATCTACGTTAATTAGCGGCTTCCCTCTCCGTTCAGAACCACAGATAACATTACCCCCATAATTAGATAAGATGTTATTTTAATAAAAAGATTTACCATTATCAGGTTAGCTTGGATAAAAAAAGAGCCCTCTAAATCGAAGCAGCAGAGGCAGTAAAACCTTAAATCACCTCACTAAGTCGCTACACTTAATGCATAATGCAACTTGATAGTGTCTCTTCATTTTGGACCCATGTTTTTCAAACTCATCTAGTATTCTGTGTTTTAATCTCAGACCTTAGGAAGCTTCTACAGCGCCACAGAAGACTTTATACTGTGTTTACAGACTGAGTGTTTTAATCTCAGACCTTAGGAAGCTTCTACAGCGCCACAGAAGACTTTATACTGTGTTTACAGACTGAGTGTTTTAATCTCAGACCTTAGGAAGCTTCTACAGCGCCACAGAAGACTTTATACTGTGTTTACAGACTGAGTGTTTTAATCTACGACCTTAGGAAGCTTCTACAGCGCCACAGAAGACTTTATACTGTGTTTACAGACTGAGTGTTTTAATCTACGACCTTAGGAAGCTTCTACAGCGCCACAGAAGACTTTATACTGTGTTTACAGACTGAGTGTTTTAATCTGAGACCTTAGGAAGCTTCTACAGCGCCACAGAAGAACTTATACTGTGTTTACAGACTGAGTGTTTTAATCTCAGACCTTAGGAAGCTTCTACAGCGCCACAGAAGACTTTATACTGTGTTTACAGACTGAGTGTTTTAATCTCAGACCTTAGGAAGCTTCTACAGCGCCGCAGAAGACTTTATACTGTGTTTACAGACTGAGAGATGGAGAGGCCTTAACTGACCTTCGTGTGCAAGAACAAGAAGAGGAATATTCATTTAGTCAACTTGAATATTTAATATGTGAAGTGTGAGGGAGACCAGCTCGAAAAGAACAGAAAGCTAAAGACCTATCCCTTCATTTGAGCCTTTAACTAAAGGATTTTTACCCAGTTTTAACAGATTTTTGGTACAGACTTTTGTCCTAGTACGGTGCAGAACTTTATTTTTATTATTATCTATTTGTAATCCTCATTGTCTTTAACCTTACTTATTCTAGTATTATCAAGTGCAGTGAAGATGCATTCTATGTATTTTATTCTTAACTGATTTTATTTATATCTGTGGGTGTTCATTCTGTGACTTTTTAATGTGAAGCACTTGGTGCATGTCATTTCTTTGTTGTAAAGCACGCTGGGCTGCATTTCGTGTAGGAAAGGAGCTATACATTCATTCATTCATCTTCAGACGCTTATCCCTGTCGGGGTCGCGGGGGTGCTGGAGCCGATCCCAGCTGACATCGGACGTGAGGCGGGGTACAC
The DNA here is from genome assembly GCF_963691815.1 of Echiichthys vipera. Taxonomy (NCBI): domain Eukaryota; kingdom Metazoa; phylum Chordata; class Actinopteri; order Perciformes; family Trachinidae; genus Echiichthys; species Echiichthys vipera. The sequence continues at coordinate 6,451,989 of NC_139847.1, read as the reverse complement.
CCTGGACAGGACGCCAGTCTATCACAGGGCACATAGAGACGAACAGAGACAGACAACCATTCACACCTACGTTAGACTGTGGGAGGAAACCGGAGAACCCGGAGAAAACCCACCCTATACACATAAAGTTTATTGTTATTTTGATTTAATATTTTTTGCTGAAATTATTTTTGTATGCGGGGGCTTTTTGAATTTATTTTTTGTCTGCCTGCAATGGCACGATCGTTTTGCTTTATTATTTTTATAGTGTTTGTTTTCTGTTTTCATGTATTTACATATTTGAAATAAACATTTCGATGAAGCATCAAAGGTCAGACAGATGGAGAGGGACGGAGCCTGAAGGAGAGAGGAACAGACGACACTTCACAACAGTCGCTTCAGCAGAACCAGTAGCAGTTTATTGCCTGAGATGTTTCCCGCTCAACACAGAGCTGCATCCATAATTCATGCGTTGTTTCTCGGCCTCACATCTGTAAACAAGGCCACCCTCCCTCTGTCGGAGTCGCTCCGGCAGCGCAGGAAGCAACTTTGCCCCCTCAGCCTCGAAATGCTTTACCCGACCTCCCCCTCGCTCCCAGAGGAGCAGCTGAATCGCAAAACAATAACCCCGAAAAATGCGAGAAAACACTACGCTTCACTTTGTCTCACAGCCCAACCCCAAGGAACGAGTACTCTTTTCATGTGGTGGCTTATCTCTTACATGGCCCAACCAGGGGAATGTGACCTTGCTATGGCACCCGTGCTTCTTTAAATGACTTATTTAATAGAAGTGCAACATTACGGTGCATCATTAACCAGCACAGTCAAACAGAAACAGTCATGACCTTTGGAATGAGCCAATCAAAATGTTCAACTCCTCCCAGATCACACCACATAGATTTCTGTTTTTGATGAGATTATCTCAGAGCTCGCACGAGGGTAAAGAGTACGTCAGTCAGGGGTATTTCCGTCCTCTAACGGAGAAACCTTTCCGACACAGTACATCATAACATATGTGTATGATGGCTCAAACCATCCACATCAGTGACTTTTTGTGGAGCTGTGGTAGTTTCAGCTCCTCTCTTCGCTGCAGTGGAACAAGAGCCTCTCCCATTTCCCAGAGGGCAAAGCTTATTCAAACAGTCTTGTCTTTACTGAGTGGGTTATGGGAAAATGGCAGTTTGACTCACTGAGCCTCCAAGTGCATTCAAACTTCAGCCCAAAATGAATGAATCAGACTTTTCTGGAAAATAGTTCAGATTTTTTTAAAGCCCTCTGCTGATATGGGGATGGATGTAGAGTGAGTCTCAGCGCTGACCTGGGTAATAAAACTCTGTGTGTGTGTGTGTGTGTGTGTGTGTGTGTGTGTGTGTGTGTGTGTGTAGGGGACTGCTGGCTGCTGGCAGCCATCGCCTCGCTGACCTTAAATGACAACCTCCTCCACAGAGTGGTTCCTCATGGACAGGGATTCCAGCAGGGCTATGCCGGCATCTTTCACTTCCAGGTGACAAGAGCTTTACTTCCTGCATTCACACACAAGCACACACTCACACACACACACACACACACACACACACACACACACACACACACACACACACACACACACATATACAGTGTGTCTAAGAATAGACACAATAAACACAGCCAACACTGCCCACTCTTCTCTAGCAGGTGGCCATATCATGTATACAGTAGACTTCATGGGCTTAGACCAGGGGTGGGCAATCCCGGTCCTGGAGAGCCACTGTCCTGCATGTTTTAGGTTCCTCCTCACCCTAACACACCTGAGTCTAACAATAATCAAACTGTGACAAGCATCAGCTGCTTGATAACGATCAAATCATTAGACTCAGGTGTGTTGGAGCAGAGACAAATCTAAAACATGCAGGACAGTGGCTCTCCAGGACCGGAATTGCCCACCCCTGGATTAGGCCATTGTTTTCTCGATTGATGTATAAAATATCAGAAAATGATGAAAAAATTGTCCATCCCAGTTTCTCAAAGTCGCAGGTGATGTCTTTAAATGTCTCTTTAAAAAAAGAATCCCAAACCTATTCAGTTTGATCTTAAACAGAGAAAATCTCCACATTTGAGAAGCTGAAACACGCATTTCTGCCATTTGTGCATGAAAAATAACTTTTAAGGGCTGCAACTAATGACTAATTTCGTTAACGATTAATACGTCAATCCTTATCATGATCAATCGATTAGTTGTTTGGTCTATAAAATATCCAAAAAGTGGTAAAAAAAATTGGCTCAGTGTTTCCCGAAGCTTGAGACGACGTCCTCACAAGTCTTGTTTTGTCCACAACTCAAAGAAAATCAGTTTACTGTCATAGAAGAGGAACGAAACCAGAAAATATTCACATTTAAGAAGCTGGATTTAGAGAATTCTGACTTTGTATTTCTTAAAAAAATGACTCAAAGCGATTAAACGATTATGAAACTAGTCGCAGATTATTTTAATAGTTGACAATTGAATTCAATTTCATGACCATTTAATCAATCTCAGTCAGCTTTTCCAACCACTGACACTGGAGATGAATATGTGAAGGGTTTTATTTTAGAAGAGAGATAAATACGTGTCACTGTAAGCAGAGAGAATATATCCGTTAACATAAGCTGAGGACTTTCATAGTAAGGGAATGAAAAGCTGTTGGATCCAGGGGCCGGCTGTCCTGTGGTAGCTCACTTCACTAAATGTGTTTCTGCCCCAACTCCTTCCTGTTGTGTCATTTCCTGTGTGGCGCACCACTGGTTGTGCGAACTGTTGTTTACTTTGGTTCAACACTTTGTCACATTTTGATACGCAGCGGTGTGTTTGTTCACACTGAACCCGTGGAGTCGTTGATCTCTCGCTGTGGTTACATGTGGTTTTGAGTCACAGGAAGGTCCCTGATGTTATCAGTTGTCAGTTTCTTTCCCCTTATTCATACCTTAGTTTGTTTTCAGCACGACACAGAGCAGCTTACCGATTCATATGAGCCCTGTTGCAGACGTTTATGCTACTGCTGAATTAATGTGAAATAGTGATGAAATGAAAAGTTAGCTGAGAATAATGTAACTGATCTTTATCCTATTTAAAGGGGACACATATTCTGCTTATTTTCAGGTTCATACTTGTATTTTGGGTTTCTATTAGAACATTTTTACATGCTTTAATGTTTAAAAAACACTTTATTTTTTCTCGTCATGTCCTTCTGAACATACCTGTACTTACGCTCCGTTTTAGCGCCTGTCTCTTTAAGACCCCCTCCTGAAAAAGACCAGTCTTCTCTGATTGGTCAGTGTTTCTGGGTCTTTCATATCTTCACTCTCTGCATCTCTGCACTCTCGTTGCAGCCGGGGAACGACTGTAACAGCACTGTAGCAGAACTTTCTACCTGTATATAGTATAGCTGTGACATCACAACGTACAGGAGTGCTGACGGCTCGTTTAAAGGCACAGTTTCTAAATACAGGATGTGTGCGTTTCTCTGTGGACTGAGCTTTTTGATACTTTCACAGCATTTCTAAAGCACCTCCACCTGCTTTATAATAAAAAACATGACAATTTTTAACCTTCTGGTGTTTTAACTGTCAACCCAACAAAATAAGCATTTGCAGGATGACACGAGATTCATCATAAAACGATTTATAGATGGTTTGATAACGAAAGTAATCTGCCGTTATAGTCCTAGTGTGAAGTTTATTGCTCAGTGGTGCTTAAGACGTTGCACCAGTGAGTCAACTAAGAGCTTAACTTCTTCGGTCTCTCACTAGACTTTCCCACGAAGAATGAGGAATTATAACCGTTTTTGTTTTTCTTTCATAATCTGCTCTTTTTTACTTCTTTCTCTCTGAGTCATCGGAGATAACTACCTTCTCAGATCCACACCCAGTCAGTCAATAAACTTCACCTGGGAGGATTTGAGTCACTGTCAGACACCCATTTCTTTATCACAGAGAGAATTTTAAAACCAGCAAAGATATAATCATATAGTCAGTCCCGTCAATCAAGACAAAGCTAGTGATTGCAATCAACACTGATGTGTGTCCTCTCCTGCTCGAGGGACAGGTCCTGCTGCTTTGTGACAAAATTTAAAAATATTTGTTGTATTTATTCTGTCTCTACGGTGCGAGCCTTCCTCAGACTGCCGCCCCTTATCAGCTGAACTTTGCTTTTGCACACAAAATACTCCAGATACACACACACAAAGGCAAATTAGACACCACGCCGTAGCTGCTGCACACTGGACTAGTGACACAGGTGTTGGCCTGATCACAAACCCCTTTTTATGATGCTCAGTGAGGAGATGAACACATGCATTCAGCACAGTATGAGACATATGGAAATCTCTTGCAGCAGTAGTTTATAGTTATGAGAAGCTCCATTTGAATGTCTTATCTTTTACAACCTGAATGAACGCAATAAACAAAGTACCTGCACTGCATGAGGAAGTAATCACACTGAGGTTTCATGGATGTGAACGCAACTACACTTGGGGATATGGGGGTGAACTGTCCCTTTAATGCTAAAGTTGCCCTCTTACATGCGTACTGATGAAGATGATGTTTGATTAAGCTGACAAAATGGCTTTCAACAGGTCAAACTTTGCACTTTCTACCACTCTCGGGGTAAGTACCTAAGCTAATATAATACATTAAGTTTAATCTTCCACTTTACAAGGAAACAAACCTGAACGCCATGTAAATCTGATTTCTTGATATCCTAAGTCCTATTCGGACGTGACTAGTGTAATGTGGAGATGTGGGGTAAGATCATTTTTCCCAGCGGTTTTAGTAATGTTCAAATGTGCCATGTCAGCATATATTCCAGAGAATGTCACTTCCTCCTGTTAAACGGTCCAGAAAAAATACCTCAGGTAAAACTAGTCCCGTCCGAATACCACCCTCTGTAAAACACATGTTAATATTCACTCATAATCCTGTCGATAACATAGACTGTATAAAAAATGGACGTAGCCTCTCCGTCGGAGTCCACTCTCTCAACCTGATCCAATCGTCCTCCCCTACGGGAGTCGCCATCTTGTCAGACTTTGACTCCGCTCTCTGACCAAAAAAGGGCATGTATGTGACGTTTGGGGGAGGGAGATACGTCCATCTGGCTGACGTTTTACTTCGAGGAGAAGTGAGGACCAGAGGCAAGCTGTCACTAAAGAGGCCAGACATCTAATTATTCATAAACTTTAACCTCCAATAAAATAAAAACTAGCCTGGTACAAAAATATTCACCCTCAGTGTTGTCATGGAGATATGACCTAATCATACAGGCTATAATGTTTTTTTGTACCAGGCCTTAAACAGGTTTAATGATGCTGTGAAAACGACCTGTTTAACATGGGGGTCAATGAGAAACTGCTCTTTTGTACAAACTACTCCTAGTGGACACTCGGAGAACTGCAGTTTTTGGCACTTCCTTATTGGATCAACCAGGAAGTTGCAGTAGGGGGGGCTTGGCCAATACACACTCTAATCACTTTTTTAGATAATTCTGTCCTTTAGTTTTGTGTTTACCTAATTTTGTGATATCAGGAAGCTACGTAGCACGCACATGGAGACAGGGAGGTGCGTAGTGCGTAAATCAAGAAACCCCTCCCACCTCTGGGCGAATCCGGGATTTCTTCATCCCGCGTGAATTTGCTGTATATTACAAAAGTCCTGAGGTAATACTATTTTACCCCATCTCCCCGCAGTAACCTAATCCTGTCCAAATAAGACTCCAGAGTGATGATGCAAGATGCAGTCTTGCTAAGAATAAGAAGTGAGCCTCCTGAAACTATTTAAACTTCAGAGAGGAGCTTATTCGACTGTAGGTCTATTTTTACTTCCTGTCAGTGTTCAGTTCTAATTGTGAAAGACGTCGGGAGGAGCTGTGGAGGAGTGGATCCGTCTGTGAGCTCACATGCCTCATTACCTGAGTGTGAGTCCTCTGATCTTACACGAGCACGTCTCCGGCTTCGTCCGTCAGCTCGTCTGCACAGCCAGAGCGACTGTGAACCTCTTTTCGGAGCTAATGTGTTCAATCTGAGAATATAATATTGTCTGATTGATATTTTAATATTTTGTGCAGCCTCTAATTTCCCTCCATCTCAACCTGCTTTGTCGCAGAGGACTTTGAGCTGAGTCGGCTGCCCTCTTTAGTGCACTGTGAGGGTTTTTGCCAGCCACACTGGAAGCCTGCCAAGTGTTAACAAGGGAGAGAGCGAGAACAAGGAAGTTAACCGGGGCAACAGAGGGGAAGCTCCCACACATCAAAGACACATATTACATGTATATGAACCGACCTACAATGTATTCACGGAAGCTGCTCTGCCAGGAACAAGCAGACTGACAAATCAAACTGCCAAAACACACACACACACACACACACACACACACACACACAGACTGAGGTTAGGCTATAGCATAGTAGGGAAATTCATCCGTTAACCCTGAGGACAGAGAATCAAACATCTGTGTAGGTAATTGTTCATTTCTCTGAACTGTCCTTTAAGCCGTGCTGACTCATATAGTATCGGAGGGTCAATAAATTCCATCACACACACACACACACACACACACACACACTAGTGTTGTGTGCTGGGGCTAGTGACTCAATCACAGCGAAGTCATCCAAGGGAAAGCAGAGTATTTTGCCCATTTTGACTGATTATTTCCATCTGGACCTCTGACCCTCTTGCCTGTTAGGCCCGTTCAGCAGGGTTTCAGTCACCTTAGAGCGACTCGCCATCTTGCAAAGTAACCGAGGAATAATAAAGAAAAACAACATTTCAGAACAAATGAAGTATTCATAACGTGTTCTCTAATATTGATGTCCAGTGTATATACACACACATACACATCCTCTCTGCTAGAATGAGTGGAAATAATACTTTCATTTGTTCTTGTATGCATGTGTTTTAATGTAAAATGCTTGAAACTCATCAATGCATCCGGCTGCCCTACTTTCATAGTCTCCTTTTTCTGTTTCAGCCTCCCTTCATTGTGTTTGTTTTGCAGATGATAAATGTTTTCATGCTCGCGTGTTTCCATTACTTGCAGATTTTGTTTCTGCCCGAGCATGTTTCCATTCTCTGTTCCCTTTTGTGTGCCGCGGAGTCTTCCAGGGATTCCCCTTTGTATCATTTTGGATCCTTTAAGCCTCTGGATAAATTACCCAGACCTGCATGAGTCATCCCAGAATGTAATTATGATCGCTGGCAGTGGGACTCTTAATTAAAGCAGGACTGAAAAAAGGAGGGAGGGTGAACGAGCGAGCGAGCGAGCGAGAGAGCGAGACGGGCAAATAAAAGGAGGGAGAATGAATTATAAACTAGGCAATCTCAGCCATGTCAGTTGGAAACAAATGAAACCTAACTGGGGCAGAATCTTTTATCACATTCTTATTATAGCACGTTTCACGCAGGAAATTCTGGTGAGTGTTTTGCCGAATTGTGTCGAGGATTTCCCAAACTCTTAACTGCAAGGCATGGTGGCGAAAGGCTAATTTCTAAACGCTCAGCGGTGTTAGCGTGAACGAGTAAAAATGAAGAAATCTGTGTGTGTGTGTGTGTGTGTGTGTGTGTCAGCCAGGGGCAAGAGTGTGTGCGCTTTGTGTCGTCTTCAGTCAGCCGTGTTGTGACACAGCTCCCCCCAGAGGTTGATTTAGCTCCGCAGAGCATGCACAATTCATCCATCCATCCGTCTGTCCGCCTGCTTCACGCTGACGTGATGCGTAATCTGTAAATTCACATTTACACGCACACAAACCCCAGATGTGACTTTTTTTATTTACAATCCTGCAACGCTCCCCTCCTCTCTCTCCGTCCTACAAACCTAACTACTTTGACAAAGAATTATAACTCTTTCACAACACTTTGAGCTCTTCATTTGCATTCTGCCTCAAGCTTTTTTTTTTGTATGAGTCAACTGGTTTCTCAGTTGCCTAAAAGACAGGCACTCATACCTCACGTTGTCTAGAACAGGTTATTATCCAGAGGACATGATGCACCCAGGGGACAATTTTCAAATGTCTCAGTTTTTCGGGTGTCAAAAAATGACAACTGAGTGGCCAAAGTGGAGGGATAAAAGGTGCGTACCAGCGTCAGTGTAGATGGAGTCTCATCTTTTTGAAGCTGTGTCACATTTCCAGAGTGTAATTCACACCTCGATGCCAGAACATCAGGCACACTGGGAGATGAGTCTGAACGGCACAGAGTGGTTCAGTACTTAATGGACTTCAGATGGTTTGCTCATTGGTGGCAGGAAGGATACAGGTATATTCAGACAGACAGGATGAGAAAAATAATGTGTTTTTTGAATATTAATGCATGTAAACATGTTCTAGCAGACACCCTGAATACAATTATGAGCCTAAAAATGAGCCTGATGTGGAACCTTTAATGTTTATAAAATTTACAGCATGTTTTATTGCTTGTCAACAGACATCTCTGACATTGACCTAAGCCTATTGCAACCCTTTTTAAAGCATATGATATATATTGTGTGTATGTACAGTATATACATGTTGTGTAGGTCTTTTCTGCTCCCTAGTGGCCAACAGTCACACAGTCACGCTTTAAGGCCTATAATGTGGAAAACATTTTCGAAATCTTCTGCGTTGCAAAGTCTTGTTTGAACTCCCAGTCAAAGGAGAGAAATTAAAACTTTGGTTCAACTCATTTTTATGGCATTTCACTTTGGCTTGTAAATCAACGATTTGCTTGCAGGACTGGTTTTGAGATGTTTCAATGATCTGTGAGGGCGAGGAGTTTAATATTATGTATTTATTTTAAGGTTGAAACACAAAAGCAGGTTTGGAACTGCAGCATTTCTCAGATGTCTCTTCGATGTCACCTGTTTGTCTCTTTTTATGACGTAAAACGTGATAAACTGCTGATTCATCTTTGTCCCTCTCCTGCGCTCAAACCAAAGAAAATTGAGCTGAGTGAAGCATCAGTAAATCTGGCCAGCTGCACGATAACTGAAAGCAGCACGGGAAATAATTTCAATTTCAATTACATTTTAATTTACAGTGACAAATCATAACAAGTTATCTCAAGACGCTTCACATATAGAGTAGATCTAGACCACACTCTATGACTTATTCTGGATTTACAGAGACCCAACAATTCCCCCATGAGCAGCAATCTAGTCGCGTTAGTTTAATCATAATAATAATTATTATTATAGTTATCATATACAGTATTAATCCAGCAACCTTGTGCACACAGTGGCAATGAAAACCTTCCCTTCAACAGGCAAGAACGAACAGACCGAGCTCTATCACGACCTTGACCGGTTGGGGAGAAAGAAAGGAGAGAGAGAGACAGACAGAGAGACAGGTCAATCAAAGACAGACACAAAGACAGACACAAGTACAGGCAGAACAGTCCGAAAGATGCTAGCAACCACAAAAGTAACAGTAACTTTAACGATATCTATATTATTGTGAATATGACTTACATTTTACTGCCGCATCCTGAAATTGCAGGTCATCCAGGTTTTTATTTCCTTAACGCACACTTCAAGTTTAGTTAACTGGTCGGTTTCTTCTGGTTTGATCGACAAATATAATTGTGTATCATCAGCATAACAATGGAAATTTATGGAGCGCTTCCTTATAATATTTCCTTAAGGAAGCATATATAAGGTGAATAGAGTCGGTCCAAGGACAGAACCCTGTGGAACTCCGTGACTGATATGTCATTAACATGTACAAACTGAGATCTATCTGATAAATAAGACTTAAACCAGCTTAATGTGGTTCCTTTAATGCCAATTAGATGCTCCAGGCTCTGTAGCAGGATGTGATGGTCAATAGTGTCAAAGGCAGCACTAAGATCTAATAAAACAAGTACAGAAACAAGTCCTTTGTCTGAAGCTATTAGAAGGTTGTTTTCACCAGTGCTGTCTCAGTGCTATGATTTATCCTAAATCCCGACTCAAATAACTCATTGTTAAGTAAAAAGTCACGTAACTGACTAATTTCTCGAGGATCTTAGAGAGGATAGGAAGGTTAGATATAGGTCTATAGTTGGCTAGAACCTGTGGATCAAGACTGGGCTTATTAAGAAGAGGTTTAATATATATTGTACTTTAAGTGTGTCTTGATAAAGCTTGTCTGTGAGGTGAGTTGTAATATTGGTGTTTTCTGTGTGTTGTGCAGTTCTGGCAGTTTGGCGAGTGGGTGGAGGTGGTGATCGATGACCGGCTGCCAGTGAAGGATGGGAAGCTGCTGTTCGTCCACTCGGCAGAGGGAACCGAGTTCTGGAGCGCGCTGCTGGAAAAGGCCTATGCAAAGTAAGACTGGCAGACATTGGTGGATGATGAAACATTGGGGCCCTGGACACACATATGCAAAACCACCACCTCCACACAGGAAGTGTGTCTCTTTGCAGTTGCTTTGTGATGAATAATTTTGTGTCTCTTTGTGGTTGTTTTCCTTTCTTTTATAGTTGTGAGTCTCTTTGTGATGGCTTTTTGTCTCTGCAGCTGTTTTATATCTAGTAGTTGTTTGGTGTTTATTTGTGGCTGTTTTGTGTCTCTTTGTGGTTGTTTTGCTCCTTTTCATTGTTGTTTTGAGTCTCTGAGTCTCTTTGCAGCTGTTTTGCATCTCTTTTGCAACTCTTTGTGGTTGTTTGTGTCTTTCCGTATATGTTGTGAGTCTCTTTGTCTCTCTTTGTGGTTGTTTGGTGTCTATTTGTGGTTGTTTTGCATTTTTTATAGTTGTTGTGAGTCTCTTTGTGTCTCTTTGCAGCTGTTTTGCATCACTTAGTGGTCGCTGTGTATCTCTTTGAGTGAAATTTTGCAGGTGAAGGCCAGGGGGACCTCTAACCCTCTTGCCTGTTAGGCCCGCTCAGTTATCCATCCATGAAGCAGACATAACAAACACTTAATGAACTCTGAGTCAATACTAAAGATATATTAATGTCGCATCATAAAACAAAATGTTAAATGATATGTTGTTGTTGTTGCTACACCTTTGACTTTTCAGAACGTCCTCATTTATTTTATTTATCACTTGGTTGGTGCCTGCATCATTTGGTTCATATGTGACTGCAGCTCATATGTATACTAAATCCACCACGATACAAACACGACATAAATATGGGTCCACGTCTCAACTCAGATGAACTTAAGGCGTATTGAAGAAAATATTCTGTACAAAGATGTCTATGTCCGGAGAGTTTCTGGACGTGAAAGAAATCTGTTTTAGGAACACGATTGTAAAACACTTGGGGCCCTTATGGAGCTATTGAGCAACTTGAGAGCGCAGCTGCTCCAGTGGACAGCTGTGGTCTCAAGTTGTAAACTTATTAAACTGTTAAAATGAAGCAGAGCATTGTGTGTGAAAGTGTATGGGTGCCAAGTGAAGTGGCCTCCCCAGTTAGAGAGCAGAGAGCAGACGGGAAGAGTGTGACGTAGAAGTGAGATTTATGCATTGTTACATTTGCTTTGTTCTGTTTGTAGGTTCATGTTCGTATATGGTAGTTGCACAGTAGATTACTCTAAGAGGATATAAACATTGACATCAACCTATCTTTTTACTGTTTGAAAGATTCTCATTAATCTCCTGTCGTGTCGCAGGTTGAACGGCTGTTATGAGGCTCTGTCTGGGGGCAGCACATCTGAGGGCTTTGAAGACTTCACAGGCGGCGTGACGGAGATGTACGAGCTGGGGAAAGCCCCCTCAGACCTCTTCAGCATCATCAGCAGAGCCATAGAAAGAGGGTCACTGCTGGGCTGCTCCATAGACGTCAGTACCGCAACATTCACACATCCTTTGCTTTAGAGACAGAACCAGTTTCCAGTCTTTGTGCTGAGCTAACTTACTGGTGCTTAACTGGGATAACTGGGTAAATTGTGAAGTAATAAGCAGTTTCTTATAGGCTGAAAAGAGATGGTTTGATGGATTACTATAATAGCAGGGTTTTACTTTATGAATAGGTCACGCTCTGCAGCTGAAGGCAGCATTTTTCAGTCTCAGTGCTCCTAAAAGGCATTAACTACTTTCCGCTCACTTTTTTAAAATCTCACACTTGAAATATTAATCCTTTAGTGACGCAGTGCAGTGCTGGAATGCAAAGCCGATCAATGCATTCATTAAACGACTAATTTAAAGTCGTAAAAGTACAAAAAAATGTGAAGATTCGCTTGCCTTTGTCTTCCTGACATCTATGTAAATTGAGACAAATCTGTGGTGTCTGTTTACTTCAGTTAGTGTTTTATAAACTCAGAGATAAATGCAGAAAATTTCAATATTATCAGTTAATTCAATCATTAAAACAGCAGGTTACAGTGCTTTAACACTTCTAACAAATCAAACAGGTGTTTGTAAAGTGTATTGTATGTATGTACTGTATGTATGTGTGCTGTATGTACAGTCTGTGTACTGTCTGACACATCCGTTAGTGTGAGGTCAAAGGTCAAAAGCAGCCAGACATGCCGACCTCTGAAGTCTAGGATAGGGTGGTGGGGATCAGGGAAACCAGATAGATTCAAATTACTCTGACAGAGTAAGACAGATTACACAGTCATATATTACAGAAATGAGTCTGTATATACTAATAATTTGTTAGAGAAGTGAAGTATTTTCTTCCCGTAGAGCTCTGCTCAGTCTCCCTGAGCAGGGGTGAATTGAGGAGGAGACTGTAAATAGGTCAGTTTGAGTGAAAAGGCTGCTGTAATGGTGGAAAAATGTGGGGTCATTTAATCTGGGACCAGCAGAGGGCAGTGGAGATAGGGAAGCGTGTGGTCTAAAAGTCAGAGCTGGCAGGACTTCAGTTTCTCATGGACACCGGGTGTTTGCACACAGAGGGGATTGAACTATTTTGTCTGTCCTGTTGAAGGACATATGTCTGTAATCAGCACTGCTCAGTCTGCGTAGGAAGAACTGCCGATACAGGTCATCTGGTGGGAAAATCATAAAAGAGGACAAAAGACAAAAGAGCTTCCTGCACCGGAGATGATGAAAAAGTAAAATATGGCGATTAACAGCAACAGATATTGGTTGATTGATATTTACTATGGTAAGATTTAAAGGTGCCATATTGTAAAAAGTGAGATTTCTGTTTATTTTTTATATTATAAAGCAAATGGAGGTGCTTTAGAAATACTATGAAAGCATCAAAACCCTCAATCCAGAGAGAAGTGCACCCAGCCCGTATTCAGACGCTTTGTCTTTAAAAGAGCCGTCAGGACTTCCTGTACAGTTATGATTTCACAACTATTGTATATAAAGGTAGAAAGTGCTGCTACAGTGATGTTACAGTCATTCCTCAGCTGCAATGATGGTGCAGAGACACAGCGAGTGAAGGTGCAGAAGACCCGGAAACACTGACCAATCAGAGCAGACTGGTCTTTTTCAGGAGGGGGTCTTAAAGAGACAGGCGCTAAAACGGAGCATTTCAGACGGAGGGTGAATACAGAGATATTCAGACAGACAGGAAGAGAAAAATAATGTGTTTTTGAACATTAATGCATGTAAACATGTTCCAGTAGAAACCCAAAAATACAAGTATGAACCTGAAAATGTGCAGAATACGGGACCTTTAAAGAAAAGCCCTAATAATTAAAACTGAAACCTTTGCATTTACAGTTATTGCACCTTTCAGTCAGAAGTAAAGAATCATATCTTCCATTTGTTACGATAATAAATGTGGAACCCAGATTGACGACAGGGATGGCGTGGGTCGCTTAGCAGTCCTTGAACGTCATCAGGTTTGCAGCTGACCTGCTGCTCCTTTAAACAACTGTAGAGAGTCATCTTGTTGTGGTTTCTCGCTCTATAAAGTTTGATGGTGTTAATGGATGAGACGCGTTGTTAGTGCGACCGCAGATGTCATCTGCCGTCACATGCGGAGCGGCATTACGCAGTCTTTGTCACAATCCTCCTGACCTTGTTTTTCACGTTGCTGTCGTCTGTGTTTTACCCTCATCCTCAGATCACCAGCACAAGGGACATGGAGGCCGTCACGTTCAAGAAGCTGGTGAAGGGACACGCCTACTCGGTGACTGGCGTGGACGAGGTGAGCGAAATCTCTCGGCCAACACGGCACAACAGTTTTGCAACCAAAACAGATGCAACAATTTCAGAAGTACAGTATGAAGTGTAAGAAAACATCAAATCACAGCTGAATGAACCCTTATTTTTCACCCTTTAAACGCACATTGACTTAATGGAAGCTTTCTTTTTGAGAAGAATGAGCCACGAGAAAATTAGACGCACCATTTATCAGCAAAAACGTTTGCTTTAAAAGGTATAATATGTAACATTTCTGCATTCAGATGTCTACAAAAACAAACAACTAGATCTATATCTACATCAGCTCGTGCAAAACGCAGCCGCTCGTCTCCTGAGTGGCGAAACAAAGCGTGACCACATTGCACCAGTCTTGGCCTCGCTACACTGGCTCCCTGTCTGCTTCAGGACTGATTTTAAACTTTTGTAATTTGTTTTTTAAAGCTTTAAATAAATGTAACTGAACTTTTACATTGTCACGCTCCAGCCAGAGCGCTGAGGTAGGCAGATCAAATGCTGCTGGAAGTCCCCAGTACCAGAGGGGGCGGAGCCTTTGCGGCGGCTGCCCCTAGAGGTTTTTGAGTCCTTATTGAAGACCCTCCTGTTCTCAGGTGTTTTGTTCAAATTCAGGCTGAGCATGACACCTGTCTACTGTGTTTTATCTACATTTTTTATTCTCATTGTATCTCTCTCTCTGGCTCTCTCTCTCTCTCGCCCGTCTTGAAATCGTGTCTGTTGATTGACTTTAATCACGCTGCTTCTATCGCGTCTATCGCTTCCGGTTTGAACACGGCATTGGGCAGCGACGATGGTGATGTGCATTCTTCTTCCTGTCGTGCACCGTAAGAGCCTGGTGTCACAGAGACTGTACATGCTAGAGTGTTGTACCGCAGGCTTGTGCCCAGCTGGTCAAACAATATGACAGATGTGACATGATCATGGCATTGACAGATAACAAGTTACACATGACTGACCGTGTGCATGTGTGAATGTTTCCTCGCCTTCAGGTGGTGTACAGAGGGAACATGACCAAGCTGGTTCGCATCAGGAACCCCTGGGGGGAAGTGGAGTGGACCGGAGCCTGGAGCGACAAGTAGGATTCGACTTTACACTCACTGCGCTGCAAAAACACCCCACACACTTCATTTAATGCTGTTTCAGGATGTCTTCGCCCAGATAACAACACTGCTCTGGAGGAAACTGAATCTTATAATAGTTTAATTTTGCATTGAAGTGCTAATGTTTACCTCCTGCCTTCAAACTGGATCAGATACGTAGGATGACAAACTGCTGTTACATGTATTTGCAGCATGTTAAATGAGTTCCCAAAGCCTTTACCACCCGTTCACTCTGATCCAAGAAAGACAAACTGGGTGGGAGCGTTGGGAAGGAGAGTCAGACTGTGGAGAAATGCACTGGGTTACATAATATAACCCCACGGTTATGAAAGTGCAAATACCAGACATTCCCCCCTCAGCTAACATTATGTCACAGTCCGATAACACAGTCTTGATAATTTGCAACACTTCACACATTGAAATGGGCTTGAAACTTCACCTGTTGAATGTCAGTGGAAAGATTCAAAGATACACAACCACCCACATAACTTCCAGTTATTCTGGAGATCAGTGACATTAAGGTGATTTCTGAATCATATGTGGCTTTACAGTACAAGTGTAGTTTTATTTTTGCTGTACAGTCATGTCTGTTCATCCTCAGCTCCAGAGAGTGGGAAAGCGTGGATCGCTCCGTCAGGAGTCGGCTGCAAAACCGCAGCGAGGACGGTGAATTCTGGTGAGTCTTTTTGTGCACATGGACTCTCATCTTTTTTTTTAAAGCTGTGTGAAAGCAGGTGTTTGTTTTCCTTTGGGCAGCTGAAGGTAAATCACTGATGATGCAACCCGACCCCCCCAAAGACTTTTCCACCTACTGTGGTTTAACCCTTGTGCATCACCGGGGACGATATGAGCTTTTTAATTTTCAATCTGTAATAAACTGTGAATCCAAAATACACTCAGACCCTAAAAGAGAAAAACAACCCCACTGAAACCACATTTTTTGATCCCATGCTCACTACAGAATAAAAACCATATATTCTATTATATCAGGCTCTCAATCTTTAAAATTGTAGTGTTTACTATTTTCCACCAGTTTGATCTTATTCCCATGCATTTCCCTGGTTTCCACTCTGGTTATCATGGGGCACTGCAGTGTTGAATGCAATGCATCAAATCATGATAATAAAAAATTAAAAAATAAATAGAAAATCCCCCTAGCATTTAGTTTACAGTTGATAATAACAAAACATATTGAATCGTATAAATGTGACGAGTAGCTGGATGTACGTACGGTATAAACTGTTTTATAGGTTTAGTATTTAATTTGGTGATAACTGTGCGAGGGTCGGGGAAACTTTCCATTCATGTAAATGTTTAAATGTTTCTAATTGTGAATTTATTTTATCATTGTGTGTCCAATTTTTTCATGAAATGAACAAATAAATACAAATACAGATACAAAAAATAATTACATTTTTGTGTTTATTTCATAAAATATGGCATTTAAAGGGTTAAAATTCAGAAAATTAATGAATATGAAAGCGGAAAATATTATTAATTTACAGTATTTTTATAGAAGTTTTAGGAAGGGGACATTTTTAAAGGGTTAAAGTTTTTTGAGGGTTTTTCTCATTAATGGAACAAATACGCTTTAGTTTTTTCTTTCTGGGATTTTTTTTGGCCTTTTCATGCCTTTTATTTTGATAGGACAGCAGTAGGTTGACAGGAAATTGGACCAGTGGACCAATTGGGTTACAGTGTCAAGGACTTTCAGCCTCTGTATATGGGGCACCTGCTCTTTTAGCGTTATTTAGCGTTATTACGTTTTTTTACTTGTTTTATGTATATATTTGTTACATTTTAGTTTACCCTTTGCTTGCCACACACGCCGAGTGTGTTTTCTAACTTTTCCCTTGAATTGCCCCCCGGGGACAAATAAAGTTTTTTGAATTTGAATTTGAATTGAACCCCTGAGCCACCGGGTGCCCCACATATGGAAGTTTATTTTGGTTTATTTCCTTCTGTTTACATGTAACTATAAAAATAATAACTTCCATTTTGAGCCAACAGAGCTGTACGATTGGATACTCCAAAGACAAAACACCACTCACACTAGAACGTCTCTGTTTCCTTTTGTAATGTCTGTGATTTATCGAGGTTCTCCGCGGCGGCGACAGTATATGTTTGAAATGTCAGCATCATTAGTCATCTGCGCTGAAACAAGGTTCAACGCCCGGACTTTGTCCTAACACTGCGTCTATCTCCGTCCCTAAGGATGTCGTTCAGTGACTTCCTGCGCGAGTTCAACCGTCTGGAGCTTTGCAACCTGACGGCTGACGCCCTGCAGAACACCCAGCTGAAGAAATGGAGCTCCTCGCTCTATCAGGGAGAGTGGAGGAGGGGCAGCACTGCCGGAGGCTGCAGGAACTTCCCAGGTATGGGCTGTGAGGCAGCGGATGGGAGAAACGGGTAGAAGGGACGAGGCATCACGTATGATAGAGGAGCTTTTCCAGAATGCCTAGTGTCATTTTCTCTACAAACTAAAGAATGACCTGCTTTAAAATACATTTATACATAGAAATGCTCCATCATGACATCAAGACATGCAATGAATAGGAGTCTTTTCTCGATCTACTGTAACCTTGACAACCTAAATTGTGTTATATTTTAAATAACAGCGTTTTTCCAATGGATTCCCAAAGACAGAATTAAAGTTAAAAAAAAACCCTGAAGCAATCTGACCTCTTCACCTCTTCTTCCCAGCAACCTTTTGGCTGAACCCTCAGTTCAAGATTGCGCTGCAGCACCCGGATGCTCCCGGGAAATCGGACTGCAGCTTCCTGGTCGGCCTCATGCAGAAGGACCGCAGGAAGAAAAGGCGGGAGGGCAAAGACATGGAGACAATCGGGTTTGCTGTCTATGAGGTTAGCAACAAACGCTGTTTTGTAAATCTTAAGGCTGAAACACGGTCGCGAGCGCTTTGAGCTAGGTGAGCCAGGCGTGGTCTGCGTTGGCGTACGTGTGTGGACCGCGTTACTGTCCTTTATCTTGAAGTTACAGCCTTTTTACTGCAGGAACTTAACAAAACGTAAGCTGTTTTTTAATTTACTGTAACTTTATGAACCTTTTTGAGTGTTTGCTACTCTATTCTTCCCATGGTTTTCACTGTATTTCACAACCCAGGACATTTCCAACACAACATAAAACATTAACTTGACCGATGCGATGCTATGATACGCGTTGCCTCTGTAAGTTCTGCGACTTTTTGTCATCGCAGCCACAAATTCCATCCGTCTTCGCCCAAGCAGCGCTCGAACGACTCTAAATGAGTTGGCACTGAGTTTGAAAGTAGCGTAATGAATAACAGATGTAAAAAATATGTCACCGGCCTCCTGTTTTCCAACGCGTTTGTGACATTGAACATGACACACCAGAAAAGAAACGGAAACCGAAAAACATACTCGCTCACTGACTATGGTAAAGGAGTCTATCACACATTTTTAGCGGGTTTTCCTGTGTTTAAGAGAAATATAGGTACTAATTTGGGTGGAAGAAAGGTATATGTTTAGTTCAATTCCTGCACATTGTGATTGATTCATCATGGTAATTATTTAATTCCTCTCTCTCTTCATCCTTTACAGGTTCCAAACGAGGTAAGTTTTCCCTCTCTCCACTTTTTCTCTATTCAAGAACAACCAACAGTTGTCGAATGCCATCCTGATGATCCCAATTAACTCTTTGACAAGATTCTTGAAAACCTCTTTCCTCTCAGATGGCGGGCAGGTCAGGCGTCCACCTGAAGCGAGACTTTTTCCTCACCCACGCCTCCAGCGCTCGCTCAGAGCTCTTCATCAACCTGAGGGAGGTCAGCTCGCGGTTGCGGCTGCCGGCCGGGGAGTACATCATCGTCCCCTCCACCTTCGAGCCGCACAAAGAGGCCGACTTTTGCCTCAGAGTTTTCTCTGAGAAGCCCGCCGACTCAGAGTGAGTGGCTGTGACGTGTGAGGGATCTGGGAGGGGGTGGAGAAGATGACCTACAAAATAATTTTCATGTCTTTCTTCGTTTTTAGGGCCAGTGTTACTCAGTGCCGTCAGTGTAATAATGTCTCATCTTGTATAAATGCAATGAATGTGCAGAAAAGAAACACGTTTAAAGGTCCTGTATCATGCTCGTTTTCAGGTTCACACTTATGTTGGTTTCTACTAGAACATGTTTTCATGCTTTAATGCTCCAAAAACACATTATTCTTCTCCTCCTGTCTGTCTGAATATACCTGTATTCACCCTCTGTCTGAAACGCTCCGTTTTAGCGCCTGTCTCTTTAAGACCCCCTCCTGAAAAATACCAGTCTGCTCTGATCGGTCAGAGTTTCTGGGTCTTCCTCGTCTGCACTCTCTGCGTCTCTGCACCGTCATTGCAGCCGGGGAATGACTGTAACGTCACTGTAGCCTCACTTTCTGCCTATTTATAATATAGTTGTGACATCACAGCTGTACAGGAAGTCCAAACGGCTCGTTTAAAGACACTGACGCTGTGTGCGTTTCTCTGTGGCTTGAGCGTTTTGCTACTTTCACAGTATTTATATAGCACCTCCACCTGCATTGTAATAAAAAAGGGCATAGGAATAACATTTAATAACATAAGAAGAAGAAATACATCATGATGAAGTATGTAACTAAATGTTTTTTCTTTCCTCGTCAGGGAGCTTGATGATGACGTTATAGCAGAGCTTCCAACAGAGGTGAGTGGATGCAACTACTCGACTACAACATCTGGCTTCTGATGATGTGTGGAAAGAAACCAACTTAAAAAAACATTTGTGTTTGTGTTTCAGACTGAGCTGGATGAAAGCCAGATCGACGCCGGCTTCAAGAGTCTCTTCAGACAGCTGGCAGGGCCGGTAAGGACGCCAGGGGAAGTGGTTCATGAGTTGCACACACGTCGTATTCGAATGATTTGACCTTCTCCGTTTGCCCCGACAGGACATGGAGATCAGCATCACAGAGCTGCAAACCATCCTGAACAGGATCATCAGCAAACGTCAGTAACGGCCGCAATTATCGCTCATAACATTACGGGATTAGTCGAACACGTTCTTCAATATAGTGTTAAATGTGTTATTGTTCTCTCTTTTTGTCTGACTTTGTCACGCTAACAGATAAAGACCTGAAGACAGACGGCTTCACACAAGAAGCTTGTCGCAGTATGATAAGCCTCATGGACGTATCCTTGAAACGGACTGGCCTTTGTTGGATAGAACATAAATATTATAGGGGAAAAAGCATTCTTTGGATTTCTTAAAGGACTACTCCGTCGATTCAGCGTCAAAACAGACACATTAGAAGCAGAGATATCGTCTTTTGATTCCTTGCATTCTTCGTCCTTGTGAAAACCTGGAGCCTACATTACCAACAATGCAACTCAGTATTACTTTAGTGGATTTATCAGACTTGGGGGAACAACTAAGGCCCGTAAACATGCTTTGACCTGTGAAGCCGGGTCCCCTTGTAAAGTTGGCTGCTTCTTCTTTTACGTCTGTTCAATGATTACGTGTATTGGGTGGTTGACAGAAGTCACCGTTGTAACTTAACTTCTTGGCTCAGACGGACGGCAGTGGAAAGTTGGGTCTGACGGAGTTTCATGTACTCTGGGAAAAGGTTAAACGATACCTGGTGAGATTAAACACTGATGGGTCACACTGTGAAAGCAGGCTTTATCGATTCTGCCTCTTGCGTCAGCACGTTATTTATTTTGACATCTGACCAGGGGACTGCTTTATATGGAAGCCTGTTTACACCAATGTGATCATGAAAGTCATTATACTGAGGAACTGTCTTAAAAATAATGAGGAACTTTCTAATAAATGATGAAGAACTTTCTTAATTAAAATGAGGAACTTTCTTATAAATAATGAGAAATTTTCTTAATTAAAATGAGGAACTTTCTTATAAATAATGAGGAACTTTCTTATAAATAATGAGAAACTTTCTTAATTAAAATGAGGAACTTTCTTATAAATAATGAGAAACTTTCTTAATTAAAATGAGGAACTTTCTTGAAATAATGAGAAATCGTTCTCAAAATGAGTTACTTTGTCACAATAATGAGTTAGTTTGTCGCAATAATGAGTTAGTTTCTCAAAAATAATGAGTTAGTTTGTTAAAATAATGAGTTAGTTTGTTAAAATGATGTTAGTTTGTCACAATAATGAGTTAGTTTGTCGCAATAATGAGTTAGTTTCTCAAAAATAATGAGTTAGTTTGTTAAAATAATGAGTTAGTTTGTTAAAATGATGTTAGTTTGTCACAATAATGAGTTAATTTGTTAAAATAATGAGTTAGTTTGTTAAAATAATGAGTTAGTTTGTTAAAATAATGAGTTAGTTTGTTTAAATAATGAGTTAATTTGTCAAAATAATGAGTTAGTTTGTTTAAATAATGAGTTAGTTTGTCAAAATAAGGTGAAACCTTTTTAAAATAATGACTCAGTATCTCAAATGAAAGACCGGATTTGAATTCACTCGTCTAAATTCTTGTTTTACTGTGCCTTATTTCCTGTTTGTCTTCACTCTGTCTGTTTACCCCTTTCCTCCGTGTCCCCGTCCTGCTTCAGACCATTTTCAGGCAGTTTGACTTGGACAAATCGGGCACCATGAGCTCCTATGAGATGAGGATGGCTCTCGAATCTGCAGGTACACTTCCTTTTCACTTCAAATGCAAGATAAAGGAAAGATTTTAAAGAACGTTCCCTCCTGGATATGGGGACAAACATCTTTTATTCTGACACTTTGATTTCCCTGCTTGTCTTCTCACTGCCAGGTTTCAAGCTGACCAACCAACTGTTCCAGCTGATCATCCTGCGCTACACGGAGGCTGACATGTCCGTCGACTTTGACAACTTTGTCACCTGTCTGGTCCGACTGGAGACCATGTTCAGTGAGTCATTTTACTGCTCAGTGTTTCAAAGAAAGGGTTCACATACATGTCTGGGGTTTTGTTAAAATACAACAAGCGTGAAACTTGTTATCACCACAGAAAAAAGTCATTTATACCATTTGTAATTGCAAATAAATAAAACACAGTACATGTCTGCGTGGTTACAGGGATTCGTGCATTAAAAAAATACAACCTACTGAACCAGAATAGAAGTTTAAATACTATCATTGTTTCTATCTCTGCAGAAACCTTTAACACCATGGATACCGATAAAGATGGGTTCATGAGCCTCAACTTCACTCAGGTACGGGCACAACACAATGCTCCCACTCACCCAAAAGTTGGACATTTACTCCCCATCTCTGTGCGTAAAGTACCTGTGATTTGTTCATAATTAGCATCCCCTAATTCACACGCTCTCTTTGTTCTACAGTGGCTAACCCTGACCATGTTTGCCTAAAGATGAGTGGACTTCTCTGTAAATGTTGCACTGCATCCTGCTCCAGCTCCAGTACGTGTTGTTTCTCAGAAGTGCCTTTTTTCCTCCACCAGTTCGTCCTCTCGCTGTTGAGGCCCTCTGATGCTGAAAGACTGTAAAAAATTCATCTTTACAGTGCCTCCATTGTAAACGTGTGCCAGTCCTTTTTATTTGTCACTCTGCCATCGCAGTGACTTTGAGCCGCAACGTTATTTTAGCTGTACAATCATTTATTGGTGGCGGAAAAAATATCGCTTCAACATCAGTGGGTGGAGAAAAAAAAGCTCCACATTTTTGTGGTGATATTTAGCGTGATTGGTTGAATTGGCTTCGCCCCATGTAAAGAGGCTAAAGGCCCTCAAGGCAGCGGACGCAGGTTCGACTCCAACCTGCGGCCCTTGATGCACGCCCCCCCCCTCACCCTATTTCCTTTCTTTCCTTTCTAATAAAAAGGCTGGAAAACTGCCCCAAAAAGATCCAAAAAAAATAGAGGGGAACAATGTTATTAATTCTCAGGATTTAGTTGGCCACTACCATATTTGGCATATTATCAGTAGCATCCCTGAGCTAGTTTACTCTTCTCTATTTCCCAAATAGTCTTGTTTGGTCAACTTTTAGTAAAGTTAAAGGGCACTCCAGTATTTTTACACAGTCTCCTTGCAGCCTCAAATGAAAGACGCTATCCCGGTGCATCATGGGAAATGTAGGAAAAGTCAGGATACCTCCACCTCTGTTGGTTTGAATCTGTTTTTATAAAACAATCACAGCCCGAGTCCAGGTTGCACTGAAACTCAACCAATATGATTGTGTACGCTCTAAAACAAACTTCAGTCTGTGAGTGCTGCCTCCTTTAGGCAGCTCAACTGGGAGATTTCAAGTCAGTCAATAGTTTAGATTTTATTTTCTGGCATTTTTATTGGGAGATAGCTATTAATCATCACTCATTAATGATTTACACATAGTGAGCACTAGATTTTGGGGGGGGGGGGGATAATACCTCTTGACATATCTTTAACTAAATCAATTCATTGAAAAGTGGAAACAATCCTGTGTCTAGTCCACCAAGAGTTAATGTACTTGAGGACAATCTGCAAAATGCTCCTCTCCGAGTGTTGTATTTGTGAAAAGTTTTGAGCCTTCTGTCAGTTATTACGCTCTCGGTGCCGGATGTGGTCGATACGGAGAACTGCTGAGTGTGCCGGCTTGTTCTCCAGCCAACTCTTGAATGCCACACACATCATGTATCTCTACTCTGCCTTCATAGCATCGTGCCGGCCTGATGTGTTCTGTTTCCATCTCGTGCCAAACGTTGGTTTCACCTCAGCATCAAGAGTCCACTTGTGGAGCTTTACGGGGCCCCGCAGTGAGACAAAGGTGGTGTGTTGTATCATAGAGAATGTGTTGCGTCATGTTTCTTTCAACCTGTTTAGCTTCGAGACTTACTTATAGTTATGCATGGCACTTTTTACTGATTGTTTTGCGAAATATAGAATAGCTTTTATAATCTGGGTTGTAACTGTATGTCGTGTGTAAAGAAAAAGGGGTGCGTCAGCCTTGTTTAATCTGGCCTTTCAAAGGGAACAAGAACACGTCGATACTTTAGGTGAAGGTAAACTATTATGCAAGGTGGATGGCTTGTATGCATGCAGTGTGAAATGTGATATATTGTCTGCCTGTATAATTTCTGTTCAACCAGGGGAGCAAGTGTTTTATCTGAAGCGTTTTATTCCAAAATAACGACGTCACTTTTGTGGGAAAGAAATCTTTTAAGTATAGAGGGTCTACATGTAAAGAGTTATACTTCTTATCAAGCAAAGTGTTTCAAATGCCAAATAGAGTTCGTACTGCCAATTATTTTTGCTTTCTGTAAATGGAAGAATTGAATTTGACACATTAAATCAAAACGTGACAGCAAAACCCTTAGATTTATATAACACGCCTACAATGCCAGCGTTCATGTCCTCCGTTTTTGCCACGTAATGCTTATGTAACATTAGCTAATGTTTACAAAGGTAACTTCATGCAATGCATTTGGTTTACTGTGTAGCATCTCTGTGAAATACACGATATGAAAATAAACATTTTCATGAGTCTCTGAATAATCGGTTTATATTCTTTTATGAAATCGCACAAATCACACGAATGTTACTTGTCATTGTAATCGTGTAACTGGTGAGTGGGTCAGGTCTCCTGGGAGAAGTGAAGTAACGCTTTATGGCACTGCTTGTGATTTTGGTGAAACTGGAGCATATTTTTATGGTTTTCTTTTGGCTAATGGCTAACCACTGCTAACTGTGGCTGCCGTCAGCTAGCTTGCTAGGTTAAAAATTCACAATAGAGAGAATCGTAATGGATCTTGTTTGCAATTGGATGTTTCCTGTCAACAGCTTTACGGGGATTTTTTTTACTGCAGCACCAAGTGCAAGTGACCACTGGAGAAACTGGCTTCAACGCTGAGCTCCAGTTAAAAAGTCGGAAAACCGTTATATTATTTATTATTTAACAGGTTAGCCATCGTTAGCATCTGAAAACGATGCATTACGCTGTATTTTGGGCTTACAAACATTGTAGCAACATGACCACAGATGAAAGATGGACACTACTGTTACTGTTACACATTACACGATTATTTAATGAGACACAAATGTGACAGAAGTGCAAATAAACAATGTATTCCAGCAGCTTTAACTACTGCTGATGCTGGACGCCGCCATGTTGGATTTTGAGATTTGGGCTCTCAGAAAACCCCGACTGGGTTCAACTGGAAAGTAGCACTCCGACGGGATTTTAGTCGTTAGCGAGAAATGTCGGACTGTAAGTACATTAGCTTTGATATGTTGTACCTGCTCGATCTTTGGTTGTGTTAGCAAAGTTGTCAACTCGCTACTTTTTGATCAAGAGTAATGTAATCATAACAAATGCACGTGTGCGGCTGTCCATATTTACGACCGCGTGTATGAATGAATTCCACGTGAAACGGAAAAATACAAAAAAGGCTCCCCTCCACGCCCCAAAGAACAACGCGAACAAACTTAATATAGTAATAAATAGTACCTTTAGTAACAACATTCATATGAAAAAACAAGCACAGTAAAGTCCACTCATGTACACAGTTCAACAACATCATAGAATCAAGATCTTTACAGGAGATTTTTGCTCATTGTTAAGTTAAATTGCAGACATTATACAAGCTGATCACATTTTAAGTTAGAACAAATACATCTCATTTAAAACCATACAAAATAAAACGTTTTTCATCTGGAGCCGCTCCGTAGAGGAATGCAAGGTGTCAGACGAGACACGGTGGTCTAAGTGATTATTCAGAAGGACTTCAATGTTATCATCTTTGACCTAAGACTAAAAAACAGCCCAACTGCTCACCTCAATAATAAACTTTCTTTGGCATAATGACATTAAATATCAACCACTTTAAGTTACTCCTTCAGTCACACCAAAAGGCTCAACTCTTGCTTCTGACTTGCACGCCGTCTCTTAGGCGTAGTTGTTGTTGTGCTCAATCCTGGTCACCATGGTGGAAATCAGCCGCTCCAGCTGCTCGGCTCGCTGCTTCCCCGTTTGAAGGACCTCCTCGTGATTGGCCTTCTCTTCGCTGTCGTAGTCTGTCACCGCCTGGTTGGTGATCAACGAGAGGGCGAAGACGCGCATGCCGCAGTGACGCGCGACGATCACCTCGGGGACTGTGCTCATGCCTGGCGAGGAAAAGAGGGAATTGAAAGTAAATACAAAAGCTACCAGGATAGATTTAAGGGAGATCAAACATATAAACTTTAAACTCACCAACAGCATCAGCGCCCAGTTTGTGCAGCATACGGCACTCGGCGACGGTCTCGAATGAGGGCCCGCCTAGAATGCAGTAGACGCCCTCCTGCAGGAAGTCTCCGTAGCCGAGCTCCTGTCCAATGTCCATCGCCATCTGCTGGAGCTCTCTGTCGTAGGCGTCAGACATGCAGGGGAAACGCACACCGAACCTGCGAAAGGAAGAGACGTAGAGGGACAGGTGGAAGGTTTAGCTGGGGCGAGAGCCAGAGGAGATATTGCTGAATGTCCGCATCCAATCTGAACCGTTGTCCTACCTCTCGTCGTTGGGACCAGCCAGCGGATTGATGCCAGCGAAGCCCGGCATGTTGAGGTGGTCTTTGATGATCATGACGTCACCCACTTTAAAGTCCTGATTGAGGCCTCCGGCTGCGTTGGTCAGCATCACCGTCTGCACGCCGAGCAGCTTGAAGATGCGCATGGGCAGCGTAATCTGGAAACACACATAGACGTTATATAACCATTCAGAGGGAACTTTGCTCTCTCTGCAACATTCTTTAAAGGCCACGCATTTACTGGCAGTTTTGCTCTTCCGTTCAAAGGGTTCAAACACGCTCTGATCAAAACTTGTCACAGCACACGCACCTTCTGGATTGGGTAGCCCTCGTACAAGTGGAAGCGCCCCTGCATGCAAACGCACGGCCTCCCCTTCAAAGTGCCGAACACCAGCCGACCGGCGTGTCCATGCACTGCAGGAAAAAACAATACGGGTCTGTCAATATGAAAAGTATATGAGAAAAACCAAAACAGCAGCTGAGAGGGTTGTCGTTAAACTCACCGGTGCTCTGTGGAAAATCGGGGATGTCCTTGTAGTTGAAGGCTACCTGGTCCTTCAACATGTCGGCCAGGCCTCCGAGCCCGGAGCCACACACGATGCCCACCGTGGGTCGCACGTCTGTCTGGGCCAACAGCCAATCGGCAGTGGCCTTGCAGTCCTCGTATGTGTACCTGGATGACATGAAAAGAGAGTCCGAGGTCAGCATGACTGTGAAAATGTTCTCATTCACCTCTGGCCTCAACGCCTGATTCAGTAAGTATCATGTGATGTGCTCATTATAACCAGATTACAGCGTAAGAGGCTTTTTTTCTGGGCAGCAGGTCTGATCTGAGAACTGATACTTATAAGGAGATGACTTGACTCTCTCACACACACACACATTCCTGCAATCACAGCTGCATCACGCCTCTCATGCTCTTCACCGCAGACACACACACACACACACACACCACTTTTTTTGTCTGTTGAGTTGATAACACTCACAAATTCCTTTGATCAATCTGTTAAATACCTTTCACATGATAAACTTCTTTCTCCCCCATTCAAGCATGAGTCAGTGGACCCACAAGACTGTGCTATAAATAAATAAATATATTCATTACCACCTTAATAAGACTAGAAAGTAGCCACCCACTACCGCAGAACAGCCTCAATAAAGAATATAGATATCACTAATGGTCTAAAATGTGCTGTAAAGACTTTTTTATCTGAACCTTTGCTGCCCACAGAGCATGTGCACATTTTTGTGGGCTTCCCAAAGCCAAACCTTCCCGGTATATTGTTTTTTCCTACAGTCCCAAGACGCCCATGAAGGGGCCATGTGCCCAGCTGCATGGGCAGCTTAAAGTACAGTGTGTTTAAAATTGTACTCACCCTTTGTTGGCTTCTGGAAACATCGCGGAAGATTAAATAAGTGTCTCAAGACTAAAGAAAAATTAGTAAGTGTGCACTTTTTTTTTTAAAAGCGCAGAAAATCTAGTTCCAAAGCGTCAAAAAAATGTTGAATCAGAGCCCAGTTGTAAAAATATCAATTATTATTATAATATAAATATATAAAAGTAAATCTTCTCTTGGGTTTTTCTGGTTTGGAGTCCAGTTAAAGTCTTCAGCTCTTCTTTCTTGTCTGTGGAGAGAAGCCGCAGTCTCCGGGTTTATTATAGGCACAGAGCACCCCCCCCCCCCCCCGCCTCTTCACTGCACAAAATGACACGCGTGGATGCTGCAACCTCATTGGCTGTGAGGACACACCTTCAGAAAAGCATGAGAAGAGGAAATATTGTGTGTGTGTGTGTTTTCTGATCCACAGCCTCCTTCCCAGCAGCCCTGGTGTTCGGCCACTTCACATCCAGTTATCTGCTTGCGTCAACAGAAGTTTATTGCAACATCCGTTCAGCAATGATTAATCGGCCCTTTTATTGATCAACACCCGCAGGAATCTTCCCAAACGTGATGATGTGCATTTTCATTGTGACTTTGTTTTGTTTTGAACATCACAGGTCTGATGTGTTCACGTGATCTTCTCACCATCAGTGGTTCCATCAGTTAGTGTTTTCATGCATTGACTGGGACATCCAGTACATCAGCACATATACCACTTACTGAGTACAGTGAGTATTGTGCTGGAGTGCAATTTTCAGTTATTTAATGCAACTTTATACCTCTACTCCTTTACCTTTCACTATGTCTATAAGAGATGGACCATTCAATCATTTAATCCCCATTCAAGTTAGCCGGAGCCCTAAACCACAAGTAGTTTGTTATTACTGCCACTCACATCATTGATCATATTTACCACCATAATTATTATTATTATCATTCTTATTCTATCACCTTAGCTGTACTTGTTTCTACTGTTCTGCTATATTAGTAAGTGCCATAACATATAAGTCATATTCACATTACTATAAATATTATTATAGTTACTGTTACTTTTTTGGTTGCTTGCATCTCTGGGACTGTCTCTCTGTCTGTCTTTGTGTCTGTCTTTGTCTCTGTCTGTCTCTCTGTCCGTCTTTGTGCCCGTCTTTGTCTCTGTCTGTCTCTCTGTCTGTCTCTCTGTCCGTCTTTGTGTCTGTCTTTGTCTCTGTCTGTCTCTCTGTCTGTCTCTCTGTCTGTCTTTGTTTCTGTCTTTGTGTCTGTCTGTCTCTCTGTCTGTCTTTGTGTCTGTCTTTGTCTCTGTCTGTCTCTCTGTCTGTCTTTGTGTCTGTCTTTGTGTCTGTCTGTCTCTCTGTCTGTCTTTGTGTCTGTCTTTGTTTCTGTCTGTCTCTCTGTCTGTCTCTCTGTCTGTCTTTGTTTCTGTCTTTGTGTCTGTCTGTCTCTTTTCTCTCTCGCTCTCAGATGTCCGTCCTCGATAGAGCTTGGTCTGTTCGACCTTCTTGCATGTTAAAGGGAAGGTTTTCGTTGTGTGCACAAGATTGCTGGTTTAATACTGTATGTAATAGCTACAATTATTAGTAGCATAGACCCCACATGCTCTGGTCTCAGACGATCTATATAACGAAACTTCTACACCACGTTGCATGATCCACCTTTGAAACATTTTTTACAATGTTTACACACAGTTCTTAAGACATGTTATCTTTTGATTACATCCTCGTGTGTGTTTTTGCTATTGTTGCCGGTAAGGCTTAATAATTCAGTAACACACCCTGTTTGGAGCATGTGTGTTGTAAATGAGGCAGTTTACAACCCATTAAGTTGTAAATAAACACCACGTTCTTTTGACTGAGTCATTGACTGAGGAATTGTATTATTTTATTATTTCCATACACACACACACACACACACACACACACACACACACACACACACACACACACACACACACACACACACACACACACACACACACACACACACACACACACACACACACACACACACGCTGTCACCTGGACTGAATGTCCAGTAATCAATTTTGCGTAATAAACGTGAAACGGAACAAGACATTCAGCAGCCAAGCGAGCCAAGTGTGAAAAAACACACATTAGTACATTCTGTTAGTGGTGGAAGAAGTATTCAAATCCTTTACTTGTGTAAAAGGATCAATACCACAGTGCGAAGATACTATTATACCTGTCCTATACGCCATCAGGGCTTCATTTCGGCACCTCCTTTGCGACTATTAAAATCGTCATATTTTGAAATATTTAATATCTCTTCCGTCATTCTTTTACTTTTACGTGAAGTTAATTGCTCCTTTGCCTATTTTGGATGCATTTAAAACGTTCTTTTAAAAAGTGAGAGATGTCAATCACACAGGTCACGCAGTGGCGGCTTAAAGTGAAATTCGGGGCATAAAATCATCCTATGGTCTTTTTCAGCACTTACATACATCAAATAAGCCATCAAGACAGTTTTTTGTGCAGTAACTATTAGTTAGTTAGGAGAGTCTCTAACAGTCGGACGTGGCTAACACTGATTAGCTCGGGGAAGTACGGTGAAGGCATTAAAACATCTTTTTTAACCACTAATACTGCTCAAAATAACAGCAAACCTCTGCAGCAGCATGAGAAGAGTCCCTACACATAAAACAAAGCACCAATGGGCTCCTTCCTTTTGGATTGACTTTGGTAATCCACTTGAATGGACTTTACTATGAGAGGAGCTGGTACAGGGGCCAGTATGTAAGTCTTTAAAACACTACACTTACTACATTGTTGGTGCTTCGTTCATTCATGTCAGAAGATGCTACAATACTTTGGTTAGATATTGTGTCGTTCTTTTTAGTTTAGTTTCATCCATGCAGCACTTCAATGTTGTCTGTAACCGTTTACTTGTCTGTATCACACTGTAAGAAAATGTTTCCTCCTCTTTAACAAAAATGCAAACTATCCTTTTTTTGCATTTATGTCACCTACGGGACATCGTAGAGTGTGGGGGCGCAAAATGAGAGCACATACGTAAGAGGGTAAACTTGTGTTAATGTCACTGCAAATCCCACTGTTCACTGACAAAGATTACATAACACATTGCCCCCTACAAGAATTATATAATGTATCGTCTTGAACTGTGTTTTATTCTCAAATTAACAAAAAATACCTCTGGTGATGGTCAACCTGTAATCATAAACACACATAAGCCAATTATTGACCTTTGCCTTGGTTTACTTCTGTGGGATTACACATGTAAATAAAGACACAAGACCACCACAGGCTTGTCAAAGTCTGACACCAGCCAAAACATGCGAGCATACATGGCAACATACAGCCTGACGTCGTTGGACCTTGGGTTGTTGTTTGGCATTGACACATATGAGGACAGTCGTCAGCCTTGGTGCGTATTATGATTTCCGTTCAAGTCAACCGCCCATCTGTTTGGATTCTGTCTTCTTCATATCACTTGTTCTTTCTAAGGGCAGTTGTTAACTTTGTCTGATAAAGCGATGGCAGTCGTTGATCCAATGACCTCTTCACCCGTCTCCACCCCTTTGGCGCAGCCAATGAGTGACTGCAGCATGACGGCCCACAGTAACCTGTTAACCTGCTCCTCAGTCTTTTACAGCCAAACTGTTCTGTCAATAAAAACGTTTAGAAGGAAAGTCACAGATAAACTTCCACAGAAATCCGTCTCCATCAGCTTATTTTTTCTTTTTTTATACGTTTTTTTCACGCACTTGTATTTGCTGACATGGGTCAAGCATGGGATACGTTGTCAGCAGACCCTGCAGAAACATACCGATTTGTAATGCCATGCATCTTGACATGCATTCCGAAAAACCAATAAATCTGCCGCATCTGATTGCATTTGCAAAGCTGCCAGAGTTAACGCAAGCCAAGGTTTCTCACACGGTGAAGTCCTGACCTGAAATCATGGGGTTTAGATATGAAACAAAACATCTGGAAGGTACTGTAACTTCACGAGAAACATTTAAGGAGGAATATGCCATGTTCACGTATCACATGCCTACTGAAAGGTTGTGCCCTTGATCCTTTAGTCTCAAAACACGTAAAGCAGGGACACACCAAACCAACTTCAATTAACCTACAGCGACGAGGCAGACTGTCCAAAAAGTGGCACTTGAACACATCGCAAAGATTACAGTTAGCACGAACATTCTCGACCTGCCTAGGAGGAAATAAGTCTCCATACCAGCAGGTGGCGGTAGTCTTTGTTTATCATTCAAAAAGTGAAACAGGAAGTCCAACGGCTCGAGATATTTACCGTGCTTGAGCGAACAATTCCACAAACACTTACGAATCGTTTCTGCTAAAGAGCTTGATGGCTCTTCTCGTGCAACGGATGAACTGCAAGGGGTCGACTACATGTCAACCGTGAGGGACACAAAGCAAAAACTAGGCCTACGATGGCTCACGGACGGCCCGACTTTTATCCTTACAAAGTGCTAGACGGGTTTTTAGACGGTGACACCATTGATCACACCACACTCAGTTGGAATGAATTGTTTTTCTTCAGTTGATTATCTCATCAGTTGCAGTTGTACTGTTACCAGCACCCTTATTGATCCTGCTTAACCATCCGACTCTTTTTCCATTCCCTTATTCATTCCTGATTAATTTTCTGCATGGGAAAAAAAAGAAAGTCCACACGGGTTTTTCGTGTAAACAAAACAATATGAGTGCCACAAAAAAATGTTTTCATTAAAGCAGTTATATGCCAACATCACCACACAGACAGACCAAACAGACTTTGAAGCGGAAAATTGATGTTCTCCTTAAAAGTGCACATCCACACATGTGATTCAAGTTATTGTAGGCTGATCAGCTGTCCTCTACTGCACGTGTGCGTACAGACTTGTGGTTGATTGATATGTCTCTTCGGCTGTCTCAAGAATCAAGAGAAAAGTTCAAGAGTCCCAGTTACAATCAATCATTTGTAGTTTTTGTCACCTGTGTCTACAGTAAATTTGTCAATTTCTTTCCTCATTTATGCTACTGCGCTTTTACTTGTGTCCTCCGGTTGCATCAGCTTATGCATTCGCTGATTTAATTCAGCATTTTGTTAGGTTATAGGGATAAGGGGAAGGGATAGATTCAGGGTTAGGGGTTAGGGTTAGAGTCTAAGTAGGCCTATTTTCTGTGGAAATTGGCCCTGATTATGTAAAAATAACACACCAGGGACATAGGACCCAGAGAACATGGGTACACTCCCCTGAGGGGCTGATTAGTTGAGGAGGAGCAGGTAAGTATGGGGAGTGGGGCAGGCCAGGTGAATAAAATCAGGAGGAAGTGGAGAACAGGAAGTAGTGGCAGAGTCTGAAATGACATGAGAGTCAAGCTACGTTTATACGTGGCCGGCTATTTTTATACTAGGACAATTTGGCGTCTCCTTTTTCAAAAATCACATTGTGCACAATGGGAAAACTGGGCAATCTCCCGGTTGTCCCGATGTCCCGATGTTGGCCCCTTCTCAGAAGAGTAGCGTGGTCTTTTTGGGTGACTGTTGACATGAGAAGTAGTTTAACTGTGGCAACACAGAGCAAGGTACAGTCTCCATAGCCTATGGTCTGTTTTTATTTGACTCTGTGGCACATTTTGTTATCTTTTACTTTGCTCACCATAATATTTTTCATGTTTGCTCTTTAAGTGCTCGTCAAAAAACAAATAAAGCAGATCGTACATTTGAGCTTGTGCAAATATCCTTTTGCCCTAGACCTAAACAGAATCGTTATAGTTGTTCTGCCACTGTCCTACAAGCAAACATGCCCAGTCGGCATGATTTCCAGCATCAAGGACTGAATTCAGAACAAGACTGTGTGATTTTGACGACAGAAATAGGGAATATTTAGACTAGGAGAAAATAAATTCAAAAGGTTTCTTAAAAGCTGCTGAGCAAATGTTGCTGGGCATAACTTTCTGGTGCGGCCACATGCACAGAGGTCTTTGTGAATCTACGTTTGTTCACTGAGATTTAATTACCCTTTTTTTGACCTCTCACAACCCTTGGAATCCCTGACAAAGGGACAAAGGTTTTCTCACAGCTGCACAAAACCGATTCAAACCAACACAGAAAACACAGTCCAGATCTAAGGCTATGTTCACACTTCAGTTACAATTGACCTCTATCCTATTGTTTTGCTCATATGTGACCCATATCTGATTTGCTTCTGACAGTGCAAACAGCACAAGTCTTATTGAATCTGACATTTTCGAATCAGAATTAGGCCACTTTTAAATGTCATACTGGATCGGATACGAATGCGACCGCAATCTGAACAGCCGGGTCGCATTAAATGCCACTATGACGTCATTCTGACATCGGCTTCGGTTAATGTGTAAGGACTCTTATCATGCCACTGCAGAGGTTTGGTGTTATTTGGAGTAGTATAAGTGGTTAAAATAGCCGTTTTAATGCATTCAACTCGCCGCCCGAGGCTTATCCGTGTTAGCCGCGGCAGGCTGTTAGCGTCTCTCCGAAAATCTACGTTAATAGTTCATACACGCAAAAAATTGTCTCAATGGCTTATTTGATGACCCAATTTGCCTAAAAAGACCCTGGGAGGATTTTTCACTGGAATTTCACTTTAAGCCATAAAGTCCTACAATACCCCATGACTATACTGGTCGTTGTTGCCATGTTCGCTTCTATAAACACCGTTGTGGCATGATGTCATCAGTGATCAACTCCGCATGCGGGTCAATTAAGGAGCATGAGTCCGTAGACAGGCCCCATTATAGACCTTATGGGAACAGTCAAACAAAAAATCGGATTTGAGCAATAAATTGGAATGGTGCATTAAGACCTGCAGTGTAAGCGTAGTCCAAGTAAGCTCTGCAGAATATACAAAGCATACCTCCCTTTTAAAGGATTAAAAAAAAGACATTCTAGTCCCCACCTGGATTCTACAGCGACTTTTATCCATCATCTATGGGACACAAAAAAACAAAGGAGGTACAATGATTTCAGTGTCACTTAATGACCGGAGACAGCTGTTTGTCCTCATCTGCACTTTGGTTGGATTTGAAGTGACATGTTGTCAGCAGTCATATGAGCCGCTTTGTGATCGGATCTGTGAGGTCAATGATGTCCCGAGCGACTGCAGCATTAAGGAAAAAAAATGTTGTGCATCTCTTCTAGAAATGTTTTTCAAAATGAAAACTGCTGATGAAAAAATTGGAGTTAGGTGTAAAATGGTTAATGCGTACAGTAGCTGCAGAAGCAAATCTCAGCACTACACCTTCTTGGTAGAGCGACCTTATATGCATCAATCCTTTTATCAGTCAGTGGTGGCACGTGAGGACAGTCCAGACAGACACTGGAGTTTGTACAGATAGACTTTTTAAAGACATGTGCTTTAATCTTTGCTGTGCTTTGCAAAGGTTTCAAGCTGTTAAAAAAGTATTTAACACACTCAGAGATTGCCTTATCATGGGAATCACCCACACCAAACAGCAGAAAAGACAATCCATATCCAGTGTGACAGTACTGATCAGGGAAGGCCTAAGCATTATATTTTTGGGGAGCAGTTGCCCCGTGTAAAGAGGCTGAAGGTCCTCGAGGCAGCATCCCCGGGTTCAACTCCAACCCGCGGCCCTTTGCTGCTAGTTTCCCCCTCTCTCTCTCACCCCATTTCCTGTCTGTCCTCTGCGATAGAAGCCTGAAAAACTGCCAAAGAAAGAATCCTAAAAAAGTAAAAATAATTGGCTATATCAAATTAAAAACCTGCCGTACAACTCCACAAAACAAGAGCTCCCAGTTCCCTTTCTCTGCATTATTTAACTTAAGCTTCTCCAGAGTTCTTTACCATGTTGTTTTACTGCATTTAATCTTTTTATGCCTTTGATAAAAACAAGGTTTTGTCGCTTGGTTTCTCAGTTGATAATATTTTATTCAGAACCCAACTTTTCTAATGTAGATTTGGCTTTTAAAGACCCATTCAACCATTCAGCCGGTGTGGTTCTTCATTGGAGCATGTTTTTCTACAATCCTCATATAGACACATATTCGTACATCATCCACCCAGTTGATATTTCAAACATCTTCCCAAAAACTCCAAAAATAACATCCCGAAATGAATTTACTGTACACTCTCCTTTGTATGATTCTGTTTTAGACCGGTTTAGTGCAGCGCTCAGGAGCATTTGTGTAAATATGGTCCATGCATGTAGCAGATGTACGGCCAGCACTGCTACTAAAGTGGTTTGAGAAATAATCTGTGAAAGATTACGAGCATTGACTGACGACACTGTCTTCTTTTTCATTGGGCAAGTCACTCCTTTCACCATCCATATTCAGATATTGTTGGTTTCAGGAGGTCTATAGCAACAACCAAATCAAGATCTGCGTTAGGTGAGGACGTTGTGCTTGAACCTATGAAGGTTCTCAGTTGTTAGCTGTTGCATGACTTCTGCACATTTGATATATATTGATGCACAACCCCAAAAATGTTATAGCCATCAATGGATACCTCTGCATTTTGGATGTTAGCATCCAAGAATTGGACGGTGTTATCTTCAGAAAGGATAGATGACCAATCAGTGTTTCTCTCTCTTCACCTATGTACACTAAAATGTTTTTAGATGTGCGATTATCGAATGAATTCCTTATATTCGAAACGCAGATGCGTCACTATGATGCCTTTGGATCTTTCAGAGTCTCGTCTGAATTCTCCCTTCCTGCGGGCTCCTTTTAGTTTGTTTGAGTTGGTTTCCATTTTCAGCTCCTTGTTCTCAGTCTCAGCCCACGCCTCCTGTACATGAATCAAAGTTATTCCATCAGTTAAATTATTGTTCCTTTGGCTTTGGTTCCCAAAATAGTTGAGACGCTCAAGAATGATATGGACTTAAGTTGTTCTACCACGTGTTTCCACGTCATTCTTAGCATTTTTAGCATCAGCCTGTGTCGCTTTTATGCCATCATTGTCCTTCTGAGAGTATTTTGGACCGTAACTCAAGTCCTGGAACTCTCTTGGTTCGATTAATGCTTCTGTCGGCTGAATCCAGGATCATTTGTGTGAAGCACCTAAATGAATTGGAGTTAGGGTTATATGTTTTATTTGTTAATGAATATGGAAATGTTGTGTTTAAGTTTGTATTGCTGCTCTCAAGAGACCAAAAAAACTAAGATAAGATATGATAAAATCTCCTACAATACATGATTAAAGATAATGTCATGTGACTTTGATTGATTGATTTTATTTCACTTGTTTTAAGACAAAACAGAAACGCATTGTTTCACATTTCCTCCAAAGATTTATTAATTTTAAGATTTGAGATTAAATTTGAAACTTAAAATTAAATATTTTTAGTGCATTTTTTGGCATTGATTTCATATTTCTTAGGCAGGTGAGATTATTCTGAATATAGGGTTAGTAAAGATAAGTGTACACATACAGTATATGTGTGTCTATACCTGGATGTATATACAGTACAGTGTTTACATACATGGATGTCAGACTTTGCTCCGCAGCCATGACACTGAGACTTCCTGAGCTGTAAAACCGAAATATGACTTTACATAAAAGCAGAATCACTTGGTCTGTTGGTGTGACCCCTGCAGTAAAACATGTTACATAAAGCTTGAACATTTATGGTGAGCGCCAAATACCATCAGTGTATAACTTGCCCTTGTTAAGAGGAACCATTCCTGACCCTCCAACTATTTCATGAACAGTATTATGCAAAAGGTGCTCGTTGGTGAACCTTCAGACACGCTCCAAACTGCTTCTGCACACACTGCAAAAACATCTCTAAAGAAGGTTGCTTGTGCCATTTCCTATATTGTGTTGCCATAATTCAAAATGAATTCATATAAATTAAGTAAATAACAAAGAACAATCAAACTGGCGACAGAAAAAGATCTCTGGCAGATGTGTAACCTTGCGTGGGAAACCTGAAACAAAAGTGTCCGCTCTAAATTCCCTTTTGACATGGATATTTCAAGAAGTAAGGGAAATAGGTTTTACATAACCCCCAGATAGCTTATCTCAATAAAGATAACGCTGAGTAACCGACCATGTGACCACCAACTGCTGGGTAGAAGCAAAAGGTTGGGTTTTTAAATGACCACAGCAGTTAAATCTTTAATCTCCAGGTTACTCATGAGCACCTTAAATCCACAAAGGCCCCCATGGATATTTTCTCACATGCAGTTGAACCATCATACGAATCATCATGGGTTAAACAGTGTTTGCTTTTCCTTGCTCTGAGTGCCAGGTGGATGTCTACGCTCTGACTCAACAGTGGTTACTCAACGTCAGAAAGTGACCCACATATGTTTGTTTTATGTGTTCAAAAAATAATGTGTAAAATGTTTGAAATCTTGAAATCTCTGTATCTGATGAATTCATCTTTTAGTACCTGGTTCAAATCAACTCCTTGAACATTAATGCTGCTCTTTGCACATACGGTAAATGTGAAAGGGCTCCGGATTTACCACAGGCACATTCCACACGCACGTCTGCGGCTGTAAAGGTTTGCATCGGTGGAACATCGTGGCTGCATGTGAAAACTGGATCATGAGGTCTCATTTTCAAGGACTCTTGAAATGCTTCCTTATTCGCCCGGTGCAGGTTAGGGTGGGAAACCATGCCTGGAAGATTATTACCTAGAACTTCATAGAAAACCTTAGTTCCAGTACAACTACAACTGATTACATTAGCAAGTTGGTCTCTGTAGCTACTATCCCTTCCTACACTCGGACCAATTCCAATTTTGTTAAAATGTCTTGTGTGGTCAGAGTTATGTAACAGATGGCCCACATGAGGCTGTTTGTCTTCTCGGGTCTGTGTGCCAAGTTGGGGAGCTTCCACCAATGATCAGATGAGGCAATGCAGGTCAGAGAGTAAGAAGTAACTTAATGGAGATGAGAAGGTTTTAGAGAGGGGATACATTTAGTGGCAGACCCAAAAACTGCATAAATCACTTCCTGTGAGAATGTGTGTCCCTGTAACTTGTCCCTGTCCATATTTACCAAAGTTACTATTGATGATCTGGAGTAGGGCTGCAGCTATACAGTATTCTACCCATTATTCCTTGGATTAATCGAGTAATCCGATACATTTTTTTTTATTTAGCGTTTATTTCGCGTGAGACTGATAAGGTAGGTGACGTTATCTTTAACCTTGTAATGCAAAACTGAACAAAGAGGCACTCACAAAGACAGCTACGCATTCTCTTCCTGTTTTTAACATCTGCAGTCACTACGCCAACCGCAGACGCACTCGGCAGTTAACGGGTCACTCGTTAGACCGAAACAGCGCTCGGTGAAGTGTTAACAACGGGCTGTTGTGGTATGCCAGGTCTAGTTTGCAGTGCAGACATTGCGCCTTGTTGGCTTCTTTTTAAGTGTGAAATGATTCCAAACGTTGGACATTCTCTGCCTTTTCCCTGATGTTTCTTAACCCTCCGCCATTGCGGCAACTGAAATCCGGAGGTAGTGGTGAAAAAAAGAGAAAAACGGTCCTTGTGGAACAATGATCCCTGCAAGGAGCCGGGCGCAAGCCTCTAACTCAAGCAACTGTTTCAGCCCTAATCCGGAATACGTGCAAATTGAATGACTTGATGGAACGACATCGTCTGTGTGTTTTAGAGTGGGGATACATTTTGTGGTAGACTGAAAATCACAGAAAATACAGTCCGAAATACATTGTTACCAAAGACGAAACTTGTCCATATTTACCAACTTTACTATTACATCACCTGAGTGCTTAAGAGTAGGGATACATTTTGTGGCAGACCAAAAACTGCAGAAAATACTGTCTGTGAGAATGTGTGTCCTTGTAACCTTTGATGGGAAAGAAGAAACTTCTCCATATTTGCCAAAGTCACTATTTAGGAGCTGAACTATGTGCGTAATGAAACACTTGATGGTAGGCCATCATCAGTGTGTTTTAGAGTGGGGATAGTTAACACCAGTAGGATCCAAAATAGGAGTATAACAGCAGCAGTTATACCAGTTGATTTTACAAAGTCAATATGAACCAATGCATTAAAAAGCATCTAAAAAGGTTGTACTTCTGGACTTTATGTTTGTGACTTCTACACTAAGAAATGGCCAAAAACCTCCTAGACATCCGATTAACAAGGTCACTCAGCATTGGGTGGTATTTCTCAAGATTTTCAACTGCATGCACTTCATTTGGCAAAGCTGCTAAAACATAAACAGACCAGAGATTAACAGATTTAGAAACTACTGGATTCCATGAACCACGAAGGGAAATCTAATTGACTTAAAGAGAAACCCTGAAAGGCCAAATCATTGGCTTAACGTGACACGGACCGCTTTGGATTATCCACATTGCTTTCAAAACATTTGACCTTTTTTGAACATGGTTTATCTTTAACAAGCAGTATCACAGGAGTAACAGCTGTTTTGTGGGCGATGTGGCATCAAGTCTGAGCCGCAGTGAAGACGCATTTTCTCACAGTTGTGCAACTGATAAGAAGCGAGGCGAATGATGATCGGGATGGAGAAAGGGGAGGAAATAAAGGGAAATACGATAACAGATATTATCAGCTCAAGAATAAAAGTGATACACATTTAAATCATTGATGATTGTGATGGCCTTTAGGTCGCAGCGATCGAGCGCTGCATGGACTGATCAGTTGTCAGGTCGTCCTCATTGTGAGAACCTGACTCGACCTCGTGAAGACAGAAATTAGACGAGCTATTTGCAGACTTCCATGCTGCAGCGCATTAGATCAAATGAATGGAGAAGGAGAGATCGCCTGTACATCTGTTTGTACGTGTATGTGTGTTCCCTTTAGGTTGAGGTAACTGTTTTCCCCTGCAGGCTCTTTAGCAATACTAACTTATAAGAGTAAGAGTTTGTTTTCTGTAGCAAAGAAACAAAATAGTCCATTGAATCTTGCTTTGCATCTCAGCTTTTTGATATGCATTTTGTCTGGGTTTGTTTGTGCTTTGTCGTCTTGCAGGTCTCTGCTGATTGTGGTGGTGCCTGCTGCCGTGGTCCTGCATGACGCTTCCTGCTACTATTATAATCTATCACCTTA
Organism: Echiichthys vipera; assembly: GCF_963691815.1. Taxonomy (NCBI): domain Eukaryota; kingdom Metazoa; phylum Chordata; class Actinopteri; order Perciformes; family Trachinidae; genus Echiichthys; species Echiichthys vipera. Next base: position 6,411,003 of record NC_139847.1, on the reverse strand, counting down.
GCTGTGCTTGTTTCTACTATTCTGCTGTATTAACTGCCATAACATATAAGACATATTCACATTACTATAGTTATTATTATAGTTACTGTAAGTGTGTCTGTCTCTGTCTTTGTGTCTGTCTTTGTCTTTCTCTGTCCATCTGTCCGTCTTTTCTCTCTCTCTCTCTCTCTCTCTCCTTTTCTCCCTCTCTCCGGTGCAGACAGATGTGCGTCCTCCACAGAGCTGGGTCTGTCTGGCGTTCCTGTCTGTTATAGTGAAGGTTTTCGTTGCCACTGTACTCTACAGAGGAATTGTTGGGTCTATGTAAATCATAAATAAGTCATTGAGTGTGGTCTTTACCTACTCTGTAAAGTATCCTGAGATAACTTCTGTTATGATTTGGCACTGTTAATAAAATTGAATTAAATGGAATTGTTTGATTGTGTAAAACAAATGAACACAAGCTGTTTCTCTGCAGGATCAGCAACTCATGAGTTGAACATCCTCCTCCAAACTAATGTCATTATATCCATACGCTTCGTAGGATGTGATTTATTTCACGATGATTTTGTTAAAGTCTTAAAACAAGTCAACATTCATCAGAAAATATTGAGACTTATTTCATGCCTGTGTGTGTGTAACCTGTATAATAATAACAGAGTGAAAAATTTGAATTTTCCTTGATAAATAAAAGTGATTCTTCTTCTTCTTCTTCTTCTTCCTCTTCTTCCTCTTCTTCTTCTTCTTCTTCTTCAACATGATGCTCCAAAGTCTCCTCTTAGTGTTTAGTTTTAGGTTGAGACGAGTTGACTGTGAAAGCCAAATGATTTTAAACTTATAAATAATAAAAATATTAAATGCACCATTCAGTGAGCCAATGAACCCAATATATATTCATTCATCTATCTTCAGCCTCTTGTCCCTGTCGGGGTCGCGGGGGGGGCTGGAGCCGATGCCAGCTGACATCGGGCGTGAGGCGGGGTACACCCTAGACAGGACGCCAGTCTATCACAGGACACATAGAGACGAACAGAGACAGTCAACCATTCAAACCTACGGGCAATTTTAGAGTCATCAATGAACCTAACACCTGCACGTCTTTGGACTGTGGGAGGAAACCGGAGAACCCGGAGAAAACCCACGCAGACACGGGGAGAACATGCAAACTCCACACAGAAGGGGCCCAGCCGGGATTTTACTGCCCTTACTGTTTCTGTCTTGTAAGGTGCCTTTTGGTGCTAATTAAATGTATTATTATTATTATTATTATTATTATTTTACTTTTATTTCTCTAGCAATTTGAAATAATAGTGGAAGATGTCTTTCAGTCCGTACACAGCTAGTTTAGGGCATACCAACATCCTCTATGCAACTCTAGAAATAACAATAATCATGAACGTGATCATGCGTCTCATGCGACTAGAGCTGTGCACTGTATATTCAAGTTGTCCTTAAATTTGCGACTTGTCTGCATGTCACATGAGTGGAAATCAGGTTCCCAGTCATACGCTGAAGTTTTGATCTCTACAACAAATTGTTCATAATTTAATAACAATAAAAAACAAACACATGATCCAGCGTAAAGAACATTACATTACACTACATTTTGCAGCAGATGAGAGTGAAAGTGGCCTGGGTTATTATCGGCCTGTGTAAGAGCAGCAGTGACCTCCTGAGGCTGCTGCTGTTTCAGCACACAAGCTCACATTTTGTTTTTTTTGTGGAATCGATTCGGAACCGGTTTCAGGAAAGGGAAAGGACCCATCTGCTGAGAGGGCAAGACGTGCTAAACAAGCCCGTTGTTAGGACAAATGCAAAAATGCACCGTGTTTCTGTTGTTGGAGTGAATGTTTGGATGATTTGGCCGTAGATTTAAAAGACTGCAGAACATTAATTTACTTTAAAACTGTTCTCAAGAGGAACATGATTCAAAGTTTCTCTCTCCTTTTCTTCCTCCCCAACCGGTGCAGACAGATGTGCGTCCTCCACAGAGCTGGGTCTGTCTGACGTTCCTCTCTGTTATAGTGAAGGTTTTCGTTGCCACCGTACTCTACGGGGGAATTGTTGGGTCTCTGTAAATCATAAATAAGTCATAGAGTGTGGTCTTTACCTACTCTGTAAAGTGTCCTGAGATAACTTTTGTTTTGATTTGGTACTATAAATAAAATAAAATTGAATTGAAACATATGTTGATTGTGTATCAGACATTTTCTTTTTGACCTGTGTGTAGCAGCTACCTAAGGTTATGTATTTTAAAGGGGAGGCGTTATTAGCTTTAGCTTCTGCCTATTCCCCTTTTTTCAGACCTTATGAATTTTTTTTGTCTGAGAATAAACTGAACTGAACTGAACTGATAACTAACAGTCCCTTCAAAGATTAAGTCAACACATGTGTCAAACAACACAAGAATGAAAACTCATACGTTGTTTTGTTTCTGTGTGTTTATTACGCACATATTCCAAAATGAATTATCACAGAAGCTTAGTCTGTGTGCTGTACAGTGGAGATCAAAATAAGAGAACAACTCATAAATACTTGATTAATTCTGAATTTCTTTTTTTTAATTGAGAATTTGATAGAATATCTACTGTGGCTGTTCCACTGCTGTACGAGCATGTTTTTTTAAAATAACCGAGGCACTTCAACAAAAAGACCTTTGAAAAATGCAACAAGGAAATAAAAAGCAGCAGCACAGTATTCATTTTGATCTTCACTTCATTTGTTCTTGACTCTTATTCTCATTTCACAGTGATTGAATCAAGTAAAAACGTCTATTTTTTATTTGTTTTATTTTCTTATATATTTGAACTTTTTCCTCTGTATTCCTGTGTAATACAGATGTGTGTGTGTGCGTGTGTGTGTGTGTTTGTGTGTGTGCGTGCGTGTGCGCGTGTTTGTGTGTGTGTGCGTATGTGTGTGTGTGCGTCTGTGTGTGTGTGTGAGACAGATCCACCAGATGGAGTCAGAGAGTAATGTGAACATATGTTACAAGCATTTGTCAACTTGACTTCTGTTTTATTTTAGTTTTCACTACAAAAAACAACTTTAACACTAACGACATGAAAACATAATTTACTGAATATAGTAACGAACAGCCGAATATGGGCCTCAGTCTTCTTCTATGCTTCTTCTGCAGCAGCTCCGATGTTCTCTGCAGAGATGGGATTAATAACTTATGATGCAGTTTGTTTTTTGCATGTGTGTGTGCACATTTTCACACCTTTTTGCCACCACACACAAGGAGAAGTTTCTCTTCCCTCTGAAGGAGGGAGGGAGGGCAGTGAAGTGAAAGTGACAGAATAAAAGAAGAAACAAAGGGGGAGGGCAACGTGATCAACATGTGATGGAAACACAAACCTCTCCCCGGGCCAAGGAGGCAGGTCAACAAAGAGAGGGGTGGAAGGAAGGAAGGAAGAAGGAGGTGAAGAAAGAACTGGTCCACATTACGCCATGGTGTGCTACTCTCTCTCCTTCCTCCATTTACAACATCTCACGTTTTTGTCTGCTTCTTCTCTTCCATCCTCTTCTTTTCTTTGTGTCCTCTAACAGTATACTTTCATGCTCTCTTTCCTCCCCTGTTTTCTTCTCCTCCGTCCTGTCCCGACGCTCTCTCAGTGACCGCCGACCTCCGTGACACAGTTTTCCTAAAACTCTCGCTGGTCATAAAACAGGTTGGATTGTATTGACTTGGCGAGGTCACATTCTTTCACACATACATGAAGTGGGTTAAATATGACACAGAGCAATAGTGAGCCTTCATTGGCTACTGTACTGTAGTCGCTGCAGCCAGATTCTCCCTGAAGGCATGACGCTGGCCTACTTCATCTGATATTTGAAGCTTCTTTTGGAAGATGAAATAGGATTATGTTGTCAGCCAATCAAGTCAAACTTATTCAAAAATGACTGAGGCCCTGTCCATTGTATTGGAGATAATGTTTTACTGTGTGTCACTGAGAATTTTGTTGAAAAAACAGCAGTAGAAGTAGTTAGGAAGACTCATTAGGAAACAAAACAGAACCGTTTTTAATGGTGTAGTTGAACAAAAATGGTCACCAATTCATTCATTCATCTTCAACTGCTTGTCCCTGTCGGGGATCGCGGGGAGCTGGAGCCGATCCCAGCTGACATCGGGCGCCAGTTTATCGCAGGGCACATAGAGACAGACAGAGACAGACAACCATTCACACCTACGGGCAATTTTAGAGTCATCAATGAACCGAACACCTGCACGTCTTTGGGCACGCAGACACGGGGAGAACATGCATACCATATATAATAAACACAATAAAATAAAGAGTGTAATATACTTCAATAATGTTTATAGGGGCCTGCTTGAAGTCATTTACTCCCTTGCATACGTTTCTGGGTAACATAAACAGGAGCTTCGGTCAATGCTAATGCTCAAAATTACAATGTTAACATGCTAACGTTCAGCATTGTCACCCTCTAAATTTAGCCTGTTAGCATTCTGAAGCTGATGGGATTGTCGTTTGGGCCAAAATAGTTCACTATTTGTTTGCTGGGTAGATATTTGGTTTTCAATTTTGGGATTATTTATTATTCATTATATTATTTTTTAAACGTATTTGAAGACTATAGACAAAGACCAACTGCAAAATACATTTTATACTTTTTACTTGTAAAAGTCACAATAATTTTGATGTATTTGTTTTCACCTTATTTATCAGCTATTACATGACTTCAGGTGAAGGGTAGGATGACCCTGACCGAAAAGGAGCCAAATCTTCATAAAATCGTCACCCAGAAGGTAAACACACTCATATAATCTGGGCCCCTGTGGATGCAGGGCCCCATCGCTCCGGATAAGGGGAGCCCCACACTCTGCAGGACGAGACAGGGTGCTGAGGAGGAACAACACTCGCTGGCAGGTTGGAGGGGCCCTCCCAGATTGATGTGCGTGTGAAACCAGACGGGACGAATATTGCGCAGTGCTGGGTTTATTGTGCGGTGTGTCCCAGCTGCAGATTCATGCGTTCGCGCCCCTTTCTGGGGACTCTCATCTGAACATTCGGTAAATTTAACTCACGTCAAAACAAAGTTAAAAGGCAAGCTTTGAATGGAGGGTTGACAAGTTGCCCTTTTCACTTTCTTTGGAATAAAAAAACTCTATTAGGCTTTAGAGACATACACTAACTCTAGGGAGTTACACCATATGTGTCATGACAAGGTTTGGCGTTAACCTTGAATGGTTAAGGTAAGATGGTCAAGGTTAGGTGTTAACCTTGAATGGTTAAGGTAAGATGGTCAAGGTTAGGCGTTGACCTTGAATGGTTAAGGTAAGATGGTCAAGGTTAGGCGTTGACCTTGAATGGTTAAGGTAAGATGGTCAAGGTTAGGCGTTGACCTTGAATGGTTAAGGTAAGATGGTCGAGGTTAGGCGTTAACCTTGAATGGTTAAGGTAAGATGGTCAAGGTTAGGCGTGACCTTGAATGGTTAAGGTAAGATGGTCAAGGTTAGGCATTAACCTTGAATGGTTAAGGTAAGGTGGTCAAGGTTAGGCGTGACCTTGAATGGTTAAGGTAAGATGGTCGAGGTTAGGCGTTAACCTTGAATGGATAAGGTAAGATGGTCGAGGTTAGGCGTTAACCTTGAATGGGTTTAGTTAGAATAGGTCGTCGGGCAGCAAGTCTCATGAGATTTTTCACAAATTTAGGGTCGACACAACCGTGGCAAAGGCTGCTGTGTTGATTTGAATGTTCCACTCTCATTGTAGTTCTATGATTACAACACATTCAACCACAGAGCCAGTGTTTCAGTATAATGGTTCTTACTTTGGTGACTTAATCCGTCCTGGTCATCCCGTGGTGTCCATTCACAGCCGGACCACGTGTACTTGCCTATACACAACCGAGTCCCCTTCCTTGCAGGCGGACATGGCACAGCCTCACAGAGATGCACCGACATTATCCATTCACCGCACACTGGCCAACGCAAATCTGCACCGAGCCAAGTGCCCAAGAAAAGAGCCCTGTTTCCCCCACCGTGTTTTTGATTTGTAAATACCTCTGTTTCAGTGCAACAACTTCCAGGCTTGTATCTTATAACCATCAAACATTTACATGAGAAAGTTGACAAAGGCTGAAACAGCGGAGGAGGCCTCGCAACAAAGAGGCCCATTTATAGAGTACAGTCAGGGAGAGACACAGAGAGGGAGGGTAGGAGGAGAAGCTGGGAGGAGAGTTGAATTAATGAATTAAAAATGTCGTGAAACAGCGGCAGCCTGAATAGTTTTGGGTTTATATAGAGAGGCATGCATGGGGGTCCTGGAGGAGTGGACAGCACAAGCTTCTTTAACTTCGCTCTGTCCGGACACACAGGGCTCCCTCTCAGTCTCACATGCGGGAAGAGGTGCAAACTGCGCTCATCTGATTACATAATGACCCAGTAACTGTGAGCCAGAACCGGTACTGCCAGTACCAGTGTGCTGGGAGACACTGACTGACCGCCGGTTAATCCTCACCCAGGCCTCTTTTCTGATTTCATGCTTTTTTTTCCAAGAGTTTTTCTCATTTTTTGAATTTTTATTAATGTAGGATGACAACAACGTAGAGGGACCGCAAAAGAAAACAATGTGATGTCAAAGTGAGAGGTGATGTAAGACACGCTTGAGCTGTCGACAAGTGCGCGTAGTTCAAAACTGTGAAAACGTCTTTTTCAATCTGTGATCGCCAAGACAGATTGGATTGTATGTTAATCTGTTTTTTTTTTCACGTCTGCTGGACAGTGAAACTGATCAAATCTTCAAGTTTCCAAACTGTGGTCCAACTTATCTTACAAGGCAACAGAAAGGTAAGAGACACATGCACATTTTCTTTTTTTACGATTAACACTTTATCCATTTTGAATGTAAACAAACACAGAACAAGAACAGTAGAGGACAATATACACCCACTTGTAACATAACATACTTGTACCTAAGAACAGCAGACTAAGACAATTAACTAGCCAAAAAAGATAAATAAAATCACAATGCTACAATGTGTTTTGTAGCTTTTCTTCTCACCGAGACAACAAAAGGAATTATTGATTAAAACATTAAAATATTGTGTATTGTTTGCATGCTAATGCCATCAAATGGACTCAACTAAAAATCCCTGCAATAATCCTACAGTACTTCAATACTAAGTGTTTCTGTCTCAGTGGACTTTTGTTTCCTTGTTTTGCTATTCTCCTACAATCCTGGTCCTCACGATATTAATAGTAGGTGTTGAAATGTGGGGAATAATCAGAGAAAACTTCCATCTACTGTGTTGTGTTTACAGTGCGGAGGGATATTAGAGGTAACAATAGACGAGGTTCCCCTAATAATTCTGTACAACTATGTCTGACTGCTACACAGAGTTATATAGGTCTATATTATTACATTTGTAGCATTAATAACCAAATGAATTCAAGCAGGCCCCTATAAACAATATTGAAGTATATTACACTTGTTATTTTATTGTGTTTATTATATATGATATGCATGTTCTCCCCGTGTCTGCGTGGGTTTTCTCCGGGTTCTCCGGTTTCCTCCCACAGTCCAAACACGTGCAGGTGTTCGGTTCATTGATGACTCTAAAATTGCCCGTAGGTGTGAATGTTTGTCTGTCTCTGTTCGTCTCTATGTGCCCTGCGATAACCAAATATACAATATTTAATACTGTACCGGATGCAAAAACTTGTTGGCTTCTGTTGAACTGTAGACGTTGTAGTGCAGTCCTCACAGCAGCAGAAAATATTGCAGGGCTTGTATAAAACACAGTGGAAACAACAGGTGCGATGGTGAACTCCAAGTCTACAGAAAGTCTTGGCTCGGAAACTTTCAGTCAAAACAAATCACATCTTCCCTTTGAGGACGATTTACAGCAAAGAGACAGACCATTCGCTTCCACTGAGTCCTAAATTACAGCTTATTGTAGCCAACAGCTGTTTGATGTGGGTCAACATCGTAACTCCTCAGCTCCTAATTCTGGGCCGAGTGGTTTAGGGGAGTGTTTAAATTCAGACAGAGGTTTGGATGGACTGCTGTACACAGACACATTAAGACAAAACATCGAATCACCATGGCGACTGGTCACATTTACTTCCTGTTGTTAAATTGCAAGTGAAGGTAAATTATGTTAACGTGTAATACGCACAATGTTCTCAATACAAATGCACTGAATGTAGATGTAAGATAATTATGGTTATATACAACTACTGCATTTTGCGGTGTTGAGGTGTTTGATCAAAGTGTTTGTCCGATGGTTAAACAGCATCTGAAACCTTCTCTCCCTCAGCACCAGTGGTCTTTAAAGTGTAATTCTGGCGCAAAATCATCCCATGGTCTTCTTCGGCACTTACATACATCAAATAAACCATCGAGACAGTTTTGTGTAACTATTAACGGAGAAATCCAGTAGAGTGGCTAACACTGATTAGCTCGGGGCAGTACGGTGAGGACATTAAACAGCTTTTTTTTAACCACTAATTCTGCTCAAAATAACACCAAATCTCTGCAGTAGCATGAGAAGAGTCCTTACACATAAAACAAAGCATCAACAATGTAGTTAGAGAACCCAGAGTTTATTAAAAGAGTGTTTTGAAAGACCTACTGGCCCCTGTACCAGCTCCTCTCATAGTAAAGTCCATTCAAGTGGATTAGCAAAGTCAATCCAAAAGGAAGGAGCTTATTGATGCTTTGTTTTCTGTGTAGGGACTCTTCTCATGCTGCTGCAGAGGTTTGGTGTTATTTTGAGCAGTATTAGTGGTTAAAAAAGATGTTTTAACGCCTTCACCGTACTGCCCAGAGCTAATCAGTGTTAGCCACGTCCGGCTGTTAGCGACTCTACCGGTTTTCCCCGTTAATAGTTCATACACGACCAAATCTGTCTTGATGGCTTATTTGATGTATGTAAGTACTGAAAAAGACCATGGGATGATTTTTTGTGACAGAGTTACACTTTAAGTATGTTTATATGAGCAACTTTAAGACTTTGATTTAATTTCTTGAGGGTGACTTACTGACTTGTGACTTACTGACTAACTTTTACTTAAGTCACTTTCAAGTGAGGCATCTTTACTTTACCGTCCGTGTCCTGTGTGAAACCAAATCGTTGAGCTATTTTAACAAGCTAAGTAACACAACAAGCATACTTAATTAAACCCAAACCACAATGTCTTCCTAAGCTTAACCACGTTAAAAAAGGACGCTGAAGGGTCCTGACCAAACATCCGTAAGTGACAAATGGGGAGTAAGAATGTGTTGTTGGTCAGGTTAGTTTTTTGTGCTTATCAGTCTTGTAAAGCTTTGTATTTCCACATCCAGTGATTTTCAGGTTTTAGCTCAAATTAAAAACATCCAGTGTAACTCTCAGATAAACAGAAGAATAAAGTGTTTAAGTATTTATGGGATGGGAAAACGCTCCTACTGCTTAAACTAAATAAACTTAAGACTCATTGCATATCTGAAAGCCATTCTTCTTTGCTTGAGAAAAGCTGATGGTATGTGAGAAGGGAAGATGATATGTACAAGATCATTTATGACCATTTATGGATGCCTTTAAATGTTGATTTCATTTTAAGTAAGTTCCACTGATTCAGTGCATGGTAAACATCTGAAACCACAAATGAAACCATCCACCTGTGGCTTAACCCAGCTTTCTGTTGAACTTTCGCCCTGTTATACTTCCTGTTTCTGCATTTATTTCCTGTGTCTAGACATATCACGATAGATGTCTGATCACGTATGAATGGCTTATAATTACATCTTGTTTCCAACGACTCTTTGTCAGTCAGTTTGTACAGCGATCCATCTGATCTATACTTTTCCTTTTATCAAATAACCCTCAAATACAGATCATTGTCTTCTCACCAGTTTATATTCCACTATATTTTGGAGATGCATGGTTTTCACAGGGGAAAATTGCACCAATTTAAGGTTCATGAAACCCTAGGCCTCACCTCTAAGACGTTTTAGAAAAGCCCCTTTTTTGCAATACACGCCCTGTGTTTCACAAAGTGCATTTACATGCACAACAGTAATTGGGATATGGTCTTTCCCTGGTTAAGTGAATGATTGGGTTATTGCAGTTCCCCCTGTATGTACAAATGGCTGGGATACGGCTTTTTCTCCGGTTGACCTTTGTCAAAATCACAACAACTTAGAAAGCGGGGAGAACATGGACGACTTTTCAACAGTATTACAACAGAAATGGGTTAAAACGTAACACTCTTGTTGTTTTTTCACATTGTTTTCGGCGCCGTTGCATTCTGGTTTATTCTATTTCAGGTTCAGAAACCACTGCCATGGAGTGGGGAAGGGCTGTTATAACCAACAGAGCATGCGCATACGCGTAAACTGATGCTCAAATACTCCGGTTACTGAAGCCGTTATCTAGGTCTATTAACCAAGGTATGAGAACTCCAAATCCTCCCTCACTAATGGGCCATCCTGACCCTAACCACTCAAATTCAATACCTAAGCTCAACCATCTACCTATACCCGCGAGAAAAGTAGTGGGAGTCATAATGATGCATTTCCCCGCTTTGATAAATGTAAATCCAACTTTTTACTTATATATAGCCATCAATAACGACTGGAAGCGAAGAGACAAAACAGGAAATGGAACAAATAAAAAAAGGTCAGTCAGGTCAAAGCCCTGCTAAAGAGGAGGCTCTCTCTTAATGAGACGGTCTGAAATCAGTCGGACACATTGACGCAACCGCAGCTCATTTGTATGGTGATGTGCAGTGCTTAGTTTGGCTCCAGTAAGTTTGTGGTTTTTAATGTCTTGTGTTGGCTGAGTTGATGCCTTCTTGGCATGGCCCGGGGTGATGTTGTTAATGTAGACAGACCTTTCTGTGTGGTGCAGAGGCTGCTGTGGTGTGGACAGTGGTCACAGCCATTCAACTTGTGTTGTATTGAGTCTTTTCAGTGCAGTGTACTGGCTGCTAGGGGTTCTTTATAGCTGTGGACACTGGACAGGGGCATTGAGTGGAAGGGATTACTCTCCTCTGGAATACTAATGACCGTCTTTTGTCACAGATCTTATTCCTCCACCTTCACTCCACATACTCCTTCCTCTCTCTCCTTCACCATCCATTTCCCTCGCTCTCTCCTCTTTCCCTCCCTTTGTCACCCGATGCTCAATTCTCTCTCAATCCTCGCCTCAAAACCAATTATTCTCTCTCTTCTTCCCCCCCATATCTGCCCCCTCACAATGTCAAGCACTGCATACTCACACACACGATCAAACACAGTCACACACACACTTTAACCCTCCGTACCGCTCTCCTCTCCCCGTCTAACTTGCACTCTCTTTCAGTCACTCGCTCACCCAGTCGTATTTTTCAATGGTGGCTTTTGTGCCTTTCATCTCCTCGAAAACAAAGGATTCTTGTGCGCACAGGACAGAGGGAAGGAGAGGGATGGAGAGCCGGACAGAGAGGAAGAGATCCTAACCTTGAGTGTGGAAAAAGTCATTTTTACAAGAGACGCAATCCATCAGTATTACTGTCAGTGGAATTATACACCTCACAAACACTGCTTTGGCTCTACTGATATTGGTATAACTTAGTTTATATTAGTATAACAGTTTATAAGACTGGAGATAGCGATGTCTATAAACTTATAAGAGTGTTCAAAGTCTACAGTTTACAGCCTTGGAGTTGTTTTACATTTTTAACAAATTAATCCAGAAAAGACCAAAACCAACAAAGAAATGAGCGTTCTAAGAATTATTGTCAACCTGTTTAAAAGACACACAGTAAATGAGCTCATGACTGTATAAGTTGTGATTATGTCACAGCTCACTGTAGCCACCGAACAAGAATTTTAGCATCTTTCAATTTAACGTTTTTAATTCATTGATTTGTTTTTTTCACACCTCTCTCATCGAACTGAACCATGGACTGTATAAGCAATGCACGTGGGCTCTTTGTTAAGGTCCGTTCTCTCAACTTCCAATCGTACTCGCCTACGGGAGTCGCCATCTTGACTCTGCCTCTCTTGCGAAAAAAGGGTCTCGATGTGACATTGGTGGGGGGCTGGGGGGGGGGGGGGGGGGTTCGCCCATCTGGCTGACGTATACCTCTGAGGAGAAGTGAGGGCCAACAGCTAGCTGTCACTCAAGAGGCCGTACCCCTAATTATTCATAAACTTTAACCTCCAATAAAATAAAAACGAGCCTGGTACAAACAAAATCACCCCCCTCAGTGTTGTCATGGAGATATGAGCTAAACATACAGACTAGAATGTTTTTTTTTACCTGGCCTTAAACAGGTTTAATGATGCTGTGGGTCAATGAGAAACTGTTCTGTTATGAAACCTGCCCCTATTGGACACTTGGAAAACTGAAATTTTTGGCACTTCCTTATTGGACCAACCAGGAAATCCCTGTTGGGGTTTGAACTGTACACTACCTGCCCCGCACAAAACTGCATGGAGACGAAGATAGCTACTAGATGGTAAACATACAGTAGTAGTAGTAGTAGTAGTAGTAGTAGTAGTAGTAGTAGTAGTAGTAGTACACCTCAAAACATAGAGGTGAAAGGTGAAGTGAATACTATACTACCAATCATAAGCTGCCTAGAAACATGACTCTCAAAGGTGATTAAATGTCACTATTGTGTTGCCCCCGCAGTGGTCAATAAGATCAGTTAATACTACAAATGTATGTGCTCTTGCTAGACACTGCATTCGTGTGTATGGTCCTGACTTTTCAAACCAAACATTCCTTTGTACAATTGATGGCATTGTATCGTGTCGAACTGTTCAAAAGGTCTATATGTCCAATACACGAGTGTTTGTTTACTGTATGTGTAGGCTGGAGCTCTGTGGGGTTCAGAGTTCAGCTGGAGATGAACACGGCCAATCACATGGGCCTCCTCTTGACCCCACCTCCCTCTCCCCTCTCCCCCTCCACATCTTAGTATTCAGAGCACAGACATCCACACAGATCTCTATTCATTCACTCAGTGTGAGCTCCAGCAGTGGAGAGAGGAGAGAGAAGGGTCAGAAAGGACAGGAAAGGACAGAGCGTATCAGATCGTTGTGTTTCTTAGGCTTTTGTTTGTGTTGTTTTGTTTTTGGGTTTTGTCGTATACGCTCCGGAAAGCAGAGGCAGTTTGAAACAAAAGGGCCATTTAGAGAACAGAGCGCGAGAGGAGGAAAGAAAAAGAAGGATGTGGAGAAACTGCAGACCAGACGAGGGTAAAACTGTTAGGACAACGCGTAGAGTGACAATAAGTGTCCATGGCACCCGGGGGTGATGTGAGGGGCTTCTCACTCTGTCAATATACTGCTGACACCTGAAGACCCACAGACGCTTATATACTGATCCATCACATTACATCCCCATTGTCTGACACATGCATTCCCTCAACACTTGTTAGGTAAGGCACTTAGCTTGAGTAATGAGTGATGGTGTAGTTAGTTTTACGGGAACTACGATTTAACATAAATATGTTGCCAAATGTATTTGTGTATTTGTTTTATGAACATCTAATCCGAAAGCCACATGCGTTAACATGCTGCTGTGGTAGCCTTCAATCTTCAAGGAAGGTTTTCTACAAGATTTTGGAATCTGACTGCAGGGATTTACTCCCATTGAGCCCACGAGAGAATCAGTGAGGCTGGCTACAGATGTTAGACCATCAGGCCAATTCATCCCAAAAGTGTTGGATGGGGTTGAGGTTAGGGCTCTGTGCAGGCGAGTCAGGTTTTTTTTTTTATCACTTAACTAGTCAGTGCGTTTACATGTACAGCAGTAACCCGAAATGGTCTTTCACTCGTTAAGGGAATAATCAGATTATTGAAGTTCCCCAAGTATACAGGGGCAGGGGTTGAATGGGAAAATGACAGAGTAACTGGCCATGCGGTACAGAAGGTGGTCCTCCGCCAACACACAACTGATCGGAATACAGTTTTTTTCCCGGTTCACCCTTGTCAAAATCACAAGTGGCCGACTTTTGGACAAAATTATGACAGGAATTGGTCTTCTTGGTAGTGATGTTACTCTCAATGGTGAAATCCTCCTTCGGTTTGAAGGTAAAGCTTGAGTTGTTTTTGTTTTTTAATGGAGTATGTGCAGACGCAAAACCTGATAATACTCCTGTGAAGCTGTTTACAGGCATGAATACCCCGGTTACAAAAGGAGTTCTCTAGGTCTTTACTAGACCTAATCATGAAAAACAGCCCTCTGAGTATTCAAAAGTCAGCTTTTTGTACAGCTCTCCACAGCTAACTACCTCTGAAAAGCCAGATTTGACTGAAACAATGCACATTCATCACATCTGCCGCACATGCTGCGTAATTCAGCTCCCTATCAAGTAAAAACTGGCAAAGAAGTAAAGTGTAGAGTATAAAAAAGGTTTCAGTCGAATGGAAGAGGGTGGTCCAGTATAAGTGTTTTCCTTGATTTAAAATGAATGACTCGTTTTCTTAATTTTTTCGGCTTGTGGAAGAACAGTCTAATGTCATTTCATCTTACTTCAGAAGCAGTCTTATGCAACGAACACATGAATGAGCTTGCGCTATCACTTTTAATGTGAAAGAGCAGCTGTGCCTTCATGCTGAAAGGAGGCTTTTATTTTGACAAGGCCAGCTGCCTCCGTTGAAATGAAAAGGGGGCTTAAATGGACCACCGTGGATAGCCACAACACTGTCCATTTGAAAAATGTGCTTCCAATGTTCTAAAAAGTTCCACTATGTCATTTTTCAGTCATGAACCTTATCAAATGTTCTCTCTTTGCTTCTTTTTCACACATCCTGCACCTTTTCATTTGGACTCACCTGCTGTTCACTTGATCTTACCGCTCATACAACCCATGTCCTTTCTTTAATGCCATGTTACCTCTCTTTGTCTTTTAATGTGTACCCCCTTTACCCACCCATCTTCTTCTCCTTACCTCCTGTTGTCTCTGTCCCCAACCCCCTGCAGCACCAGCCATGACCTCAGCCACCCCCCCCTCCTCTGAAGGCTCTTCCCCTCAGAAAGTATGTCACTCCCAGACGCAGACTGACATCACCAAGCCCCTGCTGGGCTCCACCGCAGGGAACGGAGGTTCTGTAGCAGGTGGGGGAGGAACAGGAGCTGTAGGGTCCAATGTTCTGCGAAGGAGGCGCCGCGTCCTCTCCAAAGACGGACGAAGCAATGTACGCATCGAGCATGTAAGTGGGCGAGGGGCGCTCTACCTTCGTGACCTCTGGACGACTTTCCTGGACATGCAATGGCGCTACAAGTTCTTCCTCTTTTCTGCCACCTTTGCTGGGACCTGGTTCGTGTTCGGAGTGCTTTGGTACCTGGTGGCAATGGTGCATGGAGATCTACTGGGTAAGGGGTATGGTGAAGAGAGGAAAGGAAAATAGGAGGATAAAGGATGAATGAAATCTCCTGACTGTTCCCCTTGTGCCACTGGCAAACATCTGGCAAATTGGCACAGAAGCCTATGTCCCCCCTCAGGTTGAATCAAACTTTGGTGAACCCAAGTGTTGACCAAACAGGAAAATTAGTAGAGTTGTTGGTGTTGATCAGCAACCTTATTAGCCCACCACAGATATAAAAGTCATATAAACATCTCGCTTATTGGCCCTTTAACCACACTCATCTGAAATAAAGTCCTTATCCATGTCCTCTGGCTTGCTGTAAAAAAGGACCTATTACAATCAATAACCTTTTTGTGAGCGAGTTAACAATGAAGAAAGACAGAGAGGCATTTGTTTTAAATTGCAGAAAGATCCAGCAGAACATTACAAGAGGGAACAAAATGTTCCTTGATGATTTGTTTACACCCCTAAAACCAAATCCTTCCTCCCTTTCTCCAGAATTTGACCCCCCCTCCAACCATACTCCATGTGTAATGGAGGTGAAGACCCTAACGGGAGCCTTCCTCTTCTCTCTGGAGTCTCAGACCACAATTGGCTACGGTTTCCGCTGCATCACAGAGGAGTGTCCTGCCGCCATTGTCCTGCTTATCTTTCAGCTGGTCATCACCATGGTGATGGAGATCTTTATCACTGGCACTTTCCTTGCAAAGGTAATCGGATTATGTTTTTAGTTTGAGGTTTATTTCACCAAATTTTATTCCTTTTCAGTACTTTTATTGGATAATTGACTTGAGACATTGCGCTCCATGACATATTCCCCACAACCCCCCTAACCCTAAAGGCCCAGACACACCAAACCAAAATCTAGAACTAGCGGAGACAAAGACAGACTGTTGCGTCACCTCACGTCGCTTGTGTCTCGCTCAAAAAGTTGCACTTGAACACATCGTACAGACTAAAGCCAACAGCCAACCAGCAACTAGGCAAAGACGATTGTGTAGATGCCTTCAT
Source organism: Echiichthys vipera (assembly GCF_963691815.1). Taxonomy (NCBI): domain Eukaryota; kingdom Metazoa; phylum Chordata; class Actinopteri; order Perciformes; family Trachinidae; genus Echiichthys; species Echiichthys vipera. The sequence goes on along the minus strand of NC_139847.1, from coordinate 6,394,702 downwards.
GAGAGAACATAAGATCCATTCAAAAATGGAAACAGGAAGTCTGACAGGATGTATTCAGGATGCTTGTTAACCATTTATTACATTAACACCACAACCTGAAGGTGACAGAACAAGTTATGTTTACCTGATATTTAGCTGATGAAGGCCAAGAAGACTAGTGCCAACAGTACGGGACACACTGCAAGAATTCGACAGACGTTCACCTGACGGCTGACTGTGGGCCATGTACTTCCTTTACCTCTTGTGTCATTACAGCTATCAGTAGTTTTAGGCATCAACTGCGGGTTTATCAGTTATGCTCACAAATGATCAGAATGTTGATTATTACCACTCTTATCTGGCATAAGCACAGTTATCTCCTCACTTAGCGGAAATCAGAAGCCCTGTAGATGATTACTGAAGGTTATATGTGAAGAGTTTACAGTAACAGGAATCATGATACATTTTTACCAACCGTGACTTGTTTTTCTTCCTGTTGCAGGTCGCTCGTCCCAAGAAGAGAGGAGAGACCGTAAAGTTTAGTCAACACGCTGTTGTGTCAAATCATGAAGGTCGGCCCTGCCTCATGATCCGAGTTGCCAACATGCGCAAAAGCCTGCTGTTAGGGTGCCAGGTATGAAAGTTGCTTTTGGGTATCATCAGTATCACTGCCACAACCCAAAATACCTCCTGTGTATGCTTTTGAAAAGCTTTGTCATTGATTTCACCTTATAAAAAGATGGATATGTACCCACCGTCATTGTATACAGTCTTACCTGGAAGCCAATGCAGCGAAGGAAATGAAAATATTTAATGAGAACTCTAAGCTATTTAAAGTAGTGCTTAACAGCTATAATCTGACTTGTATGAAAATGTAGTTAATGACACATTTGGTGACTGGTTATTGGTATGATAATTTTGTTTTTTTCACGTATTCGAAATCAACTATCTAAACTAAAACTAAACACAAATTTGTCAGTCAAGTGCCACGCTCAAGGACACATCGCCTTTGATGAAGATATTGGCCGTTGCAGGTATTAAACCTGGGGCCTTTTGGTTACAGGATGCCTTCTGCACCCTCTTGGCTACATTTACTGACTCCATCTTGGCTCCCAGGTGACGGGGAAGTTGCTTCAGACGTCCCTGACAAAGGAGGGGGAGACGGTGCGGTTGGACCAGCGCAATGTGCCCTTCCAGGTGGACACGTCGAGTGACAGCCCCTTCCTCATCATCCCTCTGACTTTCTACCACATCATTGATGACAACAGCCCACTCAGGGCCTGGGCAGCCAAAGGTAGGACATGGCTCTAATGTCAAGTTGTGCGGCAGGTTTGATACACAAATATCAAGATGAAAACTTCTCTTTAACACTACTTTTTTCATTTCGCATGATTGGCTATTGCCACTGATGTCCCGAATCAATTTGATTTTGATTCACAAGTTCTTCCACAGTCCAAAGAAATGCAGGTGGTAATCGATTACTCTAAAATGTCCGTAGGTGTGAATGTGAGTGTCTCTGTTTGTCTCTATGTGCCCTGCGATAGACTGGCGTCCTGTCCAGGGTGTACCATGCCTAATGCCCAATGTCAGCTGGAAACGGCTCCAGCCCCCCACGACCCGGTTAGGGACAAGCTGTTGAAGATGATGATGATGGTTCTTTTAAAAAAAAAAAAAATTTGATTCAATATTGATTCTGGATTTTCTGAATCAATGAAGATGGTTCTGAATTTGAAAATCGGCACTGTGTTGAATTCAGCTTGTCAGTTCATGCCCAATGCAGAGTTGAGATTTTTTCAATTATAAGTCAAAACAATAGATTACGAGACTTTCCCAATGACCTATACTGAACTTATCCATTCAAGGTCAGTGCCTAACCTTAACCAGTTGAGGTCAAATCTTGATCATTGTGCAAGACTTTGCCAAATCTTTGGTTACCATCTAGACAAGGCTAAAACAAAGTATTTGGCCCAGAAGGAAGCTGCATTATTCAATGAAAACTACTTACAGCAATTTACTACTAGCAATCGTTTAATGTCAAATGGTGTAATATGTTTTATGAAATGGTCGATATCTTAATGGAAAACAAAAGTTTCATATGTCTCTTGAGAATAACTGTACATTCAGAATGTATGTGTACTCTCTGTAGGTGTATTGGTATTTACAGTCATGTGCTGCATGCTTGGCTGCCTCTTACTGTCCAGAGTTGGGCTGGTTTGGCACTGGAGAAGAGGGTTTCTTTGGCTGGAATGTGTGTGAGAGAGATCGGCAGAGACACCCCTCATTAGAGTACAATGCCGTACAGTCTGGGGTGCTGACACGAAGCCTGCACAGATCCACTTACAGCAGCACAGACCTCTCAGCACTGGAAACCACAAAGGTATCAGTACTGACGTGCTCTGATCGCAGCGTTATTTACACACACACACACGCACACACACACACACACACACACACACACACACACACACACACACACACACACACACACACACACACACACACACACACACACACACACACACTGCTCATTTACTGGAGATTGCTTATTTCCTTGGCTTCACTTGACAGCCTGTTTTTATCATCAGTTCCTATCATTTCCTTATATCCCCTAATCACCGCACCTTTATGCTCAACGTTCATTTCTGCCTTTTTTCTTTTTGTCATCATTTCCTTCCCTTCAGTAGTTATTTTTATCCATTTGAGCCATATTTTAGGGGTTATATTACAGCACGCATAATACTGTCAATAGTACTACAGTAATTTTAAGTGCCTACTGTAGCAGTAGCCACTTCTTGTTGTCAAATCCCCCCATGTTGCTTCAAATGTGTGTTTTCCTTGTTGCATAACTGCAGGAAGTGAAGCTTAAAGGAGCTCACGACATACGAAAGTGAAGTCATAAAACATACTATTAATACCTTATCATTTTGGGACCATAAGATGCTGCCGTTGACTTGCAGATGTAAGAACAATTTGTTGAAGTAAATGTGCAGATTCATCAAGATGTAATGAAATTATGGTACTGGTTCAAGGGTACTACAAAGTAAAACTGACAAAAACACTGTATGCTGAGGGTTCAATATATATCTATATATCTATAACCTATGGTAAAAAATAATAATAATTGGTAACTTAAATTTTTACGAAATGGCCCCTTGTGATCTGGGATAGGCTCCGCAGCTCCCTGCAATCCTGCACACGATATTTGCGTATAGATCATGGATGGATGGGTGGCCCTAATGGACATGTCATCATTTCTTGGACAGTTCTAGCTACTGTGCTCAGTAGTCCTTTGAAAAGAGCTTTAGAGCTCCCTGCAGAGCTTGCTTTATGTTCTAAACATGCACTACATTAAAGGGATGTTCAGCAGGGATCTGGTCTGATAAGAACATTGAAACGTGGCGTCCGGTGCAACAGCGTGTGAATCTGGTTGGCATTATGTGACCATGAGTCACTGAATCAGGCGTTCAGCACACTGTGGGGATGTTCTATTGAAAAGGCGCCACGGTCGCTCAAACCAATGAGCTAGAATATACTAACACATTCCTCTTAGCCGTGTAGTCTATACACTGTCCCACACAAGGATGATGTGAAAATATAATGTGCAGACTGTGAAACTCCATTGGTGAGTCATTCTAAGACTTTTTATTTCCGGCAACTGAGAGATTACGAAACTCTGCTTTGGCTGACTAAAACTAAGCTTGTCAAGTTCAAATGTGTTTTTAGTCACCACATGGCTACACTGGTTTCAGTGCAGGTGCAATGGCTGTGATAGCACACCACATACAACGGCAGTGCAAACAGAGGATGTAGGTGCAAAAAAAAACAAACATACAGTACATGACTCGTCATACGATTACAGTAAGGCTGACTACTGTGTATTTATCAGCTGCTACGGAAGAAGCTGGGTGGAGAGGATCATTTGTGCTCTTGTGCTTGAGATGCTGCGTTGTGTGTATATGGAGTCCAGAGTGAGCAGTTTGCAGCCTACGATCTTTGGTGCTCTGGTGATAATTCTGTCTTTATTGTATGCCGGGGTTCTGTTTGCATAATAGACAATAATTGATAGTGACGGGATGCTCTGGATTATGGCTGTGTAGAATTGGACCAGTAAATCCTGGCTGGGGTAAAGACTCTGTTGGGCTTTTTGATTTTCGTTTTGTTCAGAAGTTGTTAATCATTTCAGTGGTCTTTTATCCGTATAGGACCAGGTTATTTTCCCTGCACCAGTTGATTTACTTCCCTACGTGTGCCGGTTGCGGGCAAAGATTGGAATGCTAAATGTTCACATGGACATGCTAACATGCTTATGTTAAGCAGACACAGTACGCTTTCCATGTCCACTGTCTTAGTTTTACATTTTAGCATGTTAGCATTTGCTAATACGCACAAAACACAAAGCACAGCTGATCTTGGTCATAAACTAGAGTACCATCTCATCTCATCTCATCTCATCTTCCTCCGCTTATCCGGGGTCGGGTCGCGGGGGCAGCAGCTTTAGCAGGGGACCCCAAACTTCCCTCTCCCGGGCCACATTAACCAGCTCTAACTGGGGGATCCTGAGGCGTTCCCAGGCCAGTGTGGAGATATAATCTCTCCACCTGGTCCTGGGTCTTCCCCGAGGCCTCCTCCCAGCTGGATGTGCCTGGAACACCTCCCTAGGGAGGCGCCCAGGGGGCATCCTTACTAGATGATCCTGAACCACCTCAACTGGCTCCTTTCAACGCAAAGGAGCAGTAGCTCTACTCCGAGTTCCTCACGGATGACTGAACTTCTCACCCTATCTCTAAGGGAGACTCCAGACCCCCTCCTGAGAAAACCCATTTCGGCCGCTTGTACCCGCGACCTCGTTCTTTGGGTCATGACCCAGCTTTCATGACCACAGGTGAGGGTAGGAACGAAGATTGACCGGTAGATCCAGAGCTTTGCCTTCCTCAGCTCTCTTTTCATCTCAACGGTGCGCTAGAGCGACTGCAGCACCGCCCCCGCTGCTCCGATTCTCCGGCCAAACTCACGATCCATCGTCCCCTCACTTGTGAACATGATCCCGAGGTACTTGAACTTCTTCACTTGGGGTAAGGACTCATTCCCTACCTGGAGTGCCAGACAAATGAAAATTTTGACCTGATATTGGTGCTACATGAAAAGTGAGAGAATCACCAAAGTTATTACAACTCATGGGGAAGGGGCCCATGGGTGGTACCAATTTTTAGGGCAACCCATACAGCAGTAGCATTCCTACCCATGCTGCTAAGGATGCTAGAAATATCATTACATTACATAAATGGAGATGGAGCCGCCCACAAAAGGCCAATATAGAGAATCCCTCAGCGAGTACAAGCGGTTGCGAAACCTGCTGTTTTTGCTCTGGTGGGAGCGGTACTGGGTCTGGGTGAGAGGAAGGACTGTTTAGACAGATGACAGAGTCTGCATTCAGAGTGAGGCCTGTTGATGCAGGTGTGTGCTTGTTAGAGCGCATATGTCTTCCAGTGTGTCCTTTGTGTTATTGGGTTTGTGTCTCGATGAATGACAAGTATACTCCGCATGCGTTTTTAAAATATATTATAATATATAATGTATTAAACTATGTTTATGATTGGAATGTTTCTAACGCGCGGCAGCTTTTTGTTTGCGGTGTGTTCAATTTGAGGAATGTATTCAGTAAGTGTGTGTGTGTGTGTGTGTGTGTGTGTGTGTGTGTGTGTGTGTGTGTGTGTGTGTGTGTGTGTGTGTGTGTGTGTGTGTGTGTGTGTGTGTGTGTGTGTGTGTTTGTTAGATCCGGTGCAGTGTTTTTGGAATCATGCAGCGAGTGGGGGTTTTTCATGTTTTGGAAATTTCAGGACATGCTCAATAAATACTCAATGAATGAATCTCTGACCTGGGCTGGCATTGTTTTACATCAGCTGGGATTTGACCTTAAAATACAATTCAGGCAATATGATGATTCAAACACCTCACTGACGATGACATGAGACAACTAACAGAGCTCCACTGAGGCCAAATAATACTATAGTATTGCTGCTTTATGTATATTGACAATTGATCAAATAACTGTAGTGGGGGCGACTGGTGGCACAGTGGTTAGAGCAGTCGCCCTGTGTAAAGAGGAAGAAGGTCCTTGAGGCAGCCCTTTGCTGCATGACCCCCCCCCCCCTTCAGCCCATTACCTGTCTTTCCTGTATAATAAAGGCTTGGAAAACTGCCCAAAAATAATCTTAAAAAAAACAAAAACAACCGTAGTGACAATCCCACAGTGTTCTATTGAGCTTTTCATCTTATTTTAGCTGATTGTTATGGTTTTCTTTTCCACATCTATATTCCCTCATCTATAACCCGGTTTCCAGCTGTTTTAATGAAAAAGCTCTAATAAACCCAGTGTACTCTATCTGTCCAGCAACAAAAGTTAAGGACTAGCTGGTGAAAGTAATGGAGATTTAGGCAGCATAATTAATGCTTCCTTCAGGAGATAGTGGAGACCGCAACAAACTAAGTAAATATTGGAGTTATGTTTGCCAGGTGGCCAGACACTTGACTCAAAAGCAACTGTTTGCTGACATCATTCAATATGCCATGTTGTTTTCCCTTTTTCACCTGCCCCCCGGTGGCAAAGAAAGGCTTTTTGAATGACTGTTAAGTTAATTGATATCCTTTTGTTTGTCTACTGTGATGGATTATCAATTTTCAAGCAGGTTTTCTATTTCTGCATTAGTTTTTAACACTTTGCTGTGTTAAAACTGTATTGTGATGCATTGAAACAAATTTCTGCTTCAAAAGGAGGGAACTTATATAAAAACATGCTTGCTTTTGCAAAATGAAAGTTTTTTCTTTAGTTAGTTATTTAACCTCAGGTCTCCTCCATCCTCCAGGTGGTGGCTGGACAGACCCGGACGTGGCTGACTTTGAGCTGCTAGTGATCATGAGCGCCACGGTTGAGCCGACCTCCGCTACCTGCCAGGTCCGGACATCCTACCTTCCGGATGAGATCCTCTGGGGTTACGAGTTTCCCCCCGTCGTCTCCCTGTCTCCCTCCGGGAAATATGTGGCCGATTTCGCCTTCTTCGACAAAGTGGCCAAAACCAAAACCCAACCCCTCTTCAAGCATGCCCTGCCACCAAGTCCACCATCACAGGCGTCTCGCCACCACGGCGGCAAGGAGGCTGGGATGGACCCAGAGAAGATGCGACTGGAGGAGAACTACAGGGGGGAAGAGAAGGGGCGAGAACGGGGGCGCATCAGAGATAGCAGCCCACATAGCGTACGTATAAGTAATGTTTGAAGGAAGAAAACAGGAAGTGGTTACAGGAAGTTGATGTGAAACTGAGATCAGGTGAAGACAGGAAGAAACAAGCTGCTCACATTGTCACATAAAAACACTTCTCCCACACACTCTCAGCCCGCGCATATGAGAAGAAATCAAACATATGGATGGCGGATCACCTCGCTCACCCGCCACACGCAGACACTGTGCCAGTCTATGGACAATATACTGAAGATATCTGTGTCTGCAACCGACTTCAAAGGGAGCAAGTTACAAAGCAACATGTGCAAATATTCAGCCGAACGTGACGTCATCCACAGAGACATTTTCTTTGTTTTCTTTTTTTTGGAAAGGACTTGATTTACTGTAACTGGAGGACACTCACACACTGCAAAAATCATCTGTTATCGGGTCATTTCGGTCTAGAATTTATCTGTAGGGTTGCAGAAATCAGACAAACAAACAAACAAACAACTTTCAACAAATAGGTGTCTCTTCCTTGACCCAAGGAGAAATAAGAAAAGCGATTTAATTCATGAAAAATAAAGTACATTTCTATTTCTGTTCTAAGAAAACAAGAACTCATCTACAGCGAAACGGACTCGACACCATGATTTTTGCAGTGCAGTTGTCTTGTTAATCACTGAATCACAGTACTGTTTCCCGACCTTTTTAAAAATAATTAATAATAAAAAAAAACCTTCAAAAGGTGGCGAAAGTACTGGAACCATATTATTTTTTTAATGGAGGATTTTTAAGGAATGCGTCGTATTTTATGTACCCAATAGCTTCTAACAACATTGTTACTCGTCGCACCTGAAATATCGTGCTCTTTGATATGAATGTCATTTCCTGTTTATTTGGGTAAATATGTTTAGTAATGTTACTAAAAGCACTTTAACTTGAAAGAAAAGTGGCATTTCACATAAGGGGAATAACTGAACTAACTCTACTTAATGCACTGTATTAAATAATTACATTTTGTTTTTGGGGTTTATGAGTATGAATGTGTGTTTTTATGCGTGTAACTTGTGTATGAATCTTTTTTTTGTGAACCGCCTTAAATGGTATGTACATTATGTGTTAATGTACCTCTGTACAGTGTATAAAAAATATGTTTTTCAACATTTTTCATATCTTTATGTCCTGACATTTGACACAGCTCTGCATTTTCACTATATTGTCAATGCACAATGTTATTTCTGTAAAGCACAGTGCGCCCATGTTTTTACTGCTGTCATTTTTTGTTGCATACATTGGTAATGAAAGTGTCTGTGTATTATGTCAATGTGTCTAATCAACTGCCTTTTTGCTTTTGAGTAGTATAAGTATATACTTTTTCTTTTTACTCTACATGAAAATGGCGACAGATTCATCAAAATGTAATCAAATTATGGTCGTGGTTCAAGGGTACTACAAAGTAAGACGGACAGAAATAAGACTAAGTCTGAATTTTTAAGCAAAGGAATAAAGAAAAGCAGATACATTTTTAACAAAGATAGATCGCTAGGAACTTTTTCATTTTTGTTTTGGTTAAATGGCCGTGAAAGGATGTCATTTAAAATCCATAATGTATAAGGATCTGGGATTAAGTGCCACTGTTCCAATGAAATTATCTGCTGGAAAGTTCAATGGAAAATATTCAAAACCCCTGAAAACATTTCAGTTTCAGTGTCTGGTAAAGGGATTGTGCCTGTTTATACTGTAAAGTCTACTGTATACTGTATATGGATCACTCACATTGGTCTAACTTTTTAAGCATGCACTTTTTAAGTGGCTGTTTTAATAAATGTATTATTTACAAAATGTCTGTGTGCATTAAAACAGGATTACAACGAACCAAATATAGCCTACAATATGAAAGATAAAAGGCCCAAAACATCACTGCAAAAACTCTTGGGAGACTCAATGGATTACCTATCCGAACCTTTTTCAATTCAATTCAATTCAATTTTATTTAAATCATAACAAAAGATACCTCAGGCCACAAACTAGGTAAAAGACCACACTCTATGATAAACACAGACCCAACAATTTGAGGTCGATGACTCGCAAAAGTTTTGAAAATAAAGGCTAACCGTCTAGACTCTATAATAGTTAAGAACAGGACTCAAATCAATGATGGTTCAGTTCTGAATAACATCACAAGTGGAAAATAAGAAATACAGATTGCACCTTTAGTTTCAACTCTTTGTTTTCATCTGTCACTACCCGTGTCAGTTGTGAGGAAGAAAAACATGGAGGGCGGCTAACACCTGGAAAACACGGGCAAGATGGGGAGAGAAATGTCTAGCTCCAGCTAAATCACACCAACAGCTGCTTAAAAAGCCAACTTTCAAAAACAGGTTCAAAAACGTCCTCATGATTTGATATTTGTGGGCCCCTGTCAGTCACAGGCCCTTAGAATCGTCCTTACTTTCCTCGATTAGGGCAAATTTAATTCAGACAAATTAGTGTTAGTTTTCTTTCACTGGAACTCTCTTTTCTTTTTTTAATGACAGCTGCACCGTAGGGGACTTCCTGTGCTTTGAAGCATATCTTACACCTGCTCTCGTCGCTTTGCTACGTGTACGGTTTGTTTCCTGCTTAAAACTTTCACACTCGACATTACGTGCTAAGACGTGTGATTAAAAATGCTTCTTCTTCTTCTGAGTTATTGGATTATTGCAGGTAAGATGAATACAAATTGTATAAATGCATAAATCTGTTTTTGTAACTATTTTGATGAGGTTTCAGAACAGAAACAGAGTATAAGCAGTGAAGTCTTATTTTCCATGCTGACCTACACAGCGTAACTGCAGTGCTTATGAACTATAAAAAATGGCTTCAGAGTTTTTCTGCTGTCCCAACAAATTCAAAGTTGGCACATATAAATTGTGGTAAGGCTTGCCATGGTATAATTTACTCTGTGTTTGTCCTGCATGAAGAAAATAAAAAGCTAGAGAGGGACTTTTATTTTACATCCATGTATACAACATGAATCTGAGGGTAATTTTTGTCACATTATTGCTCCAATTAGTAGTTTTAAGGTATATGCTGTGATGTATTTCGAGACAATTGCTTTTAATGATACTATGTAATGTTTCCTCTCAGGGATTAAGGCAGAGGACCCGCCAATGAGCCACTACCGCGTGAAACACAGCTCATTATGTCTACAAGTTGGAAAATCACCCCCGTATAATCAAGAAAGGTGGCTTTTTAATGAGGAAGTTATTGTTTTAGGTACAATCATCAAGCCCAAGTACACAGAAAAGGTGCATTATAATCCAGAGAACCACTCCTTGTGCATCAGGAAACTCACTGAGACAGACAGTGGCATCTATACATTTTCCTTCTATGATTCTGACTTTAAAGAATCGACTGAGACCCACAGACTAATTGTTCAAGGTGAGTTTGAAATACATTTTCTTCAGCAGGTGTATGGGTTTCCTTGGTCTGCAGAGTTCCTTATTTGAGATTACAATGGGAGTCCTAATGGCACACACTGTTTATGTATCTTGCAGATGCAGATTAACACCCGCTTTAAAATGTTCTCGAACCTTTCACGACATGAATGATATATGCTTATCCTCAGCCACTCCGGAAAATGCATGAGTCTATACTTTTCTGGTGACTTCAAAAAAAGTCTATAGTCCAGTTTACATTGTTTGCATCCTGTAGCCTTTATAGACCCCTGCCTGTTGTCATATTAGTATTTCACACAATATGTGTCTTTTTTAAACTATTTTAGCTCTTTTTTTAGTTTCCTGGTTTCAGGTTGAATGTTTTTTGTCGTTCATTCATTAATTCATCTTTGACCGCTTGTCCCTTTCGGGGTCGTGGGGTGCTGGAGCCAATCTGGCTCAACCCCAAATTAGGTGTTATCAGAGGCAGCTGCTGATATAGGCAGTATAGGAAAATGCTGTTGACAGTAAATACAGAAAAAAGTCCCATGGGTGTCAAACTGATCCAGTAAAGGGCCGTGTGGCTGCAGGTTTTCATTCCAACCAAGCAAAAACACACCTGACACGACTTACTCAACCACCTGAACTGTTGATTTGTTGGATCAGGTGTGTTTTTGATTGGTTGGAATGAAAAACTGCAGCCACACGGCCCTTTACTGGATCACTTTGACACCAATGCCTTAGACCATGGGTGTCAAAGTGATCCAGTAAAGGGACGTGTGGCTGCAGGTTTTCATTCCAACCAAGCAAGAACACTCCTGACTCGACTCATTCAATCACCTGAACTGTCTCCACACAGTTGATTTGTTGGACCAGGTGTGTTTTTGATTGGTTGGAATGAAAACCTGCAGCCACACGGCCCTTTACTGGATCACTTTGACACCCATGCGTGAACTTGGTGTTGTGTATGGATGCTGTTGTGATTCTTACTAGTTGCCACCAGAGGGTGCCAACAAATGACCTAATACCATTTATCTGCTTTCGTGGATGTTGCAGAATCTGTTCCCAAACCTGTCATCAGGGTGTCAGGACTGCGCTCCAACCTGTCTGCTGGATTGTGCAACATCACGGTCAACTGCTCCATCCAAGATGCCTGGATGTTGTCCTTCTGTGACAAATACAGTTGCAGAGAGTCTCAGACATCATTACTCAGGGAGGTCAACATGACCATCTTCCATGACAACGAAGCTATTGTCTGCAGTGGCAACAACCACGTCAGTACAAGCAATGTCTCTGAAAGCGTAGAGGCAACGTGTAAGTATTATGTGATGATTTATTTATGTCTTGATCACTCAATGACAGATGAACTTTTAGCTCTTTCTTTCCGCTCATTCTTGTCATTTCTAGGCCATAACCTCATCCATTCAGGCGGTGCAGGAACCATCTACTAAAAAATGTATTTCCATATCTCTCCAGGCTTAAGAAAATCTAATCCTGAGCAGGAAGAAGCACCAGAACCACCCACTGTAATAGTGATAATATTTATTGCAGTGTTTGTGTGCCTCTTTGCATTTGCTGTCTGTGTTATGAGGCTCTCAACCGAACGTAATCGCCATCAGGTAAGATGGATTAATGAAGCAATATTTTACATTTTTGTCTAAGTAAAATTAAAGGATTTTCAAAAGAAGATGATGCATTTTTTTAAATTGCATATAAAATACTTCCTCAGGATGTGAAATTGAGTTTTAGCAGTTGTCTTGTGATTGTATGACAAGTGTGTGACTTAAAAACATATTTTACTGCATTATTCTAGGCAGATTCGTCTGTTGCTCCGATAATACGAAGCCAGCCTGTGGAGGCAGAGCCGCAACCTTTGCCCAGAGTCTCTTCCTCCTCTTCCAGTCAGGCTGAGGTCTGTTATGAAAACGTGGATCCCACACCCACACCCTGCCAGACCAGCAGCCCGAGAGAGGAGTTGGGCTCCAAGCAAAGTCAGCAAGTAGATTCTGTGTACAGCGTCTTACAGGCACCCAATGAGAACTCCTCTCTACACAAGAGTGACAGCGGTAAAGATACGGAGGCAGATGAGAACGTGCGAAAGCCATCACCTTCAAAGTTCACCCCCCTGGATGAGGCGGAGCACCCTGCAGACATTTCGACAGTGTACAGTGTGTTGCAAAAGCCCAAAAATATGAAGTCACAGCACCTACAATAGGTCAAACAAGATTACAGGAAGTCAAAATGCCAAATGAAAGGAGCCTGTTAGACTCTACGAACGCCAGCGTGATGATCTGGACATCCATGCAGTATTAACTTGGAACTGGAGGACACATCTTTATGGTTTCCTTTTTATTTTATTATTTTTTACTATCTTTATTTTCTTCATTAAAGGTTATTCTTCTGATTCTATTATCACATGAATGCATTCATTTTAAGAAGACTTATCAAATCACTAGGTGGCTACATTGCAAACTAGGCAGTAAAGCCTGATCAGGAAAGAAGCAAAGCAGAAAACATAGGAGGAGCTTTTTTCCAAAACGCTATAAATCCATTTTAATAGTTTTCAGGAAAATTACATTTTTTACCCAGACCCACACATTTGGTTAATATTCAATTCATCTTGTCCAAATGCTTTTTATGGTTCAGTCTGAACGTGTTGAACGGACGGACGACACAAAAAACTCTCCCGCTTCAGAGCGCCGCCATGTTGGATCGCATAGAACGCTCACTGAATTCTGATTGGTCGAGAGGACGTATCGCATTTAGGCTAAAAATAGGTTTGGCGCTGGTCACGGTTTGGAAAGGAACTGCATCTTGAGATCATTTTAAACAAGGAAATATAGCGATTTGGCAGAAACACTGATGAAGCAGTGAAAAGGTTCTGTATACAGCAAAGTGGCTCAAACTCGTTTTTTTAAATTTGGCTTTTATCTCGTTTTGGAAAAGAGCTCTTCATATTACAAACGTAGTCCAAAATGACAGTGAACCAGATCTTAACCGGGACATTAGAATCTGAAATCGGTCGCTAGGATCTTTTTTTGACTTGATGAAAGCTTAAGGTTGTTTCTGTCAGAGATTCATAACATGGCTGTTTTAAAAAGGAGTCCTTCCATTTCCTGTCTCTTTAGAGTGATAATGTGATGTGACCACAGATAGTATTTAAAGGACGTGACCACACCACGATAAGGTCACCTTTACATCCTTCAGCAGTTGCAACATTTTGCTGGTGCAGTGAAATGTGACTTTGATGCTTGCACAAATGTGATGCTGCCGTATTTGTTAAAATGCATCTGTGAAAACTGTAAAGATGCAATATTTTTTACAAACTTTATTAAATTTAGTTTTACTACTCCTTGATGGTAGTAAAGATGCAATTTGATCAGATAAAGCTTTATTCAGGGACACTTTTGTGCAGCAGTTGCAGTAAAAAGCAGGTAAAAGTGCCAACAACAATAATAATGTGTATAAAAACAATTGTACACAATGCCAGAAATGCGTGCCACTTTATTAGGCACACCTGGGGCTTAATAAAGTGTCTGTGTGGTCTTCTGCTGCTGTTCCCTCTCTGCTAGAAAGTAGGTGATGTTGTGTGTTCACAGATGCTCTCCTGCATTCCTCTGTTGGAACAAGTGGATATTTGAGTTACTGTTGCCTTTCTATCAGCTCCAGCCAGTCTGGCCGTTCTCCTCTGACCTCCGGCAACAACATTTGCGCCCTCAGAACTGCCGCTCACTGGATCTTTCCTCTTTTTGGGACCATTCTCTGTAAAAACCCTAGAGATGGTTGTGCGTGAAAATCCCAGTAGATCAGCAGTTTCTGAAACACTCAGACCAGCCCGTCTTCACCAACAACCACACCACGTTCAAAGTCACTTAAATCACCTTTCTTCCCCGTTCTGATGCTCGCTTTGAACTGCAGCACATCCTCTTCACCATGTCTACATGCCTAAATGCACTGAGCTGCTGCCATGTGATTGGCTGATTAGAAATTTGTGTTAACGAGCAGTTGGACAGGTGCACCTAATAAAGTGGCCACTCACCGGCCATGTGAGTATGCCAGGCCAGGTGTATGCCCAAAGAAAAGGGTTAACGAGAGTCTGTGTTCTGTGGTGGGAATAGCCTGTTGCTGAAGGTGTTCCTGTGTATAACCTGCACTTGCAGAGACGGTCATTGAGTCATTGATCATGGCATTGAGACCTCAATGACAATAACTCTTGTCCTGTGTACTTTGAGACAAAATAAAAATCAGACACCAAAAGGGAGCAATGTATGGTTTCATGCTAGTTTTGCATTAATTTGACAGAATACGGTTCAGTGGGCCTATCTACATAGATAGAGACCTTATTTTCATAAAGCCAATAAAATATCCTTTAAATATCCAATAAAATATCCAATATCCTTTGTTTGAAAATGTACCTGCAAACACACTTTGTAGTTTTTTTGGTTATAATGTGTGGCAATGTTATATGAAAAAATGATGCTCCAGAGATCTACAGACAGTAGATTTTGATTCTGACTTACATTAATCTATGCTTTGGCTCGCTGCCAAAGTCTTTATAATGCTTTAAAAGCTCATCGTCCCACAGAATCCCAATGTCTCCACTTAGCACTTGCTTCCTACATGTTAAAAAAGGTGAAGTAGTAAAACAAAAGGTGTGTTTGGGAAATACACTTAATACACTTAAGAGCTTCAGTGTGCACTTTGATCCGCACTGACTGATTGAGGAAATGAAACAATGTGTCTGGCTCTGTAAGACGGAGGAGACACAGAGGATCTCAGGCTTCGTTGAAGAAAACCTGCAAGGGAGCAGGTTAGGTTCACATAGTCTGTTGCTAGATAACTGACTCAGATTTTTTAGCTATCTTTCTTTCCAGAACAGAAAACCCAGAGTTTCCCCATAATCTCTATTTTAACATATTCAGACATTCCACCAATCCTGCTTTCTGAAATAGGGCCCTGCTCCTTTGGATGTCTGTTTATATTTTAAACTAAATGTGCACCTGCTGCAATATTGGAGACTTTCATTCTTTGTTTTAACCAAGATAAAAAAAAAAGATGGTTCATCTCAAGGGGGTTATCCTAATGAAAGTACAACATATCACAAGTTTTAGCCACTGGCACATTGTTGTAGCTATTTAATGCTAAAAAAACGCAATACTTTTATTCTCTATTAGAAAACCCAGTGTCTCAGCTGATGTCTAGCTGGAAGAGGGAGGCAGGGCTTGTTAATCTTTTCTGTTTTGTTGAAGTGCAGTCACTTCCTGTAGGCGAAGTCATTCAAACAGAATTTCACCATAACTTGAGGACGTGTAAAACTTCTGCAATAGGATACATTTCTCTACTCCAAACTGCACTTCAACTTCTGGATTTAAGCTGAAGAATGAACATATTTTAAGCTTGTTTGGAGATGGATTACAAAGTGCATCTGTAGTCCCTTTAAACTTCACACGCTGCAGACAGGTAGGCGGTTTATTCATTCTAGAAGTGCAATTTTGACAGCAGCCTTTATTATAGTGTCAAGATTAACTGACCTGGGCAGTGGTAGCCTACAGGATGTTCATATCTGTGTCAGGAAGGAGATTTAAATGTCTATTTCTCTCCATTATGGTATGATTATATCTAATTGTCTTATATGAACATATGCTGTTGTCACACCAGTCTAGTTGTGTGAGCTTTGAGGGAAAGGGAAGGAAGTGCAGAGAGCAGAAGTTAGAGAAATTCGTTCCATTATTAGTCTGTAATGCATGCTCTGTTTCTTTGCGATTCCTGTTTTCTTTGCATATGTTCTAAGTTTTCTCTTAGCACGAAGTAGAAGCATTACTCAGAGGCAGAGTGACAGAGTGTCAGTGCTGGATGTGAAGATGGGACACACTTTGATCTGTGCGCTGGGGTTTTTCTGTGAGTACCTCAGTGACCCTGTTTAGATCCTCAAATCCATTGATTGCTTTTTTAAAAAAATGATTATTTATTTGATGGTTTCTGTCAGTTTGATGAAGTTTCGAACCTTATTTCAGCACTTCATTTACTCCTCTACTGTGGACATGCTCAAGGTAATTATACAATTTTATTTCTCTCCTTTCCTGTGGAACGTTTTACCAGAACCTCTTCCTGTTTGCTTTATTTTTTAATATATGCCACACACATTTCTATGCTTGTGTTGGTTTCTAGATGCTGTGCTGACCATTGAACCAAACTGGTCCACCTTATTTACCGGAGAGTCTGTTACCTTCACATGTGACATGAGGGAAGGAAAGGACACCGACTGGTTTTATTCAGTCAGAAAGGATGGTGAAGGCTTTCTCCCCTTCAACTCAAATACAATCTATACATCAGAAGCTCTAGTTGCAGGCCACAGTGGTCAATACCAGTGCGTTGGTGCTCACAGGTTTTCAACATTTCGGAGAAAAGAAAGTAATAAAGTCTCTCTAACTGTATCAGGTAAGTATCAAATATCAAAGTTTTGCCACTGTGTTCAAGTTCAATGAAATAACTTATTTACTATGAGCCCTTTTGATATTATCACCCTATTTGACAAAGTGTAAATATAATGTAGTGAACAATACATAAATGAAGTTGGATTTTAATGATATGTAAGTTTGAGATTTAGAAACCTGTTCTACTAATGCGGCCGTCTGTGTAATCCTGTCATTTTGTGTTTTCACATCATCATGAGATTGACTGGGTTCAGCTTCTCACAGCACAACATGAAAACATTCATTACTGGTGTTTTTGAAACGTGTTCATATGCCACGCTCATTGGATTGAGGTGATTTAGTAAAATGAAACCTCACCTGTGTTTCACAGACAAAGATGTGATCCTGGAAGCTCCTGCCTCCACCCTTTTTGAAGGAGAATCAGTGACTCTGCGCTGTAGGCATCGAAATCAGACAGAGGAGAAGAAAGCTGTGTTCTACAAAGACGGATCACCTGTTGGAACGGACACGAACCATCAGTCACAGATATCAAAAAACACACTTCAAATAGTGTCGGACGGCAGCTCCTACATGTGTAAATTTGACGATGAGGAATCCAACGAAATGAAACTGAAAATGGAACGTGAGTAGTTTCAATATTACTAATGAGATGCAGACATTCCCAGAGTGAAGCTTAGGGACGATTTCTCTACGTGATCTTAGATACACTCGACATTTAACAAAGGAATAGGGAGATTGCTGTGTTTGAAATGTCATCTGTGTTCATGAATATTCACTTGAATCCATGTGTTGTGTGGTAACATGTGAAAGATGAGCATAGTTGCTATTGATTTCCATCACTTTACTGTATCTTTATAGTATAAGTAGTTGTAACACCACCAATAATGCCGTATGAGATTCATTCGTTTCATTTCCCTATTTTACCAACTGCAATTATTTACAGGGACAGTGATTACAGCTTATTTTGTCTTTGCTCTAAAGCAGCACAACCAAAGGCCCAAGTGAGAAAAGACCTTCCAGTAGGTGGCAATGTGACTCTGACCTGCTCTGTGAACCCATCATCATCATCATCTGGTTGGAAATACTTCTGGTACAGAGGCAAGGAAACCTCCGAACCTCTGACGTCACAAGATGTCGTTTTCCTGTCAAATGAAAAAATCCGTGTCTCACGAGGAGGACTCTACACGTGCAGAGGAGGAAGAGGAGAGCCGGTGTACTACACAGAGTTCAGCGATTCAGTCGGTAAAAGACAAAATTGTGATATGATATGAATACAAAATGCAGAAAATAAATAAATTGAGTATTTATGAATAAGGATTAAGATTAAAAAATGTTACGTTTCATGTTTAACCTTTCCTAATTTGGATCATACACAGTCACAAACAGGGCTGTTGTGACCGTGCGACCCATCTGGCCTGAGATATACTCTGGAGAGACGATCACTCTTACGTGTGAGATTGAGGATGGAGGAGACACAGAGTGGGAGTATGAATGGATAGCCAGCTCACACACGTCTCAAAAACAAAAAGAAATGATTATTAGAGATGCTCAGTCATCACACAGCGGAGACTTTAGATGTATGGGCAGACTGAAAAGTGCACAACGGTCTTCAACAGAGTGGAGTGATGCTTTCACGTTGACAATAACTACAAGTAAGTCATGTCACCAGTCATCCTTTTTATTTTAACTATAGGAAGATCTTTACGTTGTGTTATAAAGAACATACTTAAAATTCAACCAGACCAACCAGCAATACACCATAACACGTTTTCATCTGTTAAATTCCAACAGAACTCCATCCTGTCCTCACCGTGTCTCCATCATGGCTCAATCCTGGAGCCTCAGTGACTCTGACCTGCAGTGTTAAACATCCCTCTGCAGGATGGAGGATCTACTGGTATAAGGCTGTTCCCAAACTAGCAGACTACCACACCTACAGCTATGAGCTGCTCCCCGGCAGCAGCGATGGGACTGAACAGGATTCCTACGTCGTTCATGGACAGACACACACAGCAGGATACGTGTGCAAAGCTGGGAGAGGAGACCCAGTGCATCACACCTTTAATAGTTTATCCACGTTTGTCTGGTCTGGAGGTTGGTTTGTCTTGATATGTAAATGCTTTAACAAGAAATGTACACATATTTTGCTTTGCACATTGGTTTAAACCTTTGACTTTGGACATCCTTGACCCAACCACGTAAGGCTAATTTCATTTTTTAAACATGTTTTATGGCTCTATTTTATGTCAGGATTAAATTTTTCTTCTTCAATCCATTCCTTCGTCTAACTTTAAGTCCTAATTTGTTTATTATTATTCATATTCTTATTTATAATAAGGCTTTTCTTACTTCCTTCTGTTTATGTCCCTTTCTCTCTTCCCTTAATCTTTATAGAGAACATTTGTTGTAACGGGGTATTGGTTCATTTTTTTACATAAAGGTACTTTTAATCCAACAATTCATCACAAAATGCATTTCAGGTGTCAATTACCCATTTGCTGAGTGCACAATCCATTAATTAATATAATTAATATAGATATATATATATACTATACAAGTGTTTGTGTGATTTGTTTGTTTCTATTCACCAACAATTGTAATTGTAGGAAAAACCTTAAGCCCTAATTTGTCTATTATTATTCATATTCTTATTTATAATACCTCTTTTCTTACTTCCTTCTGTTTATGTTCCTTTCTCTCTTCCCTTAATCTTTATAGAGAACATTTGTTGTAACGGGGTATTGGTTCATTTTTTTCCATAAAGGTACTTTTAATCCAACAATTCATCACAAAATGCATTTCAGGTGTCAATTACCCATTTGCTGAGTGCACAATCCATTAATTGAGTATACTATACAAGTGTTTGTGTGATTCTTTGTTTCTATTCACCAACAATTGTAATTGTAGGTACAACACAATATAACCAAATTCTATCTTTTCAATCTTCATTCAATGATTCCTGAAATGATCATTATGTGTTATTCTTCAGGTTTCCATTCAGCAGCGTCTCTCACAGTGCGTCCTGACAGAGTGCAACACTTCACTCAAGAGCCATTCTCACTGAGCTGTAGGGGAAACTCCACTGCATGGACAGTGAAAGAGTTTGGTTCAACCCTTTCAGACTGTTCTTCCTTGGGGACAATGAATGGACCCACATGTATCATAAACCGTTACTGGTTTAGTGGCGTGTACTGGTGTGAATCTGAAACAGGACAGTTCAGCAACGCAGTCAACATCACTATTCAGCGTGAGTTTGAATTCATTTAATAGGTTTTTGTTCCTGATGTATGGTTGTCTGTCTCTGTTCGTCTCTATGTGCCCTGCGATAGACTGGCGTCCTGTCCAGGGTGTACCCCGCCTCACGCCTGATGTCAGCTGGGATCGGCTCCAGCCCCCCCCGTGACCCCGAACCCGGGATAAGCGGTTGAAAATGAATGAATGAATGATGCAGTATTATATATTTTTGCAATTTGTAGGTGACAAGCATTAAGAAAACGTTTCAAAAGGATTTTAACAGGATTTCTTTCTTTAACCAAACCATTAAACAAGCTAAATGTAACAAGGGTTTCATTGCTCGCTGATGTCTGAGCCATCCACCACTTAGTTTATATTTAGGGTAGCCGGAGAATTATCCAATTCAAGAGATTCAAGATTCAAGATTCAAGAAGCTTTATTTATCCCGAGGGAAGTTATTGTGCAACAGTTTCACTACAAAGGTGGGAAAGGATCAGAGTAACAATAAAAACATTAATCAAATCAAAATAAAGCTAACATCAAATAAATCAAACAATGAACTAAGTGTAACAGAGTGCAACAGACATTGTGGTTAAACGTAGGTTTATACAATATACAACAATACACACTGTGCATCCGGCTCTAGATTTGGCTCCTCAGCTACACCGACAATTAAAATACAGTACAATAATGATTTTATTTAAAGGCCATTTTGTATAAGACTGCCACAACCTTCTCATTGACTGTTGACATATACAGGTATAATGTGTTAACATGTTCAGCATTCATTACAGCTTTCATTTTAACCCCATACATGAGTTTCACCTTTTCAGTCGTCATTCAAATTGCAGGTATTTGCTCTGCCACTATGTGCATCTGTAAAATATAATGTATCATTGCATGTCGGCTTGTTCAACATGCATCACTTGACCAAAGCTTCATATCTTTGTTTAGAAAACGAGATTATCCTGGTGAGCCCTGTCCATCCTGTGGCCGAGGGAGATGCTGTTACTCTCGGCTGCAAGTGGAGGACGGGAAAAGTTCTTCATAATGTGGATTTCTATAAAAACGGCAAACTCATCCAAAATGAGACCAGAGGGGAGCTGACGATCCCTGCAGTTTCAAAGTCAGATGAAGGCTTTTATAAATGTGAAGCAAAGGAGTCAGCGCGCAGTTGGACGTCAAAAGAGAGTTGGATGTCGGTGAATTGTGAGTAGGATTAAAAAGCTTCCTTTTGATTTTTTTTGTAAGTTGCGTTACAGTCTGAGATAGAAAAGGTATAGCTCAGTCAGAAGACTGCTTGGTTAGGTATTTAGTAATGGCGCATTAAAATAAAAAGTGAATACATGATGTTGTGGAAATAGATTATTTAATAAAGATCAACAAACAGGATCAGCTTTTTCTCCGTGGTTTATTTTGCCAAAGCATTTTCTTCTGCAGACAAAAATACGTTCACCCCTGCGTCCTCACAAAGTTAGAGTCTAGTAGGAATGACGATGTGTCAAATCTCGCACAGTCTTTTAGGGAGAGGGACAGGACGCGCTAAGCCTCGGTTGGGTGACGTCTTTAGACCAAACTAAAACATGCCTTAGACATTACAGTTCTGAACACTCTGAACCTCTCTCATCACAAGGTCTCTAACACAGGGTGCAGATGCACAAATGTGCCATTACACCATCAACAGTTAGTTATTTGCATTATCCATTAGGAAGGTGAGACAGAGGAGACACTGAACTGTGTCTGATCTGACAAAACTATGATTATGAATTACAAATATCCAAAATTCCCACAACAATGATAAGCAGGGAAATGTATAATATGTAATTAGCTGTTTATGACAATATCTCATCTCATCTTCAACCGCTTATCTGGGGTCTGTAAATGTATTCGTGCACTTATTTATAAATGTATTTGTGCAGTGTGTACGTCAGTATGTGAAGGTTGAAGCGTGATTTGACCTTGATGTTTTGTACAGGACCCTACATACATGAATAAATATTAACATTATTATTTATTATTATAGCAGCACCCTCACCTGCAAAACCCTCTCAATTTCCTGTGCTGTTGATTGTTGGACTAGTCGGTGGGATTTTACTGATACTTCTCTTGCTGCTGTTTCTGTGTTGCTACAGCAACTTTAAAGGTGAGATCTTTCCCTTCTGATGTTAGATTGACTCAAAGTCATAGATGTAATTACATGTTTTGATGTAACAACAGAACAATATATGCAATTTAAAACAATGTAACGGAAATGTATTTTTTCAGATTCGTGCTTTATCAGGTCGGTACAACCCTCACTTATCTCATTCTGAACACAACAGCAGCACATTACACGTTCTTTAGTAAATCTACTGTATTTACCACGTGTGTTGGGCCCGCCAGGTCTCAGAGCAACAATCAGGGCCTCGCTACAGACCACATGATCAAGCAGGATGAACCTCAACCCAAAGAAGGCACTTCTCCTCTCCATGGTCAGCCTTAATCCTGATTTACCCTAACCCCTAACCCTAACCCCTAACCCCTAACCCTAACCCAACCCTAACCCAACCCTAACCCTAACCCCTAACCCTAACCTTAACCCTAACCCCTAACCCAACCCTAACCCTAACCCCTAACCCTAACCCTAACCCCTAACCCTAACCCTAACCCTAACCCTAACCTAAGACTTGAATGTCCATTTCTGGTTATGTGTTTTAGAAAATTGTATAATTTCTGTACCTGGATTAAAATGATTAATATGATCTTTGCTTGATTTTCACCATGTAGGTGATCAGCTAGCTGTTGTCTATGAATCAGTCAAAGGCCCTGAAGAACTTGAAAATGGTGCAGTATATACTTTGTGTTTAACATGGAGCAGTTGGAACTGTTACAATATGACACTTTAAGGTAAATTTAAAATCGTTTCAATTAAAAAATATGTATTTCAGATGAATCAAGTTATGTCACATATTCTGCAGTGGAGCTTAAAAACATCACTAAGGGTGAGAACGTTATTTTATGAAGTGAGAATAACATGCATTAGTTGAGATGCTTTTGCAGTCCAACAGTGCTTAATTAAAGTACAAGAAATGTTATTTTAATCCATTCATATGATTCTTCTTACAGGAAAGAGAAATGAACCAGAGGAGAACACTGTTTATTCACATGTGAAGATAGGATCAGCTGCAGGTACAGTCAAATACAACCGAATCACCTAAGGTTTCTATTGGCTGGTGAACTGCTTTCTGCTGTGTATTATTTCCACATTACCACTGGGTATCAGCAATGATCAAATCTTCACATACAGTTCATAAGAGCTTTAGACTTTTTCTGTAAATTGTATTTCATTTAAAATGTAATATCCAAAACTCCTGTGCAGTCAGGAAATAGACAGGGCATGCTGCATCTGATTTATTTATAGTGTGCTCATCAATCTATCAGTTGTAAGTAACTGTTCAATTGTTCAATTCAATTCAATTCAATTTTATTTATAGTGCCAAATCATAACAAAAGTTATCTCAGGAATCTTTACAGAGTAGGCATAGACCCAACAATTCCCCCGTAGAGTACGGTGGCAACGGAAACCTTCCCTGAAACAGGCAGGAACGTCAGACAGACCCAGCTCTGTGGAGGACGGACATCTGTCTGCACCGGTTGGGGAGGAAGAAAAGGAGAGAGAGAGAGAGACAAAGACAGACAGAAGGCAGAGACAGACACACTTCCAGAGATGCAAGCAGCCAGCGAGTAACAGTAACTATAACAGTATCTATAGTAACGTGAACATGACCCACATGTTATGGCGGTCTACACAGCAGAACAGCAGGAACACGCACATCCGACAGAACATGAACGATAATAATCATAACATGATCAAGGATGAGTCGCGGTATTGGCAGCTACGATACAGCAAGACATACCACTGATGGTGTTTTTATGGCTACAAATTTTATATTTATAAGACTAGTGACAGTATAAATGACTAATAGTTATAGAAGCAGCAGGAAGCGTCATGCAGGACCACGGCAGCAGGCACCACCACGTTATCAGTTATTTGATAACTGATAACGTGGTGGTGCCTGCTGGTCTAAAACGACCTGATGTATGCTCAGGTACACTCCAACTTTGAAGCCAAGAAAAACAAAGGTAAGTACAGCCTACATCCACCTGCAGCTGTTACTGTCCAGGAGGTTTGTCTCAGATACAGCGTAATGTGAATCTGTGTCCTAGATATATTTCAGTATACTGAACAAAATTGTTTGTAAGTCAAATTCTTAAATTGTTACTCGCAATTCCTACAGTCACCTATCATTATAACGTATGCTGCAGATGTTCTGTAACATGTGTTCTTGTGTTTTTCTTTTCTGCACTGCTAAAAGAAACAGTATACTTGATATCAGCACATTATCATTATTGGCTAACATAAATAACGTCTTTCCATTCGTAGGAAAAACACGTCCTGCAGCAGCGGATGAAACCGTTTATTCTGAAGTCAAACCGGGAAAACCTTATGGTAATAATGCAGTGATAACATAACGTGAATATAAGGATTAGTCCCTGTAATGATGTAATTTTCAGAAGGTTAAATCGGTAACACATCGAGTAAAATGTCACGCAGCACCCTTAATTCTTAAATTACCCCAAATCCCCTTTTAATTTTGTTTTTCTTCCAGAACAATAAAGATATCTGGATTGACGAAACCAATGGAATGGATTACAACTTTAAAAGACAACATCATTGTTTTTAAATAATATTTGCAGCTTTTATTTTATCAGTGTGTCCCTCTGCCAATCTGAATATCTCATCTCATCTCATCTTCACTCTCTTATCCGGGGTCGGGTCGTGGGGGCAGCAGCTTTAGCAGGGGACCCCAAACTTCTCTTTCCCGGTCCACATTAACCAGCTCTAACTGGGGGATCCTGAGGCGTTCCCAGGCCAGTGTGGAGATCTAATCTCTCCACCTGGTCCTGGGTCTTCCCCGAGGCCTCCTCCCAGCTGGACGTGCCTGGAACACCTCCCTAGGGAGGCGCCCAGGGGGCATCCTTACTAGATGATCCTGAACCACCTCAACTGGCTCCTTTCAACATACATTATATATACATCATACGTCCTTAATGTTATGTATGTTCGGTTCATTGATTACTCTAAGAATTGCCCTTAGGTGTGAATGGTTGTCTGTCTCTGTACGTCTCTATGTGCCCTGTGAGAGACTGGCGTCCTGTCCAGGGTGTACCCCGCCTCACGCCCGATGTCAGCTTGGATCGGCTCCAGCCCCCCGCGACCCCGACCCCGGGATAAGCGGTTGAAGATGAATGAATGAATGAATTCTTAGACATTAGGTGGACTGTTTCAATGCATCGATACACTTTTGTTCCCTTTAATCTACCGGGTTAATGTGTTTTATATTCTTCCCTCTTAGTGACCCAGTAAGATCATGCTTTTAGTAATTATATTTATTGTATACGAACCAAGACCTAAATTGTAAAAATGTACACAAAGCTATCTTTACGGTCTGATCTCACTATAAGTGTACTGGTAATATGTTTTACATCATGAGATGGACAGTAAAGAGAATGTTTTGTCCCTTTTAAATATTTACTGCAGAACAGTTTTCACAAAAGAACCGCGGACAATGTCTGGAGAATCAGGTCAGGAGACAGTCCGCGGAGTTTCTCTTTCACACATGCCGCAAAGGGCGTAGAGCGTGCAGGGGAGGGTACATGACGTGGTTACAGCACGCAACGGAGCCGGTTCATCATTTTGTCACACACAACCAAGTCTCTTACCGCTGTTTGAATTTGTTATTACTTAAGTTTATCGTTATTTAAGTTTGAAAAGTCTGAAAAGTCCCAACTGATCGGGGCGCTGGTCACTGGCAGCCCCCTCGCTCTGACATCTCTCCATTAGTTGCATGTATATCGGTCCTGTCTGTGCATCATGTGTATTTCGGGCCTGTGTGTGTGTGTGTGTGTGTAAAATGAAAAAATAGAGGGAAAATTGAATTTCTCCATTGCGGAACAAATAAAGGGATTCTTCTTCTTCTTCTTCTTCTTCAGCGTAATGTTGACACTGTCTAAGTTCATGCTATCACAGCAACACATCTTTGAGTGAGTTAAAAGGAACTCATTCACTCATGCTGACATGTTGTGACTTATTGTGACTATTTTTTTCATTTTTGTACAGAATAGTTGCGTAACTACCTTAGCAGCATAATGGAGGAAAAACACAGATGGGATTTTCCATGAATGGATTTCTTCATCCAAGCTACTGTAGGAGAAACCTCCTACATTTGAAATGCGTTACAGATACTAAGTCCTGAGAATTATAAATTGATAGAAGACATAAATTACTGCTTTTTTTAATATCAGAAGCCAGGCAGAGCTACAGACTAACGTTTAGTATCTACGTACAGGCATAAGTCATTCAATTCAATTTTATTTATAGTGCCATAACAATATTTGACACACTGATGATGGATTATGGTTTACTAGTTTGCCGTTTAATAATTATTATCCAAATCAATCCTAACGTCCTTGCTTTCAGGCCCAAAATTGTGCCCAAATCATGTTATAAGTGATTTGGTAGTTTCTGCACTTTGGCTTTGTAGGGCAAAAAGCATCAATCAATCAAATTGGAGACAAAAGATCAGAGCTGGAAAATGGTTTATACTCATTGTTCACATTGTTTTTAGTTGATTTGACCTGAAACTACAACAATAGACAGAAGAAAAACAAATAGTAATGAATTAGCCCCCACATCATAATGATGGATCACGTTACCATCAGGATTTTACAGCAAAATACCACAGAATAACACGACATCACACAACACAGACATCCATGTCTTTTGTACATTGTTCATATTTTTAAGACAAAAAAAGTGAGTATATTTGTTTGGATAGTTTAGTTGGTATCATGAAAATGAAATGATCAATTCTACCTTGACTTGATCATTTCAGTCCTTCCTTCCTGCTGCTGTCAGACTTTACACTCAGCACTTCTCCCAATAGACTATTGACCTCATCCTGTACCCTGCACTGTGCAACATGCCTGCACTAAGGTCACTTCTGTTTTTTGCACTATTTGGTCTTATTTACTCATATTTATTCACTCCATATTAT
>NC_139847.1:6322320-6362320 GCF_963691815.1 Echiichthys vipera | reverse complement strand
TCAGTACAAAGTCACATCAACTATTTCATCTTATTATATGAATTCAGATAACCATAAATGTAAATGTTAGGCTTAGAGTTAATGATGAATTATTAAATTAATCAGGATTTAGGCTGACCGAAATGTAGAGAAGAATAGTCTCTCAATTGAATTCCCTCCTCTTTGATCTTGTGGTTTTTAGCAGGACCCTGATTGGTGCTCTGAGACCTGGTGGGCCCAAAACAAGTAGTAAATACAGTAAATTGAATGAATAACACTTAATGTTCTGCTGCTATGTTTATAATGAGAAATGAGAGTGTTGTACCAACCTGATGAAGCATGAATCTGAAAAAAGAGACATTTCCCTTTACATGGGTTTGTATTGCATGCTGTTCTGTTGTTAACCTTATATCAGAAGGAGAACGTCTTACCTTTTGACTTTTTGCAGTGATACAGAGACAGAAGCAGGGGAATCATGAGTACAACTCCACAAACCAGCCCAACAATCAACAGCACTGGAAATGGAGAGCGTTTTTAATACACATTAATAAATGCACGCAAATGTATTTACCACAACTGCTCTTACACAGACTAATTCTCCATGACAGATATGGAGCTGTTACTCCACTTAGGGAAAAAAAATCTTAAAAAAAACATACTGTTTAGGTTAAAGATAAGATTAAATAAGGTCTGTTGGTTAAAATGTTTTTGGTGGCACGGTGCTTGCAGCCATGCAGTCAGTCAATTTCCTTGGCTGTGTTCTTGACAGCCAAATCAGAATGCATATATCTTGCCAGGAAAACAACTGTAACCTTGACAGGAGCTCCTATTCGGCCTTATTTTGACTATTCCTGCTGTTGGTGGTACCATGGGCTGACCTTGTACCTGAGAAACAGGCGTCACACTTCCCAAAATAAGATAGTTAGGGTTGTTCCCCATGAGAACTCACCTTGACCCGGCTTTTTCTGAAAGCCTTCTGCGGTTGAAAGTTCGTTGAAGAGTCTCACAGATGGAGTTGTGCTTGATACATAAGATGGTTTGTGGTGCTGCTCATTACCTGAAAAATATTTAATACCGGTGAAAAACATTCACAATGATTCCAATAGCGGCAGTGGTTTGGTTCCACCTTGGATTAAGAGAAACGTAATTTCTTTATGGTGTCACACTTGTCATGTTAGAGCTACTGTCTCCTGCAGCCCCCCCCCCCTCTCTCTTTGCCCTGGATGAGTGAGGGTCTTTATTTAAAATGATATTCTCTTATGCCATCAATCAATCAATCAAATCATCTGAAACATCAAGTCTACTCCAGTGAAAACAAGAATTAAGTTATTATTCATACTCACATTTTACTGCCATCCAACTCTCGTGTGACTTCAGACTCCACCGTCCTTGTGGTGACCTTTTGCCTTCACATTTATAAAAGCCTTCATCTGACTTTGAAACTGCAGGGATCGTCAGCTCCCCTCCGGTATCATTTTGGATGAGTTTGCCGTTTTTATAGAAATCCACATTATAAAAAACTTCTTCCGTCCTCGACTTGCAGCCAAGAGTAACAGCATCTCCCTCAGCCACAGGATGGACAGGGCTCACCAGGATAATACTGTCTGAATGAAGATCTAAAAATGAAGTTTTGGTCACAGAGAGCAGGAGAGGGATCGGATAACATCTGAAAGGGCTGTACTCGATATTCAGAAAATGAATATAGCAGCATACAAATATCTGCTAAATAAAGAAACAAGGAAATAATCGCATGTGTGTTGGAATCTGTTTGTTCTGATTGCCAAGTCGTCACTAAACGTTGATATTTGAGCGGTTGGGGAACGGTTGGTGAGAACCGTGATGAGGCATCTTCCTCGCCAGTATTTGAGTACAGCATCTTAAACCAGGCCTTTTTTTTTAAGATGGTGGATATTTAGGATGTGGAGAAAATGTTGACTTGCAAACGACATACAGAGCCGCCACCCTTCCTCATATGTAACTGTTTTCTCGCTGGGAACTGAATGATAGAAAAGGTGGAAGTTCGATCATTTACATGATGAAATTACAGCTATATTGAATTTGTTTACACAACAACTTTAACATTTGTTGGCAGCCAATGTTACTTTATGGGAATGCACGACAGATTGGTATACTAAGGTTACCTGATATCAGACAGAATTGTCAACTAAGCCCCCTTTACACTCCCAAAGGGTGAAGTTGGCAGAGTTAAAGGTCTGGACCACGGTAAATACTAAGACACTACTTTTACTTTGGGTGTAGCTAAGGAGCCAAGCTAGAGTCAAATAACTACAGCTACCCTGAATCTAGAAAAATAAAGAATTTAGTAAACAGTAAAATGCTCATGACATTTTCTTGGATAATATTGAGAAATGCTACTTCTTAATTGAGTATGTGAGAGAAGCCATAAAACTAATAAACACAAAATCTCATCATCTCATCTCATCTTCATCTGTCGCGGGGGCAGCAGCTTTAGCAGGTGACCCCAAACTTCCCTTTCCCGGGCCACATTAACCAGCTCTAACTGGGGGATCCTGAGGCGTTCCCAGGCCAGTGTGGAGATCTAATCTCTCCACCTGGTCCTGGGTCTTCCTCGAGGCCTCCTCCCAGCTGGACGTGCCTGGAACACCTCCCTAGGGAGGCGCATAGGGTTCATCCTTACCAGATGATCCTGAACCACCTCAACTGGCTCCTTTCAACGCAAAGGAGCAGCGACTCTACTCCGAGTTCTTCACGGATGGCTGAACTTCTTTTTTTAATAAATAAATTAACCAGAAAGCCTGGACTTCATTCGGCTGAATTTACAAGACACACATTATATATTTTTTTTTACCTAAAGCTTCTCACCTACAAGAAAATGATGCAATGAAATCTTAAAATAAGTCAGATACGAAATTTGTGATTAATACTCACACAGAATAGTGATGTTGACTGCGTTGCTGAACTGTCCTGTTTCAGATTCACACCAGTACACGCCACTAAACCAGTAACGGTCTATGATACATGTGGATCCATTCATTGTCCCCAAGGAAGAACAGTCTGAAAGGGATGAATCAAACTCTTTCACTGTCCATGCAGTGGAGTTTCCCCTACAGCTCAGTGAGAATGGCTCTTCAGTGAAGTGTTGCACTCTGTCAGGACGCACTGTGAGAGACGCTGCTGAATGGAAACCTGTAAAACACACGATGATGGGCCAAAGATGAAAAGGACCATTATGCAAACAGTCATTTGATTTGGTTTGGTTTAAAAAAGATTTATGATATGAAATACACTGAAACACAAGCCGGGGATTGATCACCCCGGCTGGATCGCCTGAGGGAGAGTGTCTGATGTTGGGAGACCCGAAACGCCCGTCGATCTCAGGTTATAACATCACTAATCTTGGACAGAGAGGACAGATGGTTTGAAAGAGGAGTAAAAGAAGCCATCTATGTAAAAGTGGAGAAACCATCGCTAAACAGAGGAGGGGGTCTGAGACACCACTTATCTCCAATTTACAATGCCGCCCTTTCATCCCTTCCCAGGAGATTCAACAATCTAACCTCAAAGGACAACTGTTCACACATGGCCCGGGTGACCCCAACGACTGTCGTTCAGACTCAATAGAGCACTAACAAAGTCGAAACCAACTGCCCACCAACGACTGTCACTCTAACGACGGGCGTGGGCACTTGGAGCACAAAGGGTGTCAGTGACATCATCGGCCTTGTGAGAGGTTGAATGCCTGGATCTCCACACCAGTTAGTTGGACCAGTCCCAGCCTGGTCAGATGCGTACATGAACTGATGAAGCCTCTTGGATGAGAGGTGAAACGTCTTCCTAGACAAACAACCAGTCCAGTTGTTTTTGACTGAAATTGCTTTGAGGATAACGATGACCTGGACGAATGAGAACATTCACAGGCCAACATCACTTATGATGTGTCCCAGCGCATCCTAGGATGTATCTACACACAAACCCTTTTAAAAGGCATGTGTTGTATCTACCATGATCTAAAATAGAAGGCTAACAAGAAGAGGTCATGGACAAAACCTTTAAAATAATGTGCACAAATTATATGTTAGGAGGTCAGGAGATTCCCTTTTGTGAAAATTTAATCCAGTCCAGCAGAAGAATCAGCTAACGTCCTAACTCGTCTGTTTTAGTAGTTTGAAAGCCCGAACATTAAACTTGATGCTCGTGTAAAGGAAAAGCTCCCAACAACACGTACATTTCTTCAATCTTCAAGCATGTAAAAGTAAAAAGAAACCAACCTTCAGACCAGACAAACTTGGGTGAACTTTTATAGGTGTGATGCACTGGGTCTCCTCTTCCAGCTTTGCACACGTATCCTGCTGTGTGTGTCTGTCCATGAACGACGTAGGAATCCTGTTCAGTCCCATTGCTGCTGCCGGGGAGCAGCTCATAGCTGTAGGAAGGGTAGAATACCAGATCGGGAACAGCCTTATACCAGTAGATCCTCCATCCTGCAGAGGGATGTTTAACACTGCAGGTCAGAGTCACTGAGGCTCCAGGACTGAGCCATGATGGAGACACGGTGAGGACAGGATGGAGTTCTGTTGGAAAACGATTTAACAGAATGAAAACATGGCATTCTTCATTGGTCACATGTTTGCAGGGGTGAAAGTAGTTTTTATCTCTTGCCAGTACTTTCATACTGACCCATAACGCGCTCACACTGAAAAACACACTTGTCTACTAGTCTGCATATCAAGCATTCAGCATTGTCTGTGCAGCAAAACGTGCACACATAAAAACAGAATATTTAAACATCTACATATTTTTCTTTGGGAGACTTTGTAACAAACATCTGTCTACTAAAACACTTTGTATACCAGCTGCGCAAGATGGCTCAGCAGTACACACGTTATCTCGCTTGCTGTCTGTCGAGAGAAAGGCTGCACAGAAGGTTCAGGAACGTTTCAGAGACAGTTCAGAACGAATTATATGACATTTATATTGGGGAAAATGTATTGGTCCTGGTCATTTGCCTGCGATAGACTGGCGTCCTGTCCAGGGTGGACCCCGCCTCACGCCCGATGTCAGCTGGGATCGGCTCTAGCCCCCCGCGACCCGACAGGGACAAGCGGTTGCAGATGAATGAATGAATGAATTTGACATTAGCAGATGTGTTGTCATGCTAAATGTATATTTTTCTCTCCGGTACGGCGTGCCCCCTCCAAATCTTTTTGGGGTATGTCATACTGGCCAATACCGACCTGTACCGGCTCATTTTACCCCCCTGCATGTTTGTCCAACACAGTACGCCAAAGGCCCCTGACCAATCATCAGTTTTTGACGCGTTGGGTGTGAGACTGTGTTGGTTTGTCACATGTATGGCCTGTATCCTGCATCTTTTCTTTTTCTTCCAATATGTAAGACACTGTGAAGCCAGGCTGTTTGAAAATGTAGTAACCAAAATAATGTTTAAATTCTATAACATTAAGCAAAAATAGAAATGTAGACGTACGACTTACGGTCAAATACTCTGACTTTGACAGCATCGCTCCACCCCGTTGAAGCCTCTTCACCTTTCTTTCTGCCCATACACCTGTAGACGCCAGTGTGTGATGACTGAGCATCACTGATCACATATTCATTTTGTTTTTGAGACGTGTATGAGCTGGGTATCCATTCGTACTCCCACTCTGTGTCTCCTCCATCCTCAATCTCACACGTAAGAGTGATGGTCTCTCCAGAGTATATCTCAGGCCAGATGGGTCGCACGGTCACAGCAGCCCTGTTTGGGACTTTTCCTAATTCAAGAGGCCCCACATAGAAAGGTGAGAAAATGTTAAACTTCAAACATCATGTAGTTGGTGGTAGTTTTAATTCCTATTCATTACTACACAATATATTTTGTATTCCATATTTAGACTAGACATTTCTTTTACCGACTGAATCGCTGAACTCTGTGTAGTACACCGGCTCTCCTCTTCCTCCTCTGCACGTGTAGAGTCCTCCTCGTGAGACACGGATTTTTTCATTTGACAGGAAAACGACATCTCGTGCGGTCAGAGGTTCAGAGGTTTTCTCGTCTCTGTACCAGAAGTATTTCCAGCTCGATGATGTTGATGACGATGAGTTCACAAAGCAGGTCAGAATCATATCGCCCCCTGCCTGTAAGTCTTTGCTCACTTGGGCCTTTGGTTGTGCTGTTTGAATGCAGAACAAAAAACTTACTATGTGGTAATTCTTGTGTTTGTGAATTAGTCCAGTTTGAAAGGAAATGAACATGAATAAAATGCTATCACGCAGCATTCTCAGTTGTGCTAATACTAAATGTAGAACATATGTATTCACTGTTTGTAAAGTAAATTATTAAGGTGCATGATAAACCTAGCAGCTATGCTAATGTCACACGTTTTAACCACTGAGGTTGTAAGTTAAATTCTCCTCACATGGACCAAAGCCAGAACAAACACACTTGTAAAATTAAAAATCATTTAACCCTCCTGTTCTCCTAAGGGTCAATTTGACCCCATTCAATGTTTAACATCTCTAAATAATGTCATTTGTTTTTGTTTTTTTGCTTTATATTCATGACTTTTCCTAATTTTACGGGAACAACTCATAAAAAACCTAAAATTGGCATGATTATATATATTCTTTTATTGTTATTATTGTACATGTACTTGTCGCACAGGTGTTCCTTTGAGTCAATTTGATCATCTTGGTGATTTAATCATTATTATTATCGTCTATTTTACAATTCAAATATTATATGAGGTCAAATTCATGCTACTGTCCTTGAAAACGGCCGTTACTTTCATTCCAGATATTACAAATAACCCAAAATAGCACTTAAAATAACACACTTACTTTAAAACACACAGACAGAAATGCCTCCATGCAGTTCATGATCAGTGATATTCTTCATTTTGGTAAATAAATACATAAAGTACCCGACTTAACTTGAGTCACAAATTGATTTTGATCATTTTCGAGACGTTTAACGGTCAAATTGACCCCTAGAATAAATGGTGTTAGTAAAATTTGAGGGCAACAGGAGGGTTAAATAACAATCTCCTTTCCCCTTTGTTCAGATCACACAAGTAAATCACCCATAGATTCACTCTGGGAATGTCTGCATCTCATTAGTAATGTTGAAACTACTTACGTTCCATTTTCAGTTTTATTTCTTCTGATTCCTCGTCGTCAAATTTACACATGTAGGAGCTGCCGTCTGACACTATTTGAAGTGTGTTTTTTGATATCTGTGACTGATGGTTTGTGTCCGTTCCAACAGGTGATCCGTCTTTGTAGAAAACAGCTTTCTTCTCCTCTGTCTGATTTCGATGCCTACAGCGCAGAGTCACTGATTCTCCCTCAAAAAGGGTGGAGGCAGGAGCTTCCAGGATCACATCTTTGTCTGTGAAACACAACTAAATGGTAAATAAATGGTATATGTTATTTTAGCAAATGTTACGGCATGAGTGATTTCAGTTGGAGACAGGAAAAGCTGCTGAACTCTCTCTCTGTAATAAATAAATGATAGGTTTGCTAAGTAATGAACTAGAACATTTCCTCATTTCTTGAAGGTGGCCCATACTTGCCCTGCCCTTATGAGGGGAACAGTGCACGTTAAGATGGATTCATTTCTAGATTGTCTTGTCCTATATATTATAATTACATAATTTTATCACTTGATGTGATCAGCTGAACCCTCTCCATCTTTCTTGTTCTTATTTTAATCGTCATGATCATGTGACAGAACACAGGATCACACAGTTCTCCAGCTCCCTGTCTGCCCATGTCAATAGGGCTCATAAGTGCTTTCGTTGAACTTGGTCATGGTGGTAAAACTTTGATCACTTACCTGATACAGTTAGCGAGACTTTACCACTTCCTTTTTCATAGCCATTGAGTTTACCAATGCACTTGTATTCATTACTGTGGTCTGTAGTCAGAGGTTGTAATGTATAGTTCTGATTTCTGTTGTAGGAGATATAGAGACCATTCCTCATGATTGCGTAATACCATGTGGCGTCTTCTTCTTCTTCCCTCATGTCACACATGAAGGTAATTGACTCTCCGGTAAATAACGTGGACCAGTTTGGCTCAATGGTCAGCACAGCATCTAGAAACCAACACAGGATGCAGGAGTAAAATGATCACATTGACAAACAGAATACACAGAAAAGGATTTGGTGAAAAGTCATACAGTTCCCGGAGATTCAACTTGAGTGATTGAAATTGCATAATTACCTTGAGCATGTCCACAATAGGGGAGTATATTCAGTGCTAA
This sequence comes from Echiichthys vipera, assembly GCF_963691815.1. NCBI lineage: Eukaryota > Metazoa > Chordata > Actinopteri > Perciformes > Trachinidae > Echiichthys > Echiichthys vipera. The sequence goes on along the minus strand of NC_139847.1, from coordinate 6,354,096 downwards.
AACAAAAGTTTTAAAACCTCATCAGACATCAAAATGACTGAAACTATATACATATATATAGAGGTAGAGATATAACATCAAGCATTTAAGAAAGGTTATCAGGTCACTGATGTACTCACAAAGAACCCCCAGCACCCAGAGCAAAATGCGCCCCATCCTCTCATCCAACACTGCCCCTCGGCTTCTGAGAGAGGCTTCTACTTAATGCTTGAAACCGTAGCATATATAGGAACGGGCGTTTTCCCCAACTTCTTCTTCTAAATTATGTCCCCTTTGCTTCCCTTTTACTCAAAGCTCACACAACTGCGTCGACTGGGTTTGACCACACCGTATTGTTACACATTTCTAAGCAATAAGGCCGTTGAATTCGATTATATCAGCTCAGGGCTGTGTGTTAACCTTTGTTTTTGCACATGGCTCTGGTGCTACACAGGGTGAATGTTTTGTTGCACAGGCCACAAAGTTGTAGGTATCAAGTAAATTTGCACTGCAGCTTGAAAACTGCGTTGGAATTTTGAATTTCATTGAATTTCATTGAATTTGAAGTTGATGTTTTTGTTTCTAGAATTGTTATCCATGCACATAACATGAATAGGAAGGAAGTATTTGGAGAAAGAGAGACTATCTTTGATCATAATATAATTGTACTGTAAAATGTGTATTAACTCCACCGCAGAGTTGAGTCTCTGCTAATCCAAACAAACAAACAAACAAACAAACAGAGTGACAGCTGACTCAAATTAAATTTAAATTCTGTCTCTTTAGACTTTTTTTTTTAGACTTAGACAAACTTTATTGTCATTCACACACATTTTCATGTATACAAACGAAATTCCGTTGCAAGGCTCCAGAAACCACCAAAAAATATACAATATAAAAGGTAAATATAAAATATAAAAGGAGGCAAGATATAGACATATCTACAACAAATAAAATATAAAATAAAATATAAAATAAAATAAAATATAAAATAAAATAAAATATAATATAGCATCTAAGTTGACAGAGTTGACAGCTGTTTGAAGTGAGTATTAGCAGCAGAATATTAAGTATTAATAATAAATAAACAGTGAACGGTGAATATAAACAGAGAGTAACAGAATGGAATGAGGTAGTGCATAGTGTCCACTATGGATGTCATGGATGAGAGCGTGCTGCGTACATGTCTCAGGGCTTGGCTCACTGGCCAATCACAGGTTAGTTTAACGTGTTTTTACGGCTTGGCTCTGTTGAGGCTGTTGCTACCAGACATTGTCCCCAGAACCGGGCCCCTACAGTAGCTCTGGGTCGAAAAAGCTTAAGGTCGCCTCTAGTTCCACGTTGGGATAAAATACACCTTTAATTTTTGAACGGCCTTCTACGGCAAGCCTAGAGGGTTATGGTACAATCCCAAAAGGAAACGCAAACATGGAGCACTTTGTCACAATGCACAGGTTAAGCGAACTGCAGTGCTGACTTGAAGCGAATCGTACACGGTGCTCTGTTCTATTAGCAGGGGGTCTGAGTTCTTTTGGAGTGTTTGAATGAATGAATGAATGAATGAATGCTTTATTTCAAACATATGAAAAAAAAAATTACACTTGAAACACGAGTCATTAAAAACCCTTTGTATGTTTGAAAAGGAGCAGGAAGAAGCATAAGCTTATGAACTCCTACCCCTTCTCCACTTAGTATCTATACTATAGGTTTTCTTAATTCCTGTGTATCCTGTTTCTTTTATTATTTTTTTTTTACATTTTTAAAAAGAAATGTATTTATTTTATTTTATTTTTTAATACGCTCAACAAAACCAACAATACCAACAAACAAACAAAAACCGCTTGTGTATAAATAAATAAATGAAAAGTATGGCAAAAAGTGAGAACCTTAGTGTTTGTCATGCCCCTCTTCTTCCCTGTACCTTGTAAACACAATCCGTTTGTACTGTTGTTTGAATTTGCTCATGGTTGGACATTGTTTACATTGTTTACATCTGCATAAAACTTTTTGACCGATTGCTCTGACAGACCAAGTTTGAAAACACCCTTAATTATGGAGATGTTGAAATGGAAACAGTATGTTTATGTACCTTGTGTGTACCACCTTTAAAAAACTTCACATTCTTCCCTTAAATGGTAACGTGTGAACTTATTATATTTGGCGTCCGCTCTGCCTGCTTTCACAGCAACACATCTCTGTTTGCGTAAAGAGGAACTTTGAAGTTGAGTTCGTGGCCATCATGTTGATCAGCAGTGTTTGGACTTGATGCTTCTCTAACGACAGGTTCACACCTAAAGGTCTGTTTCCTGCACAAATGTGAGGATTTAAAGCTGTCTACTACATACTTACTTACCACACATATATTCATTTTGCAGTATGAAAGGCCGGGCTTAGAGCTCCAAAAGCACTGGACAGGAAAACAAACTCATACATCACTCTGAAAGGAGCCAGTTGAAGTGGTTCAGGATCATCTAGTAAGGATGAACCCTGGGCGCCTCCCTAGGGAGGTGTTCCAGGCACGTCCAGCTGAGAGGAGGCCTCAGGGAAGACCCAGGACCAGGTGGAGAGATTATATCTCCACACTGGCCTGGGAACACCTTGGGATCCCCCAGTTAGAGCTGGTTAATGTGGCCCGGGAAAGAGAAGTTTGGGGTCCCCTGCTAAAGCTGCTGCCCACGCGACCCGACCCCGGATACGCGGTTGAGATGACATGAGATGAGCTTTCATGTGATTTCATGTCACAGTTTTGTGCGTCACAGTTACCAAACAGCTAAAAAGAACAAAAGTAATGGGCGGTGGAGGCATATAATAAGAAACTTTTCGGACAAATTGAAAATTGAGTGTTAAATCTTTGGAGGGATGGTTGCTTTCTACAGTTTTCAAGTATTAGATTGGTTGTACTTATGCAAAGTTGAATGATGTGTTCCAATGTCATACTACGTACTACACTCAATGTCTTACATACTATTATTTTCAGTATATAGTTCTTACAGTTAGGGCGCACTCACACTGTCGTTCTGTCCCGGGCCAAAACCGTTTTTTCAGCTAAAGCCTAGTACCTTTAAGCAGTGTGTGTGCACCCGTTCCGTGGGCGGCCCGCTTGAAAGAGGTGGGCTTTAGCGGAGCCGTTTGCACATGTACAACACGAGCGTGCGCACGTGTGCGAGCATGAGCACGAGCCCTACGGCGGTAGCGTTATGTGCGCCTGTTAGGACATAGAAAATAGAAGGACGGACCATGCGCGGACATTTAACAACAACAACAATGGTGGTGAAAGGTTCACGTTGGTGTGATGCGGAGGTGGAGTGTTCACTGCAGATATGGTCGGATGAAAATATTCAAAAACAGTCGACAAGACGCACAAAAACTCTGAGGTCTGTGGAAAGATTTGTAAACAAAGCCACGCATCAAGATCAATGCGTGTGACGTGTTACGGCGTGATGGCGTATGGACAGCAAGAAGCATTGGCCGAGGCCCAGGCAGTGTGAGTACAAACGGGGCTGGGGCGCGGGGGGGAGAGGGAGGGGGGACAAGTACCCTAAAGCCTGGGACGCGGTGCGGAAGGACAGTGTGAGTGCGCCCTTAGTATGCAGGATATCACCCCACTTAAAGTGTGCTGTTGCCACCCAAGCATTGCTTTTTTAGGAAATGCTCTTGAGGTTATTGACAGGGCGGTAGCCGTGTGCAAACACGTTAAGTGTGTTTTCACATATAGTCCTTTTTAAACAAACCAAACTCAGTTCTCCTTTTTTTATATTATGTTTTTGACTTTTGTTAATTTGGACATTATAGCTGGAGGTTGGAAGGAAAGGCATGCAGCAAAGGGCCACTGGTTGGAATTGAACCTGAGCTTTTGCAGCCAGGACTTTTAGCCTTTGTATATGGGGCGCCCCCTCTTTCCCTGTCCTTAAGTCTTAAAGTGGACACACACAAAAGGATCTTTTGGTGTTCACATTGTTACTTCATGTGAAAGAGGACTCAGTTCTCTCTCTGGTCCAGTACTGCTCAGATGGGGCCTCAGTCCTCTTTCTGTTCACACTAAAGTTCATCTGGAGCCTTCATGCTTTGGATTATGGGTAGTTTTCACTTGGATCCAAATGAGGAGATGCAATTTCACATCATTTTGGACCAGAATTATTAATAAATATAACCCAAAAAACTGAAAGACAAAACCTGCTATTGAAAATAATTATTTTATTATATACACATAATTAATTTAATGACATTGATTCTAAATTCATAAAATAAATCATTATGTATTTTACATTTATATATACAGCAGTAATTCAAATTAGCTCCACCTTGTGGGCCTAAAAGCTGCAATATTAAAGTGATGAACACATTTATTCAAGATTCAAGATTCAAGAAGCTTTATTTATCCCGAGGGAAATTATTTTGCAACAGTTTCAATACAAAGGCGGAAAAGGATCAGAGTAAAAATAAGCATAAACATAAATCAAATCAAAATAAAGCTAACGTAAAATAAATCAAGCAATGAACTAAATGTGACAGAGTGCAACAGACATTGTGGTTAAGCGTAGGTATATACAATATACAACAATACGCAGCGTGCAGTTTAGCAGCAGATTGAAATAAAATAAGTACAAACTAGATAAGTGAGAATCATGCATCAATTAATATAATAAAATACTATTCTGAAATTGTCTGCCTAATCAATAATTTTACTTGAGTAAGATTTTGAAATCAGGACTTTTACTTGTAGTATTGCAGCCTGGTCTCACCAAAAGGCGTGTGAATGACACGCTATTTCTCTCAAGCCATCTCGCGTATAATTACAACGCATTTCATGATTTTTGCGTGTCATTTCACGCCATGTAGTCTCAATAGACCTGTGTTGTGCAGAGATGGCGTTGTCATTTGACGCACAAATGTCATTGAGGGAAAACCCGTGAAGTGGTGGAGCTTTCTGTCAGAGGGTTGTTTTTAAATCAATATTTCATGTGAAGGATGGCTGAAATAACGGGCGTGAAATGCCCTAAACCTAACCCTAACCCCTAACCCTAACCCTAACCCTAACCCCTAACCGCTAACCCCTAACCCTAACCCCTAACCCCTAACTCTAACCCTAACCCTGACCCTAACCCTTACCCTAACCCTAACCCTAACCCCTAACCCCTAACTCTAACCCTAACCCTGACCCTAACCCTTACCCTAACCCTAACCCCTAACCCCTAACCGCTAACCCCTAACCCCTAACCCCTAACCCTAACCCCTAACCCCTAACCCTAACCCCTAACCCCTAACCCCTAACCCTAACCCTAACCCTGGGGAACTACGGGCGTTAAATGACACGCGAAAAAGCTTAATATGCGTAGACATGCATGCGTAAAGTCATGAAAGTCATGAAAAGTGGCGTGCTATTTATACGCCCTCCCATGAGACCACGTAGAGTATTGAGTATTTAAAGACAGCAGTGTTACTTTGACTGAAGTAAAAGATCTGAGTACTATTTATTTATTTAGCTTCTGTTTACAGCAAGCCTATGATGACAAAGGGCACAGCAAACATTACATCATGTTACATTACATTTAGTGGACACTTTTTTCCAACGTGACTTCTAATAAGTGCATTTAACCATGAGAGTAAAAACCCACAATATCAAGAATCATGTAAATGCATTAGCTTCAAAATAAGCCATACTACCAAGTGCTACATATGAGCACAATTGAAAAAAAAAGGTTATGGTTAAGGCACAGGTTAAGCAAACAGCGACATATGCACAAAAACCGCGTGAAAGTGTGAAAGCACCTTAAATCCATCCACGTGAAACAAAAAATATATACAGTATCTCTCCGTAAAAGTCATAAATACGTGTGTACAGTATGATTGTTTGATTACAGATTCAATGTTATGAGTGTGTAGACCTTTTTTTCATTTATCAAAAAATGAAAAAGATGCTGACTTCAAAGCTGCACTTTCACTTAAGTTTCTTTTTGCTGCTTTTTGAACCAGCCTTCATTCAAAGTGTCTACAGGGACTTGTGAAATTATACTGTATCAAAGGAAAAAATGTGCACTATAAACAGTCAATACAAACATTTGAATTATCCTATTTAATAATCTGTAGTTTTTCACCAAGTTCAATAGCCATATGATTAATTCCCTTGAAATGTTCTGCTATTGGGTAACTGTACAGAGGACACGTTAGAAATGCAAAGATGATCAAAACTGCAAATACTGCAACAATGTTGTGTCTTTCATGTTGTCAACCATTGGGTTTTGATCTAGAAAAACAAAAACAAATGAAAAAGAGATTTAGGGTTATTTAAGAATAAGGGGTGTTAATTCCATGCCATGGTAGAGTGTGCACACTGGGTACTTTATAACACTGTACTGATGTCATTGGCTATTTTTGGTGTCAACTAATTTGTACCATACAAGATAAACATGTGCCATCTATCATTTTTTATTAAATCAAACACATATATAAAAAGCATCACACTGATTGTATGTGTTAGATATGGTGGCTGTGGCTCAGTGTCAGAGTGGGTCGTCCTCCATTTGGGTGATTGGTGGTTCGACCACCACCTCCCCCGGTCCACATGTTGTGTATGTTGGCAAGACACTGAACCCCGAATTGCTCCCTGTGCTGTGCATGGGTGTGTAAATGTGATGTGAATGGTTACATTAGATTAGATAGTATGTAGATGTCCACTGCCATCAGTGTGAATGTCTGTGTGAATGGGTGAATGTGACAAACATTGTGAAAGCACCTTGAGTAGTCAGAAGACTAGAAAGGCGCTATATAAGTACAAGTCCATATGATCAGGGGTAGGCAATGCCGGTCCTGGAGAGCCACTGTCCTGCATGTTTTAGGTTCCTCCTCACCCTAACACACCTGAGTCTAACAATAATCAACTGTGACGAGCATCAGCTGCTTGATAACGATCATTAGACTCAGGTGTGTTGGATCAGAGAGAAACCTGCACATGCAGGACAGTGGCTCCCGAGGAACAGAATTGCCCACCCCTGGATTAGACCATTGCTGACTCCTAGTGGCAGAATTAAAGAAATACGCTGGCAGGCGGCACATCACACAATAAAACTTCCATTATATAGAATATTTATAAGTAGTACAAAGTGTTTTGAACTTCACTGTACCTGCAGCTCATCCTACATTGTCACATTTAAGTAAATGTTCTCCTCTGGTTCATTATTCGTCCCTGTTAAAAGGATCAAGGATAAAGGAATTTAAAAAAAAGACCATTTTCGGTACTTTATTTAAGCACCGGTGACCTACAAGTGCATCTCAACTGTTGCATGTAGTTCTCACGACATGAAATGACAACTCACACTTTTTAGCAATTAATGGTTTTTAGGCTGAATCAAAGAATATGTGAAAATGTAAAATGTCAATCATTCGGTTACTTCAAATCACCTTATTCTAGTTTATGTAACCGCTCCACGTTAAACAAAGAGTATACTATACCATGATCAGGTCCTCTGATTGTTTCATAGAGACTCTCATCTCCTGCAGAGCAATGGAAACCAAGTGAAGGTTAAATCAGTCATTTTAGAAAGGACATGTTAGGCTTAGAGTTAACAATAAATCAGACAATAAATCACGATAAAGGCTGACCATGGAAAAGAGAAGCATATACTCTCTGTTGAGTCTCATCCTGGTTGATCGTGTTGTCTGTAACAGGGTCCTGATTGGTGCTCTGAGACCTGGAGGGCCCAAAACATGTGGTAAATACAGTAGATGAAATAAGGTAACTGTACTGCTTTTATGTTTGGAATGAGAGAAGAGAGTGTCGTACCAACCTGATAAAACGTTGATCTGTAAAACGAAAGACATTTGCTGTTACATGGTTTTGTATTGCAAATTGTTCTATTCTTACGACAATATAGGAAGAGCTCTTTTTCCAAAACGAGATAAAAGCCAAATTTTTAAAAAATGAGTTTGAGCCACTTTGCTGTATACAAACTGTATATATATATATATATATATATATATATATATATATATGAAGAGCTCTTTTCCAAAACGAGATAAAAGCCAAATTTTAAAAAAATGAGTTTGAGCTACTTTGCTGTATACAGAACCTTTTCACTGCTTCATCAGTGTTTCTGCCAAATCTCTATATTTCCTTGTTTAAAATGGTCTCAAGATTCAGCTCCTTTCCAAACCGCGACCAGCGCCAAACCTATTTTTAGCCTAAATGCGATACGTCCTCTCGACCAATCAGAATTCAGAGAGCGTTCTATGCGATCCAACATGGCGGCGCTCTGAAGCGGGAGAGATTTTTGTTTGGTCCGTCCGTTCAACATGTTCAGACTGAGCCATAAAAACCATTTTGACAAGATAAACTGAATATTAACCTGTTTTCCTGAAAACTATTCAAATGGATTTATAGCGTTTTGGAAAAGAGCTCCTCATATGTAGACTTGATTACTTGTGATTCATCTCATCAGAAGGTTAGGGTCTCACCTTTTGACTTTCTGTAGCAATACAGAAACAGCAGCAAGAGTAAAACTCCACAAACCAGCCCAACAACCGTTGACAGCACAGGAAGTAGAAAACTTTTCTCACGCCTGGATGCTGCTAAAATATAGGACCTTTATTAGTGTCTTTTCTCAAGTAGATTTACCAAAATCAACCTGTACTTAAGTCATGACCGAAAGAACAAGGGTACAAGCGGCCAAAATGTCTTTCCTCAGGAGGGGGGCTGGAGTCTCCCTTAGAGAGAGGGGGAGAAGTTCAGCCATCCGTGAGGAACTCGGAGTAGAGCCGCTGCTCCTTTGCGTTGAAAGGAGCCAGTTGAGGTGGTTCAGGATCATCTGGTAAGGATGAACCCTGGGCTCCTCCCTAGGGAGGTGTTCCAGGCATGTCCAGCTGGGAGGAGGCCTCGGGGAAGACCCAGGACCAGGTGGAGAGATTATATCTCCACACTGGCCTGGGAACGCCTCGGGATCCCCCAGTTAGAGCTGGTTAATGTGGCCCAGGAAAGGGAAGTTTGGGGTCCCCTGCTAAAGCTGCTGCCCCCGCGACCCGACCCCGGATAAGCGGATGAAGATGAGATGAGATGAACCTGTACTTAAGTTACTTTTCTGTCCAACTATAACACAACTTACAAAAAACCAAAGTCATTTTTTTCACTCATTATCATACTCACGTTTTACTGACATCCAACTCTCACGTGACGTTAAACTCCACCTCATTTGTGTTAAACTTTTGTCCTTACATTTATAAAAGCCTTCATCTGACTTTGAAACTGCAGGGATCGTCAGCTCCCCTCTGGTATCATTTTGGATGAGTTTGCCGTTTTTATAGAAATCCACATTATAAAAAACTTTTTCCGTCCTCGACTTGCAGCCGAGAGTAACAGAATCTCCCTCAGCCACAGGATGGACAGGGCTCACCAGGATAATATCGTCGTCTGAAAAAAGATTTGAACAAACAGGAAGTGTTGGTCAGAGAGATTCGTTAGATATCAGGGTCCGTATTCGCATTCAAACATTTGATCCTAGCGCTAAGAGTTCTCCTAAGGAGCAGTGAAAGTTCTTAGTTAAGAGTCATTCCTACAAACCTTTTGTCAAAGCCTCTTGAGACCAACTTTTCCTAAGGAGTGAGAGGGACTCCCAAGCTTAGACTAGACCTAGACCTCCACTTAGTGACTGACAAAGAGTTGGCTGGCACTGTGCCATCTTGGCACGCGCAAAGACATACGCAGTGCATCATTGTATGCTACATTGAGTCTATACGTGGAATTCACCTTGTAGCTCCCCCACAGTTGAGCAGTGTATAGTGGTGTGCAATATGCTCTAAACAGTGAGGCCTTGACAGCTGGGGAACACATGTAGAACTTTCTCTGAAGAGTATTGGCCTGAGCATACAGTTTATGACATTGCCTCTTGATGTCAGCGTCGTCTGAAAGATCGTCTAAAATACAATGGCCAAGGTATTTCACCTCACTACACACATCAAGTACCCTATTGCTCAGGGTAAACTCTCTAAAAGCTATCCTGCACCTACTTTAGCTATTTTTCACCTACAAATTAAACAATATAATGAAATGTTGAAATAATTCAGATGAAATAATGTGATTAAAACTCACTCTGTATAGTGATGTTGACTGCTTTGCTGATCTGTCCTGTTTTGTACTCACACCAGTACACTCCGCTCTGCCTGAACTTATGTTTGTTGCATGCTTCCCCCCAGTCAGAGCAGTGTTGCAGGTAGCCACCTTCAGCCAACAACGTCACTCTCCACTCAGTGGAGGTTGCCCCGCAGCTCATTGACACAGAGGATTCGGTGAAGTGTTGCACTCTCTCAGGACTCACTTTGAGAGATACTGCTGAATCAAAATCTGAAAAATAACACATAATGACGGGACAACCAAAACATAACAATTAAGTTTAAAAAGACCTTTATGCGAACAAGCATTTGGTTTTATTGTGTGTGTGTTTTTTTAATTGAAACAAGCATCACACCATTAGAGCAATTTTATAAATTAAGAAGACCACAAATAATCTTTTTAAAGTTTTTGGTGGATTTAATAATTTCCCAGCGGTAGCCATCATTTTTGCAAGCATCGCCAGGGTGATGCAATACATGAATGCAAACTACAGCAGCGTATTGTCCATCCCATCCTACTCTACTGTTCCACCTGCTTCTTTAAAATGCTGACTGTCAAAAAGGTTCCCGCACACAGCTGCCCAATGAATTGGCCTCCCCACACCTACAATGTCAGAGCTCAACCTCAAGGCCATCTCACGCATTACATCGACAATAGCACAAGACAACACACACCCACTCGACCAACACTTCACCGTCATGCCCTCTGGACGCAGGTCCAGGTCCCTGGTGTGCAGGGGGGCCCGCTATGGCGAAAGCCTGGTGTCTGCAGCCATAGCAGCCCTCAACAAAAGGCTAAGGTAAAAAACTCCACAGCCTCACTTTGCCATATTTCTGTCTACATGTTATCCCGTCGTGTTTGCCCATATGTGTATTGTCGGCGTGCTGCCCGTCAAATGAACGGGGAAGTAGAAAATAATTTCCCCTAAAATCTAAAGTCTAAAGAATACTCACTTCACAGAAGGCCGTGATGTAAGGTAGCATAGATTACATTACTGCCCTCTGGGGGCATTACTTTCTTTTGAATCCCAGAAAAGAAGACAGGAGGAGACATTCAACATAGTGTGGAACTTACTATAAAAAACTGTGCGTTTAATTGATGCAGTTTGGAGGAAACTGTTAGAAGTATCACAGGGTAACTTTCTGTAAAAGTAGCCATACCCAAATAGGACACAACACTGCTGTCAAAACAAACCAACCTTCAGACCAGACAAACTTGGGTGAACTTTTATAGGTGTCATGCACTGTGTCTCCTCTCCCGGCTCCGCACACGTATCCTGCTGTGTGTGTCTGTCCATGAACGACGTAGGAATCCTGTTCAGTCCCATTGCTGCTGCCAGGGAGCAGCTCATAGCTGTAGAAAGGGTAGTCTGCTAGTTTGGGAACAGCCTTATACCAGTAGATCCTCCATCCTGCAGAGGGATGTTTAACACTGCAGGTCAGAGTCACTGAGGCTCCAGGACTGAGCCATGATGGAGACACAGTGAGGTCAGGTACAGGAGTATCTGTTGGAAAGAGATTTAACAGTATTAATACATGTCATGACGTATTGTGGATTGTATCCTAGATATCCATGAAGGTGTCTTAAATTATGCAGCAGTGACCAAAATATATTTATTTTCACATTTAAGATTATGTCGGACTTACTGTAATATATCCTCAATGTGAAGGCGTCACTCCATTCTGTTGAAGACGCTTCACCTTTCAGTGCGCCCTTACACAAGTAGCCTCCGTTGTGTAATGCCCGTGCATTACTAATCAAATGTACCTTCTGTTTTTCAGGTAGGTATGCACCGGACCTCCTCCATTCATACTCCCACTCTGTGTCTGCTCCATCCTCAATTTCGCAAACAAGAGCGATCGTCTCTCCAGGGTATATCTTAGGCCAGATGGGTCGCTGGGTCACAACAGCCCTGTTTGTGACTGTTCAACATCAACCACAATGTTTTTAGTGTTAATCTGAATCACAAATACACAATACCTTTTTTTTTGCATGTTGTATTCTATACCATATTGCCAACTAGCACTTTTTGTCTTTTACCGACTGAATCGCTGAACTCTGTGTAGTACACCGGCTCTCCTCTTCCTCCTCTGCACCTGTAGAGTCCTCCTCGTGAGACACGGATTTTTTCATTTGACAGGAAAACGACATCTTGTGCGGTCAGAGGTTCAGAGGTTTCCTTGCCTCTGTACCAGAAGTATTTCCAACCAGATGATGATGATGATGGGTTCACAGAGCAGGTCAGAGTCACATTGCCACCTGTGTTTAGGTCTTTGCTCACTTGGGCCTTTGGTTTTGCTGTTTTAATGTAGAGCAAATACATAAAAATGTTAATTATTGTGTCTGTGAATGAGCCCAACTGGAAAGATAATTCAAATATAATGATATAATCTCATTTAGCATTACTGGCGGCGGTCAAATTAACTACCATATATACGACATGAACAAATACAACTTATAGTGCTTTAAGTTTTCAATATAATCAGAATTTAACATTAAACTGGTCAAACTTAGGTTTCTGACTAAAAACTTGTTTTTATACTTCAAATTCAAATCCAGCAACATTTAGACATTATATATTATCACTTTGGCAAACAGGGGGATAATATCAAAATGGCTCATAGTAAATAAGGGCTTTTATTGAACTCTGATCACTTACCTGAGACAGTGAGAGAGACTTTATTACTTTCTTTTCTCCGAAATGTTGAAAACCTGTGAGCGCCAACGCACTGGTATTCACCACTGTGGCCTGCAACTAGAGCTTCTGATGTATAGTTCTTATTTGAGTTGAAGGGGAGATAGCCTTCACCATCCTTGTTGACTGAGTAGAACCAGTCGGTGTCCTCTCCTTCCCTCATGTCACAGATGAAGGTAACAGACTCTCCGGTAAATAAAGTGGACCAGTTTGGTTCAATGGTCAGCACAGCATCTAGAAAAGAGACATACATTTATGAACAGAAACAGCTAAATGGACACTGGAGATCAACGTTAGAGAACAAGTTATTAATACTTGATTTATTCCTAAGATTGTTCTTTTTCTATTGTTCATATTGTTGATAGAATATCCTCTGTGGCTATACCACTGCTGTATTGGCATGTTTTTTTTTTTTTTTTTAAATAACCAAGGCACTTCAACAAAAACCTTTATTTGGTAAAGAAAGCAAAATTAAAGAACAGTCACCATTGTGTCAGAAGTGAAGATTAAACAATGTATTTTTTAGGGCTATAGGATTCAAAAATGAGTAGGAAGTGTAGAGGTGTGTAGCCTAATGTTTGGCTTGTTTACTGGCCTATCTGAGGGACTTAAATGAATATGTGCCCTTGTAAAGTTTCAATAGTTCAATATTTCGGGGCAGTAGTAGCTCAGTCCGTAGGTGACTTGGCTCCTGTGTGGACCATGAATGGAGCGTGGACTGGTGGCTGGAGAGGTGCCAGCTCATCTCCTGGGCACCGCTGAGGTAGGCCCCCTTGCTCTAACGTCTCTCCATTGGCTGCATGTATTTTTTAGGGCTATAGGATTCAAAAATGAATAGGAAGCGTAGAGGTGTGTAGCCTAATCCTGTCCTCTCGTGCACTTGTTTGGCTTGTTTACTGGCCTATCTGAGGGACTTAAATGAATCTGTGTCCTTGTAAAGTTTCAATAGTTCAATAGTTCGGGGCGGCAGTAGCTCAGTCCATAGGTGACTTGGCTGGGAACATGGCTCATCTCCTGGGCACCGCTGAGGTAGCCCCCTTGCTCTAACATCTCTCCATTGTTTGCATGTATATGGGTCCTGTGTGTGTATTTCGGGCCTGTGTGTTTGTGTAAAATGAAAAATAATAAAGTGAAAATTGAAATTGAATTTCCCCGTTGTGGGACAAATAAAGGAATTCTTCTTCTTCATTATTCTTGAAATCCCGCCCAACTTCTCTTGAAATGGCTGAGAGGGGGTCATCGATGTTCCCCGCTCGAAGCCTTCACTGATTTGATTTAACCTTTTTGTAAAGGGTTAGGGGTTACGGTTAGGGTCAGGGTTAGGGTCTACATAAGCCTATTTGCAGTGGAATTCGGCAATGATTGTGGAAAAAAATAACAGACTGGGAAACATAGGACCCTTTCTGTGACAAGCGGGAAACATCGGACCTTTTTCTTAAAAAAGCGCCTGATGGGGCGGCCGGTGGCTGAGTGGTTAGAGCGGTTTTATTTTGACTCCGACCTGCATTTGCTGCATGTCTCTCTTTCTTACCCCACTTCCTGTCTGTCTTATGTAATAATAAAAACTTGAAAAACTGCCAAAAAAATTACCTTTAAAAAAAAAAAGGGGGGGGGGGGGGGGTCTGATGTTCCCCGGTCACATACAAAGTGGGGAACATAGGACCCGGGGAACATAGGTACGCTCCTGCAGGCCTCCCCTTTGGCCTTCATCGGGACAACCTGCTGTCTCAGGGTTTCAATCACCTTAGGGCAGGGGTGTCAAAGTGATCCAGTAAAGGGCCGTGTGGCTGCAGGTTTTCATTCCAACCAATCAAAAACACACCTGGTCCAACAAATCAACAGTTCAGGTGATTGAGTAAGTCGAGTCAGGTGTGTTCTTGCTTGGTTGGAATGAAAACCTGCAGCCACAACGGCCCTTTACTGGATCACTTTGACACCCTTGCCATAGAGAAGCTCGCCATCTTGCAAAGTAACCACCAGAGCTGGCAGATAAATACGGTGTGTCCAAGGCAATCGTCACCAGGTGCCAGATTAACACCAACAACTGGGAGGGATCTGAAAGCGTTCTCTACTTTTTCTCGCTGCTTTTTTTCCCACAAAATAAAGTTTTTTGTTGAAGCGCCTTGGTTAATGAAAAAAACATGCTAGTACAGCAGTGATATACCCACAACGGATATTCTATCAAATTCTGACAATAAAAAATAACAATATATCAGAATGAATCAAGTATTAATAACTCGTTCTTTAATTTAGATCTCAGTGTATATTTATGTTATGGAAATGTAGGCTATATCAAACACTTCATTCAAATCCAGCAACATTTAGACATTATATATTAGCACTTTGTCAAACAGGGGGATTATATCAAAATGGCTCATAGTAAATAAGGGCTTTTATTGAACTTGGTCGTGGTGGTAAAACTCTGATCACTTACCTGAGACAGTGAGAGAGACTTTATTACTTTCTTTTCCCAAACTTGGTAAATGCTTGTGAGCACCAGTGCATTGGTATTCACCAGTGTGTCCTGTAACTAGAGTTTCTAATGTATAGATCTTATTTGAGCTGAAGGGCAGATAGCCTTCACCATCCTTGTTGACTGAGTAGAACCAGTCGGTGTCCTCTCCTTCCCTCATGTCACAGATGAAGGTAACAGACTCTCCGGTAAATAAAGTGGACCAGTTTGGTTCAATGGTCAGCACAGCATCTAGAAAAGAGACACACATTTATGAACAGAAAGAGCTAAATGGACACTGGAGATAAACATTAGAGAACAAGTTATTAATACTTGATTTATTCTGAAAGATTGTTCTTTTTCTATTGTTCATATTGTTGATAGAATATCCTCTGTTGCTATACCACTGCTGTATTGGCATGTTTTTTTTGTTTTTTTAAATAACCAAGGCACTTCAACAAAAACCTTTATTTTGTAAAGAAAGCAAAATTAAAGAACAGTCACCATTGTGTCAGAAGTGAAGATTGAAACAATGTATTTTTTAGGGCTATAGGATCTAAAAATGAATAGGAAGTGTAGAGGTGTGTAGCCTAATCCTGTCCTCTCGTGCACTTGTTTGGCTTGTTTACTGGCCTATCTGAGGGACTTAAATGAATCTGTGCCCTTGTAAAGTTTCAATAGTTCAATAGTTCGGGGCGGCAGTAGCTCAGTCCATAGGTGACTTGGCTCCTGTGTGGACCATGAATGGAGCGTGGACTGGTGGCTGGAGAGGTGCCAGCTCATCTCCTGGGCACCGCTGAGGTAGCCCCCTTGCTCTAACGTCTCTCCATTGGCTGCATGTATTTTTTAGGGCTATAGGATTCAAAAATGAATAGGAAGTGTAGAGGTGTGTAGCCTAATCCTGTCCTCTCGTGCACTTGTTTGGCTTGTTTACTGACCTATCTGAGGGACTTAAATGAATCTGTGTCCTTGTAAAGTATCAATAGTTCAATAGTTCGGGGCGGCAGTAGCTCAGTCCATAGGTGACTTGGCTGGGATGATGGCTCATCTCCTGGGCACCGCTGAGGTAGGCCCCCTTGCTCTAACATCTCTCCATTGGTTGCATGTATATGGGTCCTGTGTGTGTATTTCGGGCCTGTGTGTTTGTGTAAAATGAAAAATAATAAAGTGAAAATTGAAATTGAATTTCCCCGTTGTGGGACAAATAAAGGAATTCTTCCTCTTCAATATTCTTGAAATCCCGCCCAACTTCTCTTGAAATGGCTGAGAGGGGGTCATCGATGTTCCCCGCTCGCAGCCTTCGCTGATTGAATTGAACCTTTTTGTAAAGGGTTAGGGGTTACGGTTAGGGTCAGGGTTAGGGTCTACATAAGCCTATTTGCAGTGGAATTCGGCTCTGATTGTGGAAAAAAATAACAGACTGGGAAACATAGGACCCTTTCTGTGACAAGCGGGAAACATCTGACCTTTTTCTTAAAAAAGCACCTGATGGGGCGGCCGGTGGCTGAGTGGTTAGAGCGGTTTTATTTTGACTCCGACCTGCATTTGCTGCATGTCTCTCTTTCTTACCCCACTTCCTGTCTGTCTTATGTAATAATAAAAACTTGAAAAACTGCCAAAAAAATTACCTTTAAAAAAAAAAGGGGGGGGGGGGTCTGATGTTCCCCGGTCACATGCAAAGTGGGGAACATAGGACCCGGGGAACATAGGCACGCTCCTGCAGGCCTCCCCTTTGGCCTTCATCGGGACAACCTGCTGTCTCAGGGTTTCAGTCACCTTAGGGCAGGGGTGTCAAACTGATCCAGTAAAGGGCCGTGTGGCTGCAGGTTTTCATTCCAACCAAGCAAAAACACACCTGACTCCACTAACTCAATCTCCTGAACTGTCTTCACACAGTTGATTTGTTGGACCAGGTGTGTTTTTGCTTGGTTGGAATGAAAACATGCAGCCACAACGGCCCTTTACTGGATCACTTTGACACCCTTGCCATAGAGCAGATCGCCATCTTGCAAAGTAACCAGAAGAG
This sequence comes from Echiichthys vipera, assembly GCF_963691815.1. Classification (NCBI taxonomy): domain Eukaryota; kingdom Metazoa; phylum Chordata; class Actinopteri; order Perciformes; family Trachinidae; genus Echiichthys; species Echiichthys vipera. Next base: position 6,336,845 of record NC_139847.1, on the reverse strand, counting down.
CTGTCAGATAAATAGGGTGTGTCCAAGGCAATCGTCACCAGGTGCCAGATCTACACCAACAACTGGGAGGGATCTGAAAGCGTTCTCTACTTTTTCTCGCTGCTTTTTTTCCCACAAAATAAAGTTTTTTGTTGAAGCGCCTTGGTTATTGAAAAAAACATGCTAGTACAGCAGTGATATACCCACAACAGATATTCTATCCAATTCTGGACAATAAAAAAATAACAATATATCAGAATGAATCAAGTATTAATAACTCGTTCTTTAATTTAGATCTCAGTGTATATTTATGTTATGGAAATGTAGGCTATATCAAACACTCGGATTACGGATAAGTATGTGTGGATGGGTGAATAACCACTTTGTTTCTTTGATTATCATCAGTAAAATACCAAAAGGTATCACATGATGGTAATGAAGCACAGAGCGAATGTGAGCTACACGCGAAACGCACGCCTTCTCGTTTTTTTACGTTATCTAAATGCTTTGGTTTACACAGAAAGTGGATCTTGTGAAAAGTGATGCAGTCGTTGGAGTTTTGTCTAAAGTGAATGTATAAAAATAAATAAAATTGTATAATTACCTTGAGCATGTCCACAGTAGAGGAGTAAACGAAGTGCTAAAATAAAGTTTGAAACTTCATCAAACTGACAGAAACCATCAAATAAATAATCACTTTTTTAAAAAAGCTATCAATGGATTTGAGGATCTAAACAGGGTCACTGAGGTACTCACAGAAAAACCCCAGCGCACAGATCAAAGTGTGTCCCATCTTCACATCCAGCACTGACACTGTGTCACTCTGCCTCTGAGTAATGCTTCTACTTCGTGCTAAGAGAAAACTTGGAACTGTACTGTAGGATCTGGCGTTTTTTGCAACTTCTTCTTCTTCTTCTTTAACTTCCTTCCCTTCTCTTTTACACAAAACTTGAGTTTCACCACATCATATTTTCTTAAAGAAATAACACTAGATCATATCACCTCATAAACAATCCTACTGTACCTGTAACACTTGGTAAATGGTAAACAGACTTGTACTTATATAGCGCCTTTCTAGTCTTCTGACTGCTCAAGGCGCTTTCACACTACTTGTCACATTCACCCATTCACACAGACATTCACACTGATAGCAGTGGACATCTACAGACCATCTAATCTAATCATTCACACCACATTTACACACCCATGTGCAGCACGGGGAGCAATTCGGGGTTCAGTGTCTTGCCCAAGGACACTTCGACATGTGGACTGGGGGAGCTAGGGATCGAACTGTCAATGTCTCGAATGGAGGACGACCCACTCTACCAATAAGCCACAGCCGCACTTGCATGCATGTTGCATGTATCCAGTATGTGCATTTAAACATTTTTTTTATTCCCACTGCTCTTGCAACCCTATTGCCTGTAGTGTGGTGTATGCATGAACATAACATTTGTCTCTGTGGCATTTCATAATAAATGATAAGAAAAGACAATTTTTAGTTAGTTTTAGTTTAGTTAGTTCGTGGTGGAGTCTTCCCTTCAGAATAAAAGCTGGCAATCATCCATAAACAGTGTGTACAGACAGGTGTCTCATTGTGAATATAAAAGCAGCACGTTCCATGTTTCTTGTTACAATTATTTTATTTTACTGAGTATTTAAAGCTTCTTTAAAGGGCTCTGACACAGAGCAGATGGTCAACCGGGATGAAACTTAACAGTGTGTATACTCCTCTCTGATCCAGCCGTCCAAATAATACTGAATCCTCTTTTTACACTATTTTTACCTTATTTGACAGGAAAGGGGAGGGGCGTTCTTTGAAAGGCCTGAAGTTTAAATAGTTTTTTTACTGACCTGTAGGCGACTTTTCTATGGAAAAATCTGTCAGAGGCTCCGATAACACAGGAAGTGTGTGGGACCATGTGGTGTCATATGTCTAAATTTGGCTTTCACACCAACACATCTGTATGTGGGGAGAATAGAAGTTGAGTTTATGTAATTATCTGATGTTTTTTTTCTTCCTGTGTTCATTTGCATTTACACACCACAATGTCTGTTGTCACATTTAGTTAATTGTTTGATTTATTTGACGTTAGCTTTATTCTGATTTGGTTTCTGTTTTTATGCTTATTGTTACTCTGATCCTTTCCCACCTTTGTATTGAAACTGCACATAATTTCCCTCTGGATAAATAAAGCTTCTTGAATCATGAATCTTGAATCTTGAATTTTGAACGTCTTTAAAAACAACATGAGGAAACTAAAGATTTGCTATTGTAAATTTTGTTAGTCAGACAGTGCGGCTTAGCTACGCAAGGTAGGCCTGTATGTGATGTGAAATAAGATCAGTCACAGGTACAGTTACACACTCCTCACTGTCAGATACTTTCTTATTTATAACGTTTATAAATAATAAATTACCTTTTAAACCTGCTGTGTTGAAATATTGTTTCACACGCACTTCCTGAGTTACAGTCAGTGAAGTAGCGTCATATCTATCCACAAATCACATACATGTTTTAATATGTCTTGGTGTATATATATATATATATATATATGTAAAGTGATTTCGTCTTTCAAGCCCATTGACATAGTTGACTGCTTCACAACCTTGTCGAGTATAACTTTTCCCACAATATTTGAGTTTGTGAAATCAATTTTAGCCATCCTTCTTATTTTTCTTTTATCACCACCAAAGACCCTCGCATTCAAATTGATGTACATTGTCGAGTTTATCATAATAATATTCTGTTTGCAGTTATCCTGATATAACTGAAATCATTTGTTGCGTGTAAAAGAAGAAGAAGAAAACACACGATCTGACGTTAATGTGATCATGACACTGTCTAAGGCATGGGTATCAAAGTGATCCAGTAAAGGGCCGTGTGGCTGCAGGTTTTCATTCCAACCAAGCAAGAACACACCTGACTCGACTTACTCAATCACCTGAACTGTCTTCACACAGTTGGTTTGTTGGACCAGGTGTGTTTTTGCTTGGTTGGAATGAAAACCTGCAGCCACACGGCCCTTTACTGGATCGCTTTGACACCCATGGTCTAAGGAAAGGGTGTCAAACTGATCCAGTAAAGGGCCGTGTGGCTGCAGGTTTTCATTCCAACCAATCAAAAACACACCTGGTCCAACAAATCAACAGTTCAGGTGGTTGAGTAAGTCGTGTCAGGTGTGTTCCTGCTTGGTTGGAATGAAAACCTGCAGCCACACGGCCCTTTACTGGATCACTTTGACACCCATGGTCTTAGGATATCCAGCAACACATATTGTAGGTGTGAATGGGAAATGAAGTTCAATAACCTCATACTGATCTCATGCAAGCAGCGCTGTGGCTTGTTTTTCCTCCTCCCCTAGTTGGAGCAAGAATCAGGATCAGAATCAGAACCAGAAATACTTAAATAAACAAAATTGATAGCCAGGTAATTTCTTGGTTTAGAAGTTACAAAAGAGAAAACAGGACCTAATGTTGTCTGGACAGAGCGGCCCCCCATTTTTGTAGTTTGAAATTATATTTAGAAAGTCCATTTGTCACTTTCCGTGCACGTAATTCTGTTGAATTTCACCCTAACATGAAAACTTCAGAGGATGCATCAGAGACACCACTGATGAAGTAACCTTTCCTTTTTTACACAGTGTTGGGCAATCTAGTTGGAAGATGAAGTAAGCGCAGTTCTTCTACATGAAGCTGGCAAGATCAGGATGGTCTCGCGGGGCTCACAATTACCCTTTGTTAAGGTGTGGATGAAGGAGGTCGCAACATACCATGCACTGGAAAGACTTACATATATTGTTAGAGGGAAGAGAACACAGTTTGTTAGTGTCTGTAAACTTTTTTGCACTAACTTGTCATCACTACTGCTGCTTTTTTAGTTACTTATTTGTTTCTATTCACTTATTGCTTTATTTGTACAATTATTTAGTGGAGTTTTCATCTTTGATTGTTTTGTTGTAAGGATGTAAGGCCCCCTGGACGCCTCCTTAGGGAGGTGTTCCAGGCACGTCCAGCTGGGAGGAGGCCTCGGGGAAGACCCAGGACCAGGTGGAGAGATTAGATCTCCACACTGGCCTGGGAACGCCTCAGGATCCCCCAGTTAGAGCTGGTTAATGTGGCCCGGGAAAGAGAAGTTTGGGGTCCCCTGCTAAAGCTGCTGCCCCCACGACCCGACCCAGGATAAGCGGATGAAGATGAGATGAGAATATAAGATTGTTTTGTTGTATAGTACACTTGTACATTATTTTTGTCATTGGTGTGGCCATTGGTTCTATATGTAAAAAACTTAATAAAGTATTGTTTGTTTGTTTTTTAAAAAAACAGCTGGAGTTGGGAAAACAACTCTGTTCTTCTCACTACGTTTGACTGAATCTGTATCATTCAAACGAACACAGTTACTGATGTATTGCAGAATAATGACAGCATGCTCACATCGTGCACTGTCACTGTGCTTCTGAAACAGAGAAGTGTGAGGGAGAAGATGCTATGTAGTAAATATGAGATAAGAGGATGACTAGTTTAGTCCAGCTCTGCTTCCTTCGCACACCACGCAATAAAACTCTCCGCAACACCACACTCATCCTTTCACTTGTGTACGCTTCCTGCCAGGCCACAAATATGCAGAAATACATTTCATGGTGTCATGACCGAAAGAACACGGTCGCGGATACAAGGGGCCGAAATGGGTTTTCTCAGGAGGGGGGCTGGAGTCTCCCTTAGAGAGAGGGGGAGAAGTTCAGCATCCGTGAGGAACTCGGAGTAGAGCCGCTGCTCCTTTTGCGTTGAAAGGAGCCAGTTGAGGTGGTTCAGGATCATCTGGTAAGGATGAACCTTGGGCCTTGAACGCCTCGGGATCCCCCAGTTAGAGCTGGTTAATGTGGCCCGGGAAAGGGAAGTTTGGGGTCCCCTGCTAAAGCTGCTGCCCCCGCGACCCAACCCCGGATAAGCGCTTGAAGATGAGATAAGATGAGACATTTCATGGTCCCTGCATGTTAGACATTGTTGGACATTTTGCGTTATATTACATCTATCATGGTGGTGTGTTGAACTTTTACACAAAGAGCGGAAATGAAATGGAAATGACTGAGTGAACTATAGTGAAACAGGGAAAACTCAACTTCAGAACACAAATGTAAGAGCACAAATGCAGGCGATTCCCGAAAAAGAAAAACATATTTTTACATAAACAAATCAAGTAGGTGACATAGGAGGGAGGCGACAAAATGAGGTAAAAGTTTAATCTGAAATATTACTACGTATGTATGCTGTCACATGTGTAAACAATGCAGTATGAGACTTCCAGTAACTCCAGATACTGTAAGATTATATAGTGAATGCCAGCAATTAAGGGTGTTCACCATCCTTAATGCACCCACATGTCATGCAAAGATCTAATAATATGATTGACAATGATTAATTATTACGAATTATATGTATAAATGTATTTGCCAATTAGACAAGGTGGAGGTTAATGCTACTTATGCATGATCAAGATACACTTTAAAGTTGTGAGAACTTTGTAATTATAGGATTAGGAACTTACAAAGCTAACAAACAAACGAACCGATCGAGGCCGCCGTAAAGAAGAAGAAGAATTACTTTATTTATCCCGCAACGGGGAAATTTAAATTTTTCTCTCTTATTATTAATCATGTTACACACACAGGCCGCAAATACACACATGCACAGACAGGACCTATACATGCAAGTAAGGAGAGATGTCAGAGCGAGGGGGCTGCCAGTGACCAGCGCCCCGAGCATTTGGGGGTTCAGTGCCCAGGAGATGAACTGGCACCTCTCCAGCCACCAGTCCACGCTCCATACATGGTCCACACAGGGACTTGAACCAGCGACCCTAGGGTTCCCAGCCAAGTCACCTATGAACACAACTCCTGTGTTCTGTGACATAAAATGGAGTCTGGTGGCTTTGATGAGAGCACAGATAACTTTGGTTCCCCCTCATAAACTTAAACAGGACTGTTGAAAATATTTTTGAATATAGTGTTTATGTAAACTGGTATTTATTTAATGATATTTCATATATTTTGATATTTTCGATGATTGAAATACTGTGTTAGAAATGAAAGTGCATTCAAGAGCATTGCTTACTCTTTAAAAGAGTAAAACCTTTAGCATCAATAAAAGTACACATTATGCAGAATGGCTCATTTCAGACTATGTATATTATGGTATTGTTTTAGAATTATTGATACATTAATGTGTAAAGGTTGTCCTGGCATGTGTACACCATGCAGAACATGGTACAGAACATGGTACTGTACTTTTAACTCCTCTGTATATTTTTAAGTTTGGCCGTTTATGGTCTCACGTGCAGCAGCGAGTGTCGTTTCTTCCTTTACTCATATCTGAAGATTCACATTATCGGCCACTTGGTGGTGCCATGTGGTTTTGTTTTCAGTTGCTTCTTGTATGTTAAAGGTAAAATCGTTGTTTTAATCAACTTGTGCACATGTTAATGTATTTATCTTTGTCTAAATAAGGCAGCTATGTGTAATTTATTCTATTCCATGGTTTAAACTAGGTACTCTTCTGTATTATACATACTCAGCACATTGAGATTTACTTTGATGTTAAGATATCAGTTAATATTACATGTAGTAGTTATAGCTCTGACTTTGTAGGAAGACAAATATACATCTTAGAAAATAATCTGGTTTGTCAGTTGTTGTTTCTTTAGGTGACTGTTGTCAGCCTGGTATCGCCAAAAGGCGTGTGAATGACACGCTATTTCTCAACGCATTTCATGATTTTTGCGTGTCATTTCACGACATTTGGTCTCAATTGACTTGTATAGTGCAGAGATGGCGTTGTCATTTGACGCACAAATGCCATAGAGGGAAAACCCACGTGTTCGTATTTCTCCGCCAACTTGCGGATAAATACGAAGTGGTAGAGCTTTTTGTCAGAGGGTTGTTTTTAAATCAATATTTCATGTGAAGGATGGCTGAAATGACGGGCGTTAAATGACACGAGAAAAGCTCACAATAGAAGTGTATGGGGAACTACGGGCGTTAATGACACGCGAAAAGCTTAATATGCGTAGACATGCACGCGAAAAGTCATTAAAAGTGGCGTGCTATTTATACGCCCTCCCATGAGACCACGTAGCAGTTGTAGGCTGAGTCCATGACAGTCACCCAGGTTAAAATATCAATCCGCAGGCCTTTTGCTGTGTGGCCTACCCCCTTTTCTTTCTATCTACACTGTTCCTGTCAATTAAAGGTAGCCACCCCCCAAAAACACATTTAAATCAAAAAGTGAGTGGATAAAAGTGAAAGTGCTGTGTGTGTCATGTATCACGCTAGTGTTGTTTCTACTGGATCCCTTCTCCTTTCAAAAGAAAGTGGTGGTGTTAACACGTTCTTGGCTTCACCAATTATATTCCAGGCAGCTGAAAAGTCGACCCTAATGAATTCACAAAGAAGCAACTTTAAAGTCCGCATGAACCAATCGAAAAATACATGTTGAAATGGACGATAATGAAGACAGACCACTTAAGACAGAGTCATGTGCTTTCGCAGTAACATCCTAATTAAAAATGTGGACTCTAATCGTGACACGTTAAACAGCTAGATGCCTTGCACGAGTCTGTAGTAAGTTTCCTTGTGCATGGTTTAGTTTTTGAATTAATAATGCAGTTACAAGGGTTTATAGTACAACAATAGCAACAAATTCACCTTCCAGTATCCACAATTGTAACGATAACATTAAAATTAAAACAGCTGGCTGCAGTTATGCAAGAGATCTGACTTATCGTCTCTCATTTAACTTAATATCCGGCCTGGTCAGACTGCTTGATGTGCTTGCTGTCCCAGTTTCCGCCCATCATCTCATCTCATCTTCAGCCTCTTATCCTGGATCAGGTCGCGGGGGCAGCATCTCTAGCAGGGGACCCCAAAAACAATTTACGTGCTCTCACAAACATTCTTTAATATGACCGTAATTATCTATGTCCTGTAGGTGATGGTCCTATCTATCAAACAGTGAGAGGCTCTTTAGATGCTGGAGCGGGTGCAGTATAAACCTACATTATTGTGTAGCATTTTAATAACTCAGTGGTTAAAATTCACGTGATTATTTCAGGTGGACCAAGTACAAATGCATAGAACATAACATGCATAACATGTTCCCAGATTAGTGTACATTTGCATACAAACTCTCAGAAATGTGAAAAATATCATGGATACACATTTTTGCCAACGTAAACGATACAAGGGCATACCGTTCCTCCAACCTGTAACATTAAACAGGCCGTGTACGCTGTGGTGTTAACGCTGTCTAAATGTGGCCATCCCTGCAACACTTCTTGGTAAGAGGAACTGTGAAGATGACTTCCCGCTCATGCTCACCAGCAGTGTCTTGGTTTATTCAATCTCTTGTTGCCAATATGAAGACGTTCTTTAATGCTGAAGCAAAACACACACAAGATTGTTTCTTTCATAGTTTTATTTAATTTCAAAAAGTAAAACATGTAAAAACCAGAAATTAAACCACTGGAAGTCAAGAAAAAGAAAATCCTCAGAGGGTGATAAGTTACTCTTTAAAAACAACACACAAGCTATGCCGTATGTTAAGTCTATGTGCATTAATCTGTCCTCAACTCACATAAATAGCCGGCTTATCATGGAGGAAAACGTGGACTATGGTCATTTTCTATCTTTTAAAGCTCTTTTACGGTGTTCTTATCAGTAAGATTCATTCATTCATCTTCAACCGCTTATCCCGGGGTCGGGGTCGCGGGGGGCTGGAGCTGATCCCAGCTGACATCGGGCGTGAGGTGGGGTCCACCCTGGACAGGACACCAGTCTATCACAGGACACATAGAGACGAACAGAGACAGACAACCATTCACACCTACGGGGCAATTTTAGAGTCCTCAATTAACTGAACACCTGCACGTCTTTGGACTGTGGGAGGAAACCGGAGAACCGGGAGAAAACCCACGCAGACACGGGGAAAACATCCATGTGTTTTAAAGGATGTTCTCACAGTATTTTTTTTTCTCATGCAGGTTTACGGTTTTAGCCACTTGGCAATGCACAGTGGTTTTCCTTCCAGTTACTCGCTGCTTAGTGGTTCTTGTGATCAAATGAGCACATTCAATGTGTTTTACTATGTATTAGCATTGGATAAGAGTGTTTTGTGGATTTTAAACAACTTAAAAGGCTTCATTTCAAATAGTTATTCCTCCATTTGGGCAAATTCCTTGTTGATTTCTTAAATACTATGTTGTATGTAACTCTGTATGAGAGTTTGAAGGATGAAATTGAAGGGTCAGGGTGTGTCGTTCAACAGAGCTGTTGTATCTTGGTTCTGTTTCTTTAATGACTCACTGGCCGGTGTCATTTCACTGCCACTGTATCACTTCTCTTTTTAAAATAAATGTCAGCAAAAGTGTGTAATTGTGCTTTTGTAAACGGTCAGCTGATCCTCCTGAGTGTCCAAAGGGACAACTTGAGAATGAGTGTCATCTTAATGGAAAACTATGATAAAATCTGTTTTCCTGTCCAAGAAAACTAACATTCAAATAATTTGTTATAGCCTCAATATTCTCAATATTTAGAGGGGACCACCCTTTTTCTACACAGCACTGCAGTTCTTCTAAATGCTAATGTCCGCACGCTAACATACTCACAATGCCAGTACTGCTCTAATGTTAAGCATGTTCACCATCTTAATTTAGTGTGTTAGCATGCTAACCAGGTTAAGTCCTAACCTGACTCTCGCCAGATGAATTTCATTCTGCCTTGGTTCCCTCATCCATCTGGGATCGCTCCATTAGAAAGTGATTTCAGGAGGCTGGGCCTTATCAAAAATCCTTGCATATGATTGGATAAACCACTTGTCCGTCATCTTTATTGACGTGTTACTTCAACCACTCACCTGGAAACCAACCTGTGATGATAATGAGAGCGACGCGGGAAAAGCCAAACCCGTTCGGGAGAAGGGCGAAAACTTAGTTTCCACCAACAAAAGCCTTCAAAGTCGTTCTTTGGTGTTCTTTTAAAGAAGAAATACTAACTATTCTCCGCTACGTCACATCTACAAAACCCCACCCAGCGGTCCTGATTGATTGGCTCGACCACCTGAAATCACTTTTGAGTGGAGCTAGGCGGAGTCAAGGCGAAAGCAAAGCGGGACAAAATTCATCCAGCGATAGTCAGGTAACTTAAGTCCCACAGAGAATAAGAATCTCTTTTCTTTAAGAATCTATTCTTTTTTAATAAAATACAGGATTGCAACAATGAAAAGCAGTTTGTTATTGGTCATATATACATGTATTTGGACTTTGACGTGTTAAATACCAAAGTCAATAGGGTTTATCCTCTGAACACCTTGGATATCTGTAACGAATTTCATTTGGATGGAATTTCATCCAACTTAAATGAAAAGTCATTGGGCTTAACAAAGTTATTAGACTCAAGTCTCTGGGGACCATGAATGCCTGTACAAAGTTTCGTACAATCCATCCAATAGTTGTTGAGAAATGTAAGTCCATACCAAAGTGGTGAGACCGACAAACATTATGCTAGCTTTATACATTTTGTACTATTTTACTTAAACATGTACATTTGAAGAGAAACAAAGTGACAGACATGACATGAGTGGGCTGAATGCAATTGCTCTGTGAAGTGGCTACTGTGAAGGGATCAAACAGTTAAGCTGGCTGCTCTTTAGGTAGGCAGCATCATCAATGCTTCTGTTTTTGTGGTTGGCACCAAGTGAACCTACAACCTCATAGGAAATCAAGTTAGGTTGCAGGCAGTGCAAAGAGCCCCTGCGCAGAGACTCCGCAGTAAGGTGCAGTTTATTGTATGGTGACATTTAGACAATGGCTACCAGTATTGCAACAGAGTTCATTGTTCTTGCATCAATTTCCTCACACGATCCCAACCAATCCATGAATTTAAGCTCTTTAAACTTTCATTTTGCGACATCTTCTCCTGAAAGATAAGACTGTACGGAGCACGCATACAGCCTCTTTTACAGGAGCATCATTCGTCTGTGCTGAGCCTGAGAAATGACCTTTATCTCGATGCTGGATTGTTCACTTCCTTCTATGTTCACAAGTGCTCGGGGCTGCAAACGGACATCAAGACACACATCAGAGAAACATATTTATGTACTGTGTGGAGGAAATGGCTCTTGACTAATTTGCAAGCAGGGCAAAAATAAATATGTGCATCTTTATCTGAAATCTTCACACATCAGATTGGGTGCTTGCTGTAGGAAGTGGATACATTGTTTGTTAGCTTGAGTTAATTCAGGGTAGGACTGAGATAATAGAATAAAGGGGGAATACCAGAGTTTTATTATATAGATAATAAATAGTCAAGTGAGGCAATCTTGAATATTTGCATTGTGTCATCGAATTGCAACCAATAGCCCAATGGTATAAAATCTATTTCATAACAGCTGGCTGTGATTGAACAAAAGTGCTGACGAATGATCTGTTATTCAACTCTATTTTTAATGTTTCTGTTTGTGCCTTTGTTGTATCTCGCAGCATATCAGGCCAAACTGCTTCTTCGTCTACAGAGACCTCCCCCAGTCTCCACCCTCTCTATCTTTTTTTATAGTACTGACATGTCACGGCACAGTTTGATAGACCAGAAGAGGAAACAGACGTTGTTCCTCTCCCCACAGAGATGGTTGGTGGTTACCAGAGCAGCTTCTTCACATACATGTCTGTGCTACTTCTTGGAGTCTTCCTCTACGGTGCGTACAACTCTGCTTGTAAAGTGGATTTTTACTGTTAAAGTAAAGTAAAGTAAAGTAACAGTTGCCCGCTGCACTCTGTCATGTGCTTTAAATAGTGCATGTAGGTCAGGATTGCAGATTTGACTGGATGGTGAGCACGTCACATCGGGAAATGACGTGTATTCCTTGGGAGATGCCCACGGCCTTTGTGTCTTGTGTGTTTTTGCAAAATGCAAGACGTCTAAAAAGCACCAGTGAGAAAATGCATCCGTGACTTCAAAGCTATACCAGTAATACAATGATTTAAGAACTTGAACTTCAAAATTCAATAAATGAATTAAAGGCACAATCTGTGTGTGTTGAATTATATCTTATAAAGCATTAATTGATCTCTCTTTTTGCCTTTGGCTATAATTTTATGAGTTGGTAAAAATATTGGGTCTTATATTTGTGTATATGCTTTGCATTTTTGGTTCACTGGGTCAGCAACTTTCCTTGGATACAAACTTTGCAACCTTTACGCAACTCGCGGACCGGTCATCCTTTCTGTTTCTGTTACTTCCTCTTTGTTGTTTTTTAAAAAAAAGAGGATTGGTTATGTTGTTATAGTAACATTCTTACATTCTGATAAATCATATTAGCTCATAAAGTACATACTTGCTTGCAGGAACATGGGGGCGTTGTGTAGAAGTGAGGTGTATGTAAATGTTAGATACATAGATACAAGCCATCAGTGTTACCATATTGTGTCATTTCCTTTTTTTTAAATTGTCCATTTCCTGAGTAGCCTCCACCCACAGCACTGACCCACAGCGATGAACAGCCCAGAATAACAACAGCTTCAGTGTCACTGCGGTCAGAGTCTGAGGCTGCACTGCCTTTACTTTGGAAATAATGCCATGGTTACCCGATCCGCTTTGAAGTCTATCGTCGTGCTGAAATATTAAATTGTTAGATAGTTTTGAACGTTAATGTTTTATTTTTTCTGATTCTGCCGGTTCAGTCGGCTTACCATAATACCACTGAGCCACATTTTTGATGCTGGTAATTCGAAACATGACTCGTATCAGCGCTTTCCAATCCTAACCCTCTTATACAATGGTGAAGACAGGTATCCAAAACTATGTCGTATAGCGAAAGGTCACTGTCATGGTGTAAAGAAACCAGCGGGGACTGTTGACAGGAAACGAAAGACACACAAATGCTGAAGGAAGACATTGTGTGTGCTGGTGGTGGATGTTGTCCTGCAGTGTCATTATTTCATGGCATTTCATGAATGTTGGTATTCAGAGGTGTCAAGTTCCTCGCTTAAGTAGAAATTTTGGGTATCAATACTTTACTGGAATAGTTATTTTTATGACTTTTTACTTCTACTTGTTACATTTTCACACAATTGTCTGTTATTTAAAAAACAGCCTTGTTTCTGAGGATGGGTATGGAAACCAGGTTCTAAATTTTCTATACACATATATATGAAGAGCTCTTTTCCAAAACGAGATAAAAGCCAAATTAAAAAAAACAAGTGTGTCATGCCACTTTGCTGTATACAGAACCTTTTCACTGCTTCATCAGTGTTTCTGCCAAATCTCTATATTTCCTTGTTTAAAATGGTCTCAAATGCAGTTCCTTTCCAAACCGAGACCAGCACCAAACCTATTTTTAGCCTAAATGCATACGTCCTCTCGACCAATCAGAATTCAGTGAGCGTTCTATGCGATCCAACATGGCGGCACTCTGAAGCGGGAGAGTTTTTTGTGTCGTCTGTTCGTTCAACATGTTCAGACTGAGCCAATAAACCATTTAGACAAGATACATTGAATATTAACCAAATGTGTGGGTCTGGGTAAAAAATTTAATTTTCCTGAAAACTATTAAAATGGATTTATAGCGTTTTGGAAAAGAGCTCCTGATATATATATATGATTTGATTTATGACCTGGTAGCCAGTAAGACCAACCGACCCTTCTACATCCCTGGCCGTACCTTGGAATAATTTTTGGAAATTGTTGGACGCAAAAAACAACTTCTTTCGAATGCGCTGCAAGCTCTGTGCACCCAAGTACCACGAGCTAATGGCTTTTAAAAACTAAACAACTTCAACATTAAACATTTTAATATAACATGATAGTCATTATGGCCTTTAGAAAAATGTTTTTTAGGCAGGTGGGGTAGTGCACTACAGGCCCCTGTGGTGTGGCCTAAGCTTTTGTCCTTGATGGCATTTTTTCCCTTTACATTACTTTTACTTTTATACTTGAAGTAGCTTTAAAACCCGGTACTTTATCACTTTTACTTGAGTAAAAAGCTCGAGTTGATACTTCTACTTCTACAGAAGTATTTTTAAACCTTAATATCTATACTTTTACTTGAGTACTGGATTTTTCACCTCTGTTGGTTTTAAATGTGCTACGTTTATGTCGTTCTGTGCTACTTTATGTGAAGTACATTAACAGAAACTAACTTGACGGTGACATTCTGCTGTGTGTTTCAGATGGGGAAGCTTCCAGTTGTCGACCTGTCGTCTATAAAAAAGTTGGAGACACTGTGAAGTTCTCATCATGCTTACCAACTGAAGGGGTCACCTCAGCAAAGTGGAAATATGGAGAGTTATCAATTGCAAACAAAGATGGGGTTTTAGGAGAACATCAGTTCATCGGCAGATCAGATTTAAACCTCACAGACTTCAGTTTAACAGTGAGAGGACTGACTCTCCAAGACTCTGGTGATTTCAGTTTTATGTCCGAGGTGAATGACAAACAGAGGAAAACGGTCACCATCACTCTGCACGTTCGTGGTAAGACATAACCAAGTAACCTCATAAT